>NC_034434.1:835394-1135394 GCF_002078875.1 Numida meleagris | reverse complement strand
TCAGCACATCAAGTCATGCACTGTGGGCTCCTATCTCCTTAGCACTTCAGAGCCAGCATATCTCCTATTGATTTTTTTCCATCTCACTTGTCAGGGGATGGTGCTCACTGGAGATAAGGATTCCTCCCTAGGGCTGCACACAGCGAGGCAGAGCCCTGGTGGCTGAAGGGAAGCATCCCCTGCTCAGGACTCGTTGCAGAAAGGCATTGCAAAAGCTTCCTTATCTGGGGACTTTATTTCTACCTACCAAGCAGTGCAACAGGAAAGACTGATCTTTGTCCTGGGCATGAGGTTGCAGGGACAGCTTGTCTTGGGGTACAGGCATGAAAGCTCTTTGCAGAATTTAGTACACTGAGTTGGCTGGATTGGGATTGCAGGCGCCGTTATTGCATCTTTGATGTAATCACCCACTTCTGCTGAATAAAGTCACTTTGATTCAGGATGAGGAAAGGAGATGTGTTTTGTTTATAGTGCTTGAAAAAAAATGGGTTTCAATTTAAAATAAATCCTCCCATGTGCATCAGACGCTACTCTTGTGATGTGAGAAAAAAACACGTGGTTGGCGACGTGATGTATTTTTAATGGCCAAAAAAGTGTGTTGTCAAAAGAACTGCTCTGCATTCTACGTCCCTTCAACAAGTCCTTGTCAATCCCTGTCTGTCAGCCTTCCCAGCCCATGGCTTTGCCCCATTGGGGTGGGAAGAGCTCCATCCATGGTCCTTGGCAACCTCACCAAGAGTTACGATGGAGGGGCTCAGTGTTGTGTTAGCAGACTGAAGGAGGATTATCCACCCCAAATATCCTACCCGGGGGGTAGGATAGAAAAAGGATTAGAAAAGCGGGCAGAAGCAGCGGGCTGCCCACAGACTGTGGCAGCATGTGTCTGATGTGCTTTGCAGGAACATCTTGCTGCAGGATGTTTGCAGCAGGAAATAAACACCATCCCTGGGACGTCTGAAGAGAGAATGGGCAGTCCTTGCTTTCCCCTTTGGCAAAACGTGAGACAGCAAGCTAGGATATGTGTGATTAGCAGAAATTGGCTTCTCTTTAATCTTCCATGTGAAAATGCAGGAATGCCTCGGAGAGGTGGATGTTAATGACATACAGAAGCAATATACAATGGGCCATGCAACAGGTGTGATGCTTTGGCCACACTCCTCGTGCTCCCCTGTGACTCAGAAGTAATTTCCACAGCATCTTGTTCTGTTCTGCAAATGGCTTGTATATCCTCCATTTGGGTATTCACAACATGCTGTGCTACAAGGGGTTGGCAGAAAGGCTGCCCTGTGCTGGAAGACTCTGAGTAAAACATGGGTGAAAGTCCCATGCTATTCAAATGGAAAAAAAAACTCAGTCGTGTCCCTGTTCTCACGAGTCTCACACACTTTCTAACACATGATTGAAAGCATGAGTTCTGCTTAATCCTACTGCCAGAATTACTCACATTTACATGCCCTAAGCATGCCAGGAATAGCAAACTTGCAGTCCTCCTCCGATTTCAGCTTTTTTGGATTAGTGACTTGTTTGTGGATTCTCTCCTGGAGTACTTGTGTGTATTTGCTAAATAATCTGGACAAACTTTAGCTTTGGTGGTGAGCTATCAGCATGACAGCTGTCTTTGCTAGCAAAAAGGACTGGAAATTTGCACTTCAGATTATATGGTTGCCAGCTCCAGTGATTTTATTATGAATCTTGCAAAACTTTATGCTTTCCTGAAAGCTTCTGCTCGTCTGATAAAATGTGAACTTGAGCTCTGATGCCATTACAAAGCATTGGTCTGGGCTCTCAGTTGCAGAGGAAAGGTTGCAAGTGTGACTGAAAAGGCTGAAAAGCCATCTGGTAAATGAAAGGTATTCATGTACTCTAAAGCAAAATCTCATTATTTTGTGGCTGACTAGCTACCTGGGTTAGAGCAGGGCTTCTGGAGGGGCAGCGAGCTCAGTACCTACCTAGATACACACAGACATAATTTTCTCATATGCACCTACAAATGAAAGAGTGCATCGAGCTATCAGCAGCAGAGGGCTAGGGCTAGCAGGCTGCTTGACCATAAAGCCCTCAGAACACATCATATCCTCTCCTGGTCCTCCAGCTTCCTGCTATTCTGCTCCTTGCAAGCTGCTTGCTGAGATCAGTTCCCCCAACAAGAGCTGCATTGCAATGCTTGTGGGGTCCTAATCTTTATGATGCAAAAGCTGACGTTCACCCCTAGAGAGGCTGCTTGCTCAAGGCTCTCTTTTCACTCTGCACCAGAAACTTGGAGAGCCAGACAGAGCAAATGTTTAGCAGAACAAAATGCAAACAGCTGCAAAACCCACTACCCCCAACCTCTGCCAAAGCACTGCAGCCCTCTCTAAATCATCTGAGACGCTATTTAGAGAAACTGTGAGGGCTGTATGAGAAGATGGGAGGATAAGTAACAATTTGTGCTTTAATGCAGGCTAGTAATCACTGGATGTCATCTGAATGTGCCTTATATGCCAGCAAAGTGAGGCTCTCCTGCCCTACGCTTCCCTAAGCTGCTTCCCCAGCCCCTCTGAGTGAGCTTTAGCAAGCAGCAAAAATGTTTAAGCGCTGTGTTTTTGATGTGTCACATCCATCACTGGTTCAATCAGGAGAGATTGTGTAGATGCTGACAAGATGTTTTGTCTGTGAAACTATTTAGATTGATTTAAAGTGCCAGGACTTGTGCTTCCAGGATGCGTGCGTGCCTGGAAACCGTTGTTATGGCAAACACGGGCAGCCAGCAGGGCTGTCAGAAGCGATGAGTGTTGGGAACCAGGGGGTTTGGGGGGGTCCCTTCCCACTGGCAGGTTCAGCAGGGTCAGAGCCTGCGTGTTCTGGGAGAGGTGATGCATGGGCAGGGATGCTGCCATCCCAGCCTGGCTACAAAGGTGGCACATGGGGGTATTCTCTTGCAGGCTCTCGCACCAAAAAAGTGCAGTGATGCACTCAGGTCAGACCCCAGAGTCCTTCAGGCTTTGCCCAGTGATGGGATGGAGTGAAGCTGAGCTGCCATGCGGGTATAGGACTGGCTAGGGTAGGGGATCTCCAGTGCTGGAGGACCATGGAAGCAGCTCCTGGATTTCACCTCCTGAGAGCTGGGGGCTCTTCCTGGTGCAAGTTTCCAGTGCATGTGTCCTGAGATGGCTGCTTGAATTCAGCTGCTGCTTTAACCCATTGCAAAGCAAATACCAAGCTGAAGCTAGGGAGAGCCCTGGATCCAGTGGGCAAACAAGGGAACAGCCCATCCGAAGGGAAGAGCTGGTCAGAAGGCAATTAGCTGTTTGAGTCTCTTCTGCTGAAGGGAGGAGCAGATATTTTTAAAAGCAGCTGGGTTTCCATAGAAACCCCAGGAAAGGGTCCTGTAATCACATGGGGGAAGGGTGCAATTGTATTCCATCCAAACAGCTGCCAAGAAGTTAAATGCTGCAGGTGATGCAAAATCCCCAAAACACAGCTGAGCTCGTGGGGGGTCGAAGGGGGGGGGGGGTTGCTTTTATCTTATTTACCCTCTTACTGCTGAATTCAAGTTACTGTATATTTATTTGATAGTTTTAGATGATTTTCACTGTCCCGTTCCCAAAAGCAAATAAGCCACAGATGCTTTGCTGTGCCTGGTGCCCTGTTGTGGCCCTAATGGTGTCATCACCTGTAGTTACCTGAATCTTTCCTATTTTTGTTGGGTCACCAGTACGGACAGCTGCAAGCAATGGACTTTTTGGGGTAGAGTACAAGGAGCAGGAGGGCATGGACTCACCCCCTGTCCCACCACCCCCCTGCCCCCAAGTGCACACTGCAGCTGTCACCAAACAATTGCTCAGTTCCGACCAGGAATGTTCTGAACCTCACCTCCACATTCCCCTGCACTGCCCCAGGCTTCAATGCACACGGCCACAACCTTTCCAGGACTCGCAGTCTATTTGCCAGAGAGGATGCTCTACTTTCATCTCCAGTTCTAAGCATTTGAAGCTGTGATTACCAGAAGAATTTGATGCAGAGCGCATCCAGGAATACGAATCAAAGCGTTTGCTCAGGCAGGCTGAGAGCCGGTAATTACAGAGAGGGAAGCTCAGTGCTTTGCAGCAACCCCAGCTGCACAGAGTGGGGCTGACCTCCAAACACATCTGAGGAGCTTCGTTATCAGAGATGGAGTGAGATGGGATGCAGCACAGAGGGATGGGTCGTAAACCTTGGCTGCCAGCTGAGGGGGATCCAGATGGTGCTCACCAATAATTGGTCTTAGATCTTTGCCCATCGCTTTTGTGCTCTCCAGGCACTGCTTTTTCAAGCTGCTTTTGGGAAGTGGAATTGGAGGAAGTTTTGGCAATCTTGTCACTCTAAGGTTAAAAATCTCACTGCCCGTCAATATTACAGAAATCATGAAAGTGCTCTGGCAGTATACTATTCCATGCTTTTTCTTCTTTTTCTCCTTTTTTTTTTTTTTTCTGTTCAATTCATGGCAAAAGAATAAAAGATATTCCAGTTTTGATAAAAGCGATGCAGAATATTTAACTTCAGTAAAACATTTGGTGAGAGTTTGCTGTTTGTCTTTTCCCTGTGCAACACTACAGGACGTAACCAGATTGACAAACTTCCCAGGAAAGTGTTTGATTACGAACCCAAATACGTCTTTCCTGATGGCAAAAATTTTGTTATTGATAAGTGCAGCAGAAATATTTGCCTCTCCATTGCCAGAACAATTAACTGAGGGTTGCCAAGAGCCAGTAGACTTTGGCGTTTCTCCTGCGTTGAAGAGATGAGGGTACTACAGATTATCCTTGTGCTTCTGTGAGTCTTTCTACCTTCATTATCTCCAGGGAGCTCATAAATAGCAAACCACCAGCCTGGGTGCCTTGAAACCCCTAGCATCCGTTAGCTAACCAACAAAGACCCCCCCAAATTGCTAAATGTGTACGTAGCACCTTTGTAGGTCTACCAGTGTCTGGTGCAGCCTCGGGAAACAAGAGCTTCTACTCTCCCCTGGTCAAACCACCAAAACAAGGGGTCTTTCTGAAAATCGAAGGCAGAACAGATGTGCATAGTGCTCCAGGACTTCTTAAGAACAGATACGTGGCAGGATCAGTGATGAGGCATTGGACTGGCAGCATTTGTCAAGGTTAGGTAGTTCCCAAGTTCCTTGAAACGCTTCAGCAGAAGCTCAGATGTAAATAAGTCGCCTGCAGGCAAACCTCGGGATAGTACAGAAAATTCTTACTTCTTCTACAATCAGATGGAGCATTCCTCACACTTGTGCTGTTTGTGGGCCATAGCTAATAGTGCTGCTTTCAGACAGGCCAGGCAATCCGTTCAGGCTGTAATGGAAAATACCATCAGCCCTAAAATCAGCAACATTTTTATTGCTTTGAATGCATTGCAAACCCAATCTATTTTTGCTGTCACTCTTTAGCATCATGAAGGCAATAGCAGGGCAGGGATGGATAATGCACTGTGCTGTACTTGACCCTAATAATGCAGTTTTCTGCTTTAATGAAGCACAAGAGTCGTATTTTGAGGGAAAAAAAAAATATTATAGTCAAGCTATCATTGGTCTGGGAGGCCAAATATATAAAGTGGAACTGCCCTAAAAAGGAAAAACCCATTGACCCTACACGACCAATTATTGAGCATAAATGTGTTGCACCCAAGATCCTTGGTGGACATAGAAACAGTTTCTTGATAATATTTTTTTAGAGATTTTGAGTTATTTTTTCCCACTCTGAGCAGACCAGAAAACGTGGAAGTCAACATTCCTCACGAAATGAAATTTCTCTTCATCCATGACAAAGCTTTTTTATTTAAATCACTGTGAAGCTTTCGATTTCAAGTTGAAACGAAGAGGGAGATGGAAGGATTTGGTTCATATTCCAAGGCACTTCGATCTCAGTCTGAAATTATACTTCCAAAATGCTTCACAGAAAAGTCCTTTCAAGTGCAAAATGAAATATTTGGGTTTAAAAAGGGTGTTACAAATGCTCTGTTTCAGTAGTTTCCACACTCTCGCTTTGTTTTCGCCACAACCCCTTTGTGTATGAATGTTGTTTTGAGTTCTGTGCTTCGACCACATGCTGGCCAAGTACTTCACTGCGCTCCTGGACAGGTCCCATGATTGTAAAATGGCTTTACAGGGAAGGTACACTTGCATTACAGCCCATTGCAGAGATTTAACACTGGCAATGGTGAATAAAATCCTTTAAACACTTGTTAACTCTGGGAGAAGAAATGAGTTAAGCTCATTTGTCTCTTTCCTTAGATGAATTTTTCATTTTCTCTTTCAAGCCCATTGACGTTTGCAAAATGATTTTCTGGCATATGTTCAGTCAATAAAATTGCTGCTGGATTTCAAGTCACCACAAAGTAATGCCTGGCATTAGACATGCGGAGGGGTATGTGCGTGTATGGGGATATGACAAAAATCTGTGATTTTTATCTCATTTGGATACACTTTGGGTATTGTCTTTTTGTGCCTGTCATCTTCAGAGCTGTCAGAACAGTTGGGAACTGTGGCTGATGAATTGCACTTGTCACCACCTCTGGAAAAGGCAACAAAGAGCACCGTTAGAGATGTAATGAAATCATCACCATCCCGATAAAAAGTAAAAATCACCTCGGTTTAAACCCACAGCCAATAATTTATGCAAAACTCGTATTTTTGAAATCACAGCCTGAGGCACAATGTCCTGGATAATGTTTGGGGTGACTGGCTTTGTAACGCTTGCTGGGATTTCAAAGTTTAGTTGCCAAATTGTAAAAAGGAGAAAAAGTATCCGTGACATCTCCAGCATCCTTTTGAATGGGGAAGGTACTCTCTTCTCTTCTACGCATCTTTATCAGACACCATGTGGCTGGAGATGATCGCTGGTTTTTCAGAACACTTTGGGTTCTTCCTGTGAGTTGAGTAAAGCAGTTATTTATCAGAGAAATAAAGCTTTATATTGGCTTGTCCTGTCAAACTGTGGAATAAATTGAAACGAAGCATTGTTCTGAAGAGTACAATGCTGAGAAAAAATAGAATTTGGCTCCGTGGACTTTGAACAGTGAAGAGGGAGAGATGAGAGGGAAATCTCCTAATGACCAGCCAAAAAGTCTAAAAATTAGTAAGTATGGATCATTTTTATTGGCCTGACCCAGAGTTCCATGGAAGTCATGGAGAGTCTCATTACTGATTTCCGAGTATGTCATCTTGGGTAGAAGAGGCATAAATTGACTTTGCGAAGTCAATGGGGATATATCGACCTGTACCACTAAATACCTGGCCCCATCTTCTTTACTGCTTCAGGATCACAAAGCGGTGAAGTGAGCAGTCCTTAATTAAGAAGTAAGGCACTTTGAAACACTACGCTTCTATCTCCCTCCTAATTAATCCCAAGATTAATTTTAAATCTTGTTTTCCTCTTTCGAGAAGTTCTTATGCCAGAGCTGCCCTGTGCTGCAGCCAAGGAGACCCACACAACAAGCTGACTGCAAAAGGCTGCTTGGAGAAAGGCAGAAGGCAGCCAAGAGAACTGAGCTGAAATTTTGATTTTTTTAAAAAAAATTGCTAAAGAACGAGGGAAATTTTACTTCAAGTCATCAGCCTGCAAAGCGGTGTCTCAATGTGTATGTGGAGTGTTCAGGTGTTTGGGAATATATCTGTAATTAGAATGAGTAAAGCTTGCCATCTGGAGAGAAAATCTGCTTTCTTCTCAACATGGCTGGGGTCGCAGGCAGTTCCACATATGCTACCAGCAGAGAATGTTCTTTGGCAGTTACCACCTGCTTGGTTATCTCTGTTTATCAGTGAATGAAGGCTACGTTTGTGTCCTGGCATTAATTTGATATGGCTTGGGTGAGGGGCTTGATTTTGGTACAGGAGAAAACTCATGGTCATTGATAAGAGTATCCAGCAACGTGTTCCAGGCAATCCAATAGCAATCCATCCCTTGTGGGCTCTCAAGTTTTATTGACATCTGGTAGTTGGTGATTTTCTGAATACTTTTGTGAACCAATGAGAAACACTGCTTTTTTCCAACAGTGAGTTTTTCACTGCCTTGATTGTTGGGGGAAGCCTGAAACTGAGACCCGAGAATGACCTGAAAGTTCGAGCACCAGCAAACAAGTAAGAGAAACCAAAACTCATTCAACAGTGTTGTGTTCTGTGGACATGACTGTTGCCTGCTGCAGGGCCATGCTCCGTCTCTTTATGCTGTGGTCTAGAGCCTTGGGAATGAGGAAGAGATGTGCTGAGTGCACATGGGGCAGGAGGGCAGGAGTTGAGCTGCCCTTGCTCGGTGCAAGAGGCTCTGAGGTTGCGTACACGCTGCTCCTTGCGTTCCTCCCTAGAAAAAAAGGAATACATTAGCTGAAGAGCTTTCACTGTGGAAAAAGGAAACCTCTTTTATAGCAAGGAGCTTTCACATTCTGATCTCGCAAGTGTAATATAAACTAAAGCGTGGTCTCCGTCTCCTTGCCAAGTTTCAGGACTTGGCGTCATCCACTGCCGTCAATATGCAACTAATGACTCGAGTCATTAAATTATCCTTGGTGCCTTTTCTTGCTGAGTAGGAGGAAAATACTTGTAATGGCTATTTTAGGGGTATGTGTCTGTTTTTCTGAAATAACTTTGAGCTTAGAGACTTCAATGCTTCCAATTAAATTACACTTGAAATTATCAGGGTGAGTTGTTGGGTGGTTTCCTTCCCTGTAATTGTGTCCTTGCGGCAGAAATAAGGTGGTTCCCTGATTTCTGTCCTTCTCCTGACCTTATTTATCAGCATGCACCAGCTCTGACCTGCTGGGACACAACGTGACACTGCTCCTGGTGTCTCCAGTGAGTCTCTTACTGAAGAAGTTCAAGAATGCCATGTTTATATCTGCAATTTGGGCGTGCGCCTACCAGAGCTGTGATCCCAGAATTACTTGTCAAGGACTCCAGTCCAGGAGCTGGAGGAGGTTCTTGGTCCCCATCTAACAGCAATGTGTTGACAGGGCCTTCAGCTGCAAAAACAGCAGTGTTTGTCAGCTGAGTCATCCAAATGCTTGCTTTAACTTAGGGCTGGATTCTTGTTTTCTCTGTAGAAGGGACTTTTACTCTTTTCATGCCCTGGTTTGGTCCCAAAGAATCACTTTTCAGTTGAGAAGTCCATCATGAACTTGAATCTAGGTCTCTGGCTCTGAGGTTTCTGACTCTGTTTCAGACTTCATAGTCTGTGATACCCTCATGTGAACCTACGTGTGAATAGACATGTTCACGTTCATACATTCACAGCTGCATGAATACACACAGAAGATGGATGTCCCCATCACCATTTATTTCAGCAGAGTGCTTCTGCGTTTTGTTGAAGCCTGATTTCACAAAGATCTGAGTGTTGTAATTTTGTTTTTCTTTTTTTCAAAGAATGCTTTAAGGTTTCACAATTCCTTCAAGAGTCTATTTCTATTCTCATCTGAAGGCGATCTCACCTTTTCATTTCTGCTGCATCACTCAGCATCTGGTCACATTTTTTTTGTTTATTGATCATTCCTGGATGTCTCCATTTGAAAGTAAGCAGAAAATTCTTTACTTGCTTCTCTTGTGGCTTCAGGAGCAGCGTTTGTATTAATGCTGGGATTCCTTTGAAAGCTTCACCGGGAGACTCATTTTCTTTCTGCAACCGCCTCTAATGCCTTTTGTAAGAAGCACCCGAATAGCAAAAATCCAGATCTCACCGAAGCATTTGAAATGGGCTCTTATGGAAAAGAAGACAAGGATTTATGGCTGGTGAGTACTTGTTGCAATGAGCGGCTCTAATAACAGCAAGATTTATGGCTTCCAATCCATCAGCCACCAAGTTGCACGAGAGATTTTTATGACAAGGAACTTTGTCAAGACAATGCAGGCACCTGAAGGCTAAGTCTCTATTCTCGTGAATAAAAGCTACAATGGAAGGTTTTTTCTTATCAGAAAAGATTTCTGAATCATCCGAAGATTAAATGCTAAAAAATAGCTCTTACAAGGGAATTTATTGGAAGGGAAGCACAGCTGAGGGCTGCAAGGCTGGCGGGGCGTAATGAAACTGAAGGATGTGCTCAAGCTGCTCCTTGCAAAAATTCTCCTTCAGGTTTGACACCCCTTTCAGTGACTGCAAAGTTTGTAGAAGTGCTGCGGTAGATTGTTTGCTCCAGGACTTTATTGACTGTCACACGGAGCCTGACAAAGGGTGCCTTTGGGGCTGGCAGGTGACACCTTCCCCCACTACGGCTCCGTCTTTTTCCAATTAGTGTCATCATCACTTGCAGCGGTGGTTAGTAATAAATGTCATGAGCGCTAAAGATCTGTCCCATTGGCTCTGCCTGTAAGTCAGCTCTCTGTCCATTTAACTTACTGTCCCTCAGCCTACTCATTTACAAAGACCAGACCTATTTTCCTATTCCCACAATGTCAAGCACAATTTCATTCTGATGACTCTCTCTTTCTACCCTGGGGGCAAACTCCATCCCGTTTTACCTTTTGGCAAGCGTGACTTCAAAAGAAGTCTTTTGCAGTGTTCTCTTTTGCAATATTCTCTTTCCGTCTGTCTCCCCTATGTAGTTTCCCATTCATGTTTTTTTGGAGGGACCTTTTCTCTGCTGGAAAAAACAAGAAAGCTTTGGAACAAATCTAATGGTCATCCATTCTGTTTGCCAGCTGGCCAAAAAGCGAGTATGTATCAGCTGGCCATAGTACATGTTAATGTCTCCTGCCCAGGAGACAAATGGGTAGGAAAGCAGGCTTTACATCTTGTTCTTATATATATATTGTTCCTATTGGTATTTGAATTTCAAAACTGTATGCAAGATAGAATGTTTGCTATATATATATATACATTTTTTTTCTGCAGGTTCGCTACAAACCCTCCGTTCCTCCTGAATCCATGCTCTATTTATTCCTAGAGCTAGAGCTGCTTTTCTGCCCTGGATTCTGCAGGTCTCCTCCCCACCTCAAACTCAGCTTGTTTGTGCCTGGAGGAGCTTCAAAGCTGATAACTGCTCAGGTTTTGTCTCTCCAATCTATACACTCTTTGCTGAGGGAGAACTTCGCTTTTATCCTAACCAAAAAGCACTTCCAAGAGACAAGGCTGGCATGCACCACTCAGAAATACCCCCTGTGCCTGTGCTTTCTGCTCCTGCAGCAGCTCAGTGTCACTAGTGGTTTTGAAGTAGGCTATCCAGTAGTGCTGTTGCCTTTCTGCTTTGATCCTGCTTTGCTCTGACTCAAACAGACCTCTTCTGGAGTACAGGATTCATCTCATCTAGATGCAGATGTGTAAGTCGGAATGAGTCATTCTGGGCTCATTTTGGAGTTAATGAGGAAAGAGATGCTCCTGATGAGTAATTCATCTGCCCTGTCTATCCTCCATCCACTTCCCAAGAGAGGCATCTCTTGTCCTTCTGGGCTGCCCTCCTCTCTCTCCTAAATACAAAGGTGGTCACTCAGATCTAGATGCTGTTTCTTGGCTCAGTCAGAGCCCCCACCTGTATAATTAACCAAAAACACCCCAAACATATTCATGACACTACGTAAAAGAGGCTAAAAATGTACTAGCTGAATTCCCAGAGCTCCAGTTCAACAGTGCACTCCACTCCACATAAAAGTCAAAAGTTATCCTAAATAATTCCTCCTGGCAGCTTAATAGTGGATATTTTACTGTAATGCTTCCTTGATGACATTTGCAGTGGCCTAGTTTGCTGTCTTTACAAATAATAATTTGTCTTAATTCTCTCTTTGAGGTGAAAAGCAAAAAGAAAAAAAGCAAAAAGCAAAAAAAAAGAGCCAAATATAAACCTGGTAACCTTGTTAGATATTTTAAGTCAATAAAGTATCTTCATGTATAGCTTAGTATTTCAGCTTCCCACTCCAGTGGATGAGGGTTCTCTAATACTTGTTAGAATAGCAGAGATAAGTGACTGCAGTCTGAAGATGGAAAGCATTGAATAATGCAAAGATCTGTGGATTTTGTGATTTTATTTGGCTAGGGAAGAAAATCCTTGGATTCCTGAAGAGCCAGAGCTAAGAAGGGCTTTCTTTTCAGTTAGGATGACTGGCTCTTTTGTGCCAAACATGGTTCTAAAGAAGTAAGAATGCTGAAAGTTTGATGGCTGGGTTACTCCAGGCTATGGAATATTTCTGTCCTGTTTAAAAATTTAGGACAGACTGAGGATTTTCTGTATTTTTTTTCCTTGGGAAGCCAGGAATCCTTGTCAGAAACACCATGCAGTGCTCCTAATGCAGCAGGTTCTGGATGGCGTTTTGGGAAAAGTTGTGGTGAAAGCTGATTTATGTTGTGAGATGGAGACGTGATGGTTTTAAGATGTGTTTCAAATCAGTACTTCTCGAAGCAGAATGATACGCCTCAAGAGAAAACCAGGGGCTTTAATGAGCCAGAGATGTTCATGGAACGACGCCGATGCTTCTCATTGCATTATTTTCTCCAGACAAATAAAAATCCTCAGAGCCACAAACTTCCTCTAACGAGACATCAAAAAGTTCTGGCAAGGAACTAAAAAGCTTTTAATGAAAAGCGGGTTTGCTGCTTTTGTTATTTTCATTCCTCTTTACAATATTCCGTGTAGGTTGGATTCTCCAGGGTCCCTTTCTGCTCAGCCGTGGCTGATGCTCCCATTTCCTAATGGAAGATTTCCACTGATGGGAGTTACAGTGGGAGCTGGGAATAGGGCTAATTCTGCAACAGAAAATTTGGAAGTATTGTCTTAAATGAGGTCTATCCTTGCAAATCTCAGTACCCTGCAACCACAGCCATGGGCTCTCATTGTTTGTACTGAGGAGTCGCTCCATTTCTCCTTTCTGATAAACAGGAATGTATTCAACATTTCTAATAGTTTATTCGTCTGTCAACAGATGAGAAAATAGTAATTACACTCTGCTCTGCAGGACTGGGAATTATAATCAACACCAAAGCAGGATCTGTACATAATTAGAAGTTTGTTTTAGATGCTTTTTCGAATTTATTGCACAAGAAATTGCTGGTGTCAGCTAGTATGGTTTTAACCAGTGAATCTAAAAGTGACACGTCACTGTTACAATTGCCATTGCAGCAGCAGTTGAAACATCCACCATTTTTTCCCAAAACAATAAAGAACAAAAGCCGTTAAATGAGTTCCACCGATCAGTCAGAGGCACCATCCTGCTGTAGGAAAAGTTCTTTTTCTCAACCCAGTTGCAAGAGTTCCGATTGTCTGCAATTTGTTCTTGTTCTTGTAAGGTTTAAGGCTCTTTCATGGAGTCACCAAGGTGGAAAAAGACCTCTAAGATCATCCAGTCCAACCATCCACCTATTGCCAATATTTCCCACTAAACCATGTCCCCCAGTACAACATCAAGCCTGGTCTAGTGGTTGGCGACCCTGCACTTGGCAGGGGGGTTGAGACTCGATGATCTTTGAGGTCCTTTTCAGCCCAAGCCATTCTATGATTCTATGATTGTATGATCTAACTGTTTCTTGAACGCCTCTAGGGGCGGTGACTCCACCTCATTGACCTAGCCAACCCTATTTTGATCTGGCCAACCCTTCCTCATCATCGAATCACAGAATCACCAAGGTTGGAAAAGACTTCCAAGATCATCCAAGTCCAACCATCCACCTATCACTGATATTTCCCACTAAACCATGTCCATCAGTACAACATCTGAATGCGTCTTGAACACCTCCAGGGGCGGTGACTCCACCGCCTCCCTGGGGCATCCAAAGGGTGGCACTGGGAGTGCCTGGAGCTGGAAGATGCCTGGGCTCTTGCATCTGCATTCATGTAAAGGCTCAAAGCCACAGAGCAGCACTAATGGGGGGGAGGAGGGGCTGCAAGCTCTGCAGCATGGACCAGAGAGGGAAGGATAGGAATCACTGAGATTGTGGATTGCATTCTCCTGATTAAGTAGCTGTTAGAGACTGCTGTTTATATACTTGGCTAAGTGAAGTTGGGACAGGTTCCCTTCTGTGCCTTGGTGCTAAAAATGGGAAAGAAAAGCTCAGGGTTCCTCTCAGGCTGCTCCTGTGTCTCAGTGTCCATTGTAGACTGCTAAGTCTATAAAGGTCTGAAGGAGACTGGGTGCTTCCCTGGCTCTTGCCACTTCTGTTCATGAGAATTGCACTCGCCTACATGGTGACTTGTGGCAAAAGCTATTGAGTGTTTCATCCATGCTTGCAGACAGTGGGGAGAGGATAACCTCTGGGATACACACACTGTGCTTTCTCTTGCTGTGTGATGGTTCCAAATCCTGGCATTGCAACCTCCTGTAACTCTTGGTGCTGCGAGAGGTGTCCATTGTCAAAGCAAGCTGGTCTGAAGTCTTGATGTACTTGGGTGTGTGCTTGCACTTCCCTAACACAGCTGCTGAGCTGAAGTAAAGACATCAGAGATCAAAAGTCTGGAAGCTCACAGTTGCTGGAAGTGGAAAAGTACCTGAGACGATCCCACACAATTTATTTACAAGAAAAGGATTAGATGAGGGTGCCTCAGCAGCCTTCTGCAAGCTGGATACAGTATTATGACTGAGGTCTTTTCTCTCTTGGCACGTCACATATCCTCTCACTGACTTCCAGTCTTAAACTGCTGTTAATTTAAAAAGCTCCCTTGTTCACCTCTGATACAGACTCAAGAGCTTTTCAGGCTGAGATGAATTGGAATCCATGTAAGAGCTGTAAAATGCTTTGTACAGCAGTGTTTTAACTGGCTGCTCTGGATGTTTCTATCTGACTGCGTGTTGCTCTGCAGCTGAGATGCAATGGACCCAGACCCCGCCGCGCTGCTCATGTGGCTGTGCTGCCTTCATTAAGTTTACACACACATTAAGTTGTCTTGATTTTTTTTTAAGCACCTGAGAAATCCAGGCGAATGTGAGACAGCAGAAAAAGGTCTTTTAAGTGCACTATGGATCCTATTTTAACTCGAGCAGTTTTAAGTATGCCATCATTAAAAGATTGCCTGCAAAAATAAAATAATCCAACCAAACTTCAGTCCTGTGTGTATTAGCGTATTGCCATCTGCAGCATTACAAATTGCTGTACTTTTTTTATCTTAAAGCAGTCTCTTTTTGCCAGAAATACAGTGGCTGCAAAGCGCATCTATGCTGGGCTCCATGAGACCCATCCAGCAGAGAGGGAAATGCCTCTTGTTGCTGTATGCTTCTTAAACTTCTTATACTGTCTTAAAGGTAAGAATGAGCACATTCAAGTGTTGGCAATTACAAATCAAAATGTCACATCGGAAGAAAAATCCTCGTCATGTAAAATTTCTCATTTCGTATTGATTGGAAAGTTCCAGCAGGAGGAATGAGAAATGTCGAACTCGATCTTACGAGCAGAGACTTTCTCCGTTCCAAGCAGCTGAACAAGCCATCATGCCTATAAAACAAATGCAACTGTTTCTTACCAGCTCTAAGTCAGTCGTTCCAAGAATAATGAATTCTGCTTGAGGAAATACTATACCGAGACTTTATTAGTCAACGAAAAGCACCATATATGTCAAAGAAAGTTTGAGGTAATATATCTGAGATAAACAGACTCACATATGCCAATCAAATTCAAGAGGAAAGTGGCCCAATTACCTTGCTTAGTGGCATGGTAGATGCTGACCACAGAAAATGAAGGGAAGGATGGATGTCTCTTCCTGTCTCCAGTTGAAGAACCATCACGAAGTTTGCAGGGTAGATTTCTACGTCCTATGTTACACTGGTGGTCAGGCTAGATGCTGGTCATATTTCCTCCTGGCCTTCAAAAATGCACCTGTGGAAATAAACACACAGCTTATTTTATTTTTTAGGTGTAAAAATGACATTATTTGCAAGAACGAATAAGCTGCATGTACCGGAGTCAGCAGTTGAGCCTGAAAATGGGAAAAGCATGAGGAGAGAATCCCAACCTCCTTAACTGCCTCACAAATCAAACATATGGGCAGTAACTCTTGTTTAGAGAAAACTCAGCTGGGAAATATGCTCCCGGCTCTCTGCAAGGGAAAGACAGCAGTCTGACACAAAGAGTGCTGTTTTGTTGTGGCTTTTTTGTCCCAAGTGATCCAAGTGCCAGGGCTTGACTTGCCAGAACTACTGGGGAAGGTCAAAGCTTTCCCACATTTCAGCACTTTCACACAGGTCACAGTGCATCTGCCAGAGAGGGCTCGAGCTGGGGCTCATCTGCCTTTCCCCAGGTATTTTTTTCAGTAGGAGAAAAAGCACGTTTTGCTCAACCTGAATATCATGAGGCCTGCATGAATCCACTGCCTGCTGACCTGGGCAGATTCAGACTGACAAAGAATCATAGAAATATAAAATGGCTTGGGTTGGAAGGGACCCCAAGGATCATCAAGTTCCAACCCCCTGCCACAGGCAGGGCCACCAACCTCCAGATCTGGTACTAGACCAGGCTGCCCAGGGCCCCATCCAACCTGGTCTTGAACACCTCCAGGGACGGAGCACCCACAACCTCCCAGCTCCCTCAGCCTGTTTTTATAGGGGAGGTGCTCCAGCCCTCTGATCATCTTGGTGGCCCTCCTCTGCACCCTCTCCAACAGCTCCACATCTTTCCTGTACTGGGGGCCCCAGACCTGGACACAGTACTCCAGATGGGGCCTCACAAGGGCAGAGTCCCTGTCCCTGCTGGCCACCCCTCTTCTGGTGGAGCCCAAGGACAAGGACGTTTTACGTCACGGCCCAGGCTTTGTAGAGAAGATTTTAAAGGTTAAGACCGAGTCCATGTACCAAAACAATCCTACATAAATATACAGCTTAAATATTTGGACGTGTGGAGGTTTGTATGTCTTTACATAGGCAGCAGGATTTGGTTTTGGCTCTTCTTGCCTTTGGCTCTACACTTGTTTCAGAGTCCATTTGCATCCGTTCAATGCACCCATGAATGTAAGACCACACCATGACAGAAATTCAAGTGGTGCACATGCAATAATTAGTCTGCAGCTGCGGGTGGAAGCAGGTGCTGCACAGACCACGTTCATGTGCCAGCTCTCCACTCATTTTGCTCTGTCTCATGCCTTTTTATTATCTTTTTTCCCCGTTCTGAGCCCCAGAGTTATTGTCCTGCTGCCAGAGAGGGAAAATGCTCTGTAGCTATCAGCACTCTGAACATGAGATCGTGCTTGTCTGCTGGGCAGGACAGGCTGGGCTCAGCGTGGCAGAGTGATTGCTCCATGACCATCATTTCTTAATTGGTGGGGCTAGCCCAGCCAAACAGCACAGGCAGAGGTGAAGCTGGCTTTTGTGCAGAGGCTGGAAGGTGACTGTGGGAGGCTAAAAGTGATGGATGGCTGTAGAGCATGAAGGACAGGGCTCAAATCCCCCCAGCAAGGAGCGTAGTGCAAGAGTGGCACTGCTTAGGGTTTTTTTTTTTTTCCTTATTATTATTAGACGGATTAAGTGGAATTTAATTGGTACTTTAGCCTTGAGCTGCCCTCAGTGTGGGAGCTGCTGAGCAGAGAGAGCCAGCACTGACTGCAAAGCCACTGAACTCCAGCCTCTCACCTTCCGTGTCCTCCCAAAAGCAAACAAACAAACACTCAGCTAATTAACTGCAGCCACCCTGACTGCAATGAGCAATGCTGGGAGACCCAGGAGAGAGAAGGCAGGAAAAGGAGGAGGATGAAAAAGTCAAAGGATCAGAATAATAAACTCCTCCCAGGTGCAAGGATGCAAAATTATTCTGGGTTGTAAATTCCTCGTTTGTCAGTATCCAGGCAGCACTGGCAGGGGGCAGGCTGGCAGGAAGGGCTCCTGCTTGGATCACCCACAGGAGAGCTTTCCTGCTCTTTTCTCTATTTCAACATCTGAGCTATGGAGTTACAAGAAACTATCCTGGGCAAAAGGACTCCAACGTAGCCAGTGGTAGGCAGGTTTAGACTGGTCTCTGGCTTAGTTTTGATCAGTTGCAGTGGGGTTTTCTCGTAGAAACACCTAGTGCAGCTGAAGGAACAAACCTCACTATACTGCAGAGAGCAAAAGCTACATTTTAGTGAGCTGGGCTGCTGCCTGTCTCCTGCCTTCAGTGTGAGAGGATGGGCTGGGATGTGATAACTTTGCTAGTGCCACTTAGCCATGGAGCCATGCAGGGTGAGGGCCACTCGATGGAGCTTTGCGTAGTGCTTAGAGCCAGAATGTGTCTGGGTCATCCTGCCAGAGCAGCACAGAAAGCTGTTTTTCTCTGAGCTTCCCTTCAGCTGAGTAATTGCTTTGTGAGAGTTTGTCATCTGCTGCTGCATGAAGTGAGACAGGGCGAGCAGCCACTGAGGTGGCTTCTGTTCCTAAATCTGCCATGTGCTGAACTCGATGGCTTGAACTGGTGCCTCTATTGCTCCATCTGTGAAATTGAGATAAGTGCTGTGCTCCTCTACAACTTTCCTGGAGATGCAGCCATGAAATGTGTCACATGAGAATTACTGTTCTCATTCAGGCACAGATTAGGCTGGGAGTCTGTTAGGTCCGTGGTCCCAGGATGCAAACCATCAGAAGGCACAGCCAGGTAAAGCTCTCCTTGTGAAATACATATGCATGAGCTTCTTCACTTGCTGCTCTGTGCTGTCAGCAGACTTTGGCTTTGCAGAATACTTGAAGTCCATCTAGCACAGGGTAAATCTCCTGCACATTCAAAGCAGGGCATGCGTATGTTCCTTGCTATGTATGGGATGCAGAGAGATGCTAAAGCTGTACAGGTTATGCTGAGTTCTCTCATGGTGGAGAAACATCTCAACATGCTCTGTGGGCATGAGATGCCCAGTTAATGTATTAATATGGGAACTCTAACATACCATTTCTCGCAGGCATTTGGGTACACTTGCCTAGATTTTCTGGAACCTGGAATTGAAATAATTCCTGAGCCCTTTGCAAGATCAGCGTAAGCAATGTCTGAAGTGGCAGCCCCTGGCTGCTTTTGTAACACTTCTACAATTATGTCATTTTTTTTTTCTGCTGCTGGAGTATGTCAGCTATATAGGTCCATTGAACAAAAGAGGTTTTACAGAGTAGCTGATTATTAGAGCTATTATTTTTATTCCCAATTTTGCCATCATGAAATCAATTTCAAGGTCAGCAGGAGCTGATGAGAAATGCCTAGTGCCATTATACCCCTCTGGGCTTATATTCTCAATGAGACTCGCATGGTATGATATTATTCAAGGAAATACCAAAGGTACAGAGACCAATGGTACATTTAAGAGACTTCATGGGAAATACAGCAGCCTTGTGCTGCCACAGAATTACAGATCAAGCAACGCAAGAGCCCAGTTGCCTGCAGTGTCACACCAGTCCTACTTGTAAGACTTCTTCAATTTTGCTAAATGTTAATGGAGCTGCAGAGGGTTAAAAGCCAGGGAGACACTGTGCTGAAAAAGACACACAGGCCTATGTCCTGGTTGGAGGGGTTCTTGAGCTCACAGAGTGTCTCATGAGTAAAGTCCTCTCATTGGAAGTGAGACTAAATGTGCAGCTGTACGGGTGACGGCAGCTTCATCATTAGGATAAATAAGGACAACATCTTTTTCAAACATGCAGTTCTTACAGACTGTCTTTGAGTTTCTTGACGTCCTCACTATAAGAATATATCATGCCCGTTGCTATTTTTGAATTCACTCCAGATGCACTCTGTTAATATTAACTACAAAGGTGCTCCAGAGGATGATGTCAAACTAACAAAGCATCACGAGGAGAAGTAAATGCAGGGTGTTGGTTCATGCGTGCTTCAAAGAAGTTCTGCCTCACATTCCCATCAGTGATTCTGAAGAGGGCTGCCATCACCAATGAAGACCTGGAAGTCACTGTCAGTTCCCCAGGGAGCAAAGGAGAAATGGCACTGAGCTGTGAGCAGTCAATAAAACATCGGCTGAAACACATTACTGGCTGCAGGCCTTCAAGAGTAGGTCTGGGATTTGCACAAATAGAAAAACAATCCAAGATTTACCTCTTGACCGCTTGCATCTCCTCTGTGTTGTGTCCAGCAGTTAACCTTCAGGAGACAGACCTGACAGAGGTTCAGAATTCATCTGATTTTCCTCTGCAGGAAGGAAACTCTATTGAGGTAGCAGGGTGTCTTGTTTACATGGCTCACATGGAGAATGATTTCTTCAGCACTGAGAAGTTTAACCTGGGTTTTATCAAGAGAAGTCAACTGTTGTTGAGTTTGTAAAAAGCTCTGGACAGAGTGGAGCAGTTTTGCCAAGGTAGCAATAATCTTTCTCCCAAACGTTTATTAGCGGGCTATTGCAAATGCCATAGGTGAATTGTGGTGCAGAAGGTCAAGGGACAATTGCTTTCATCTGTCTGAAATATACTCTGAGAGCCTATTAGTACATCGTGTTTAGTGTTGTCCTGGCTCAGTTAATTCAGCCCAGCTCTGGCCAAGTGCCACTATATAAACCTCGCTGACATTTTCATTTCCATTTCCAGCAGCCTTTGCTGTCAGCAGACCCTTTGATTGCCTCCCACTCAAGTTTTTAAAACTTTGGAAGAATCTCTTCTTTGTGCAAAATTGATCTTCCTTCACCTCCCAGAGAAACATATTCTGGCAGGAACGCCACTGAAAAAGCTGATGCTACTAACTGCAATGGGACTTTGGCCATTTATTCTGTGTCCCCAGCAGCTCCTGCAGACAGAGACCAAACCAACAGGGAATAAGAAGTGAGCTTGTAGAGGACTTTACGCCTTTGTATACCTCCAATGTTTGGTCACCCAGAGCTGTAGGAAGGATCTCTGAATGTCTGTGGAAGCTGCTGTAATCAAGAAGAACATCTCTTCTCTTATACAAGTGGACCATCCACCTCCATGTCTGTGGCTCGTACCACTGCTAAGTTCTCCTGGAAATCCATCTCTCTTCCTCTAGTCCTCCCTCCAATGCAGAACACCTTCAGCAGCTAGGTTTGGCTCCTATCTTGCCTTTATCTCCTATACAAACACCAGGCCTATCTTCATTTTAATAGATTGGAAACCGAGGCACAGAGTGGAATTTATCTCCCTTAATTTCACAGATCTAATGTGATGATGATGTCTCTGTTTGAAAGAGGTGTCCCCACTCCTTATGCTCTATGGTGAGAGGCAAACATTTCTTGCCTGATTGTCTAACCCATATTCACACGCTTCCCTTGCATTGTAATGAATTGTGTCCTGTGGATGCTGGTTTTTCTCCGTTAGCTATTAAGGGAGTCCAGATAGCCTGTTCAGATAGAGATGTCGACACTGAAGGCATATACATTTGGGCAGAATATATCAGTCCAGAGTGTCTAAGGGGTGAGATTTATCTCATCACATTCTAGGTGTCCAGAGTGTGGATGTGAACAGCTAAGCCAGGCTTTTTTCTTGCTCAACAGAAACAACTCATCCTCAGATGTCAGAAACAGTGCATGACTAATCTATCCTTTGGCTATAAAAGGAGTCAATGTGGCTAGCTGAGATGTCAATACATATTTTACAGATGACTCAGGGTAGGATCCAACTGAAGTTGCAGAGCCCACATACCAACATTCAGCAGCAGTTTGTCCAGCTCTTCACTCCAATAATGCTTAAAGGAAGAAACATCATCTGAGGCAGATCCTTCTAAACCTGATGATTGTATTTCCCTGAATTCCAGCAGCAGTAACACCAAAATCCACCGCCCCGCTTGACTCTGTTGTCCCATCGGAACAGTTAGCAGCCAAACAGACCACTCACTTTGAGCATCTATATCTCCAGACATGCAAATAGCTTCGTCAGAAAGGAATAAGCCTCCAACTGCGCTGCTGGGGTGAGGGGGGACAGACCACTGGTACATAGGGAGCTGAAGTTGGCTGTTCCCTAAGCGGCAATCTCCATCTAGTAAGGAATTTGAAGCAGGCAGTCTGACCCCTAGCAAAAATGTTTAAAGGTTTAATGAGTTAAATAACTGAATAATTCTAGGCTGTTATGAAAGAGAGTAGCACATGGTCCCAGTTGAGGGTCTCTTGTAATCATAATGGGTGAAGAAAACATGGTCTCCATTTCCACATGCTTAGACTTTGGCAAAGGATGTGATATGAATAAAACATTCAATACACTGTGTTTTAAAGAAAATGGGCCTGATTTTGCACTTATACCAAACTTATGCTATTGTAATGCTATGGGGAATTGAGACAGTATTTCTTTCTATAAGGAGATGATGTGTTTTAGGAGACTGGTAGGACAATAATATCAAGCTGTTATAAAGCACTGTTTATCCACAGATTTCCAAACCCATTAATGACACAGAAGGTGAGACTACAATTCCGCTTGCATTTCACCTAATAACTTATTGAAAATCATGTTTTTGTTGGTTTGTTTTTCTCTTATTGTATGTTTTGGTGAGGCTGAATACTAGATTGATGCCCTGGACAGTTTGTATTACCCTTGAGCTTGCTCCATTTTCAGTCTGTAAGAGCTCTTTTGGCTGAAGCCTTGCTAAGAAGTAAAAGAAAAGGATTGTACAGGTCTGCCTGCTAAAAAAGCACAAGCTTTATGAGATACTCTAGAGTGCCATCTGTTGTTTCTCTACCTGCAATTAAATTAAAGAAAGATTTAGGTTGGAAGGCCTCTTTGGAGATCCATCTGATCAAACCTCCTGCAGAAATTAGGACTCAAAGCATGACCTATAGACAAGCAAAAGCTCTTGCCACAGGCATTCTCTTGACGAAGGTTCTTCTACCTGAACCAAAGCACTAGCAATCTGTGTTTCATATATAACCCTGGTAAAACTCCCCAAGATTTCAGTAATCACTGGTAAAATAAATAAAATCGCTGCTCCAGCAGGGAGAGGGAGGTGATTGCCTGCACTACCCCGCCCTTGTAAGGCCCCATCTGGAGTCTATAGGCCCTCGAGTGCAGGAGGGATGCAGAGCTGTTGGAGCAGGTCCAGAGGAGAGCCATGAAGATGATTAAAGGGCTGGAACACCTCTCCTATGAAGAAAGACTGAGAGAGTTGGGCTTGTTTAGCCTGGAGAAGGCTCTGGGGATATCTCACTGTGGCCTTCCAGTACTTGAAAGGAGCTTACAAGCAGGAGAGGGACCAATTTTTTACATAATCTGATAGTGATAGGACAAGGGGGGATGGCTTTAAACTAAAAGAAGGCAGACTTAGATTAAATGTTAGGAAGAAGTTTTTTACTTGGAGGATGGCGAGGTGTTGGCACAGATTGCCCTGAGAGGTTGTGGATGCCCCATCGCTGGAGGCATTCGAGGCCAGGTTGGATGGGATCCTGGGCAGTGTGACCTAGTGGCTGGCAGCCCTGCTCATGGCAGGGGGGTGGAACCAGGTGATCTTCAAGGTCCCCTCCAATCTAAGCCATTCTGTGATTCTTTGAAAATAAGCTGTAATACTTATTTCTATCTGCTAACCCTCAACAAGAGCCCAGGGTAACTAGCTCACAAGCAAGGACCTGCTTTAAGCAACCATTTAACGCTGTGTGTCATGGAAATGGTTTCTTGTGGGATGCTTTAAACTGCCTCAAAGATTCCTGGCTCGGAAGCTGCCAGTGATAACTGTAGTGATTCTAGGGATAAAAGGCATTGGAGTAACACAAAGAAAAGTATACAAGTGACAGTGAAGCTGTTCCCTGACCTCCTTTCTGTTCTGCAGCTTGCAAAAGGTGAGAAGACCAAAAATCTTCTTAAAGTAGGAGCAACACCCAGCTGCCCACCCATCTTGATTTCCCCTATGATTTCTTTGCATTGGTGGTTCAGAAGCCCTTATTGACCCTAAAGCATTCACCAGTGAGGTGTGTGACATTCCCCTCACTAGTGCCCAAGCTCCAGGAAGATTACGTGGTTTGTAGTAGTTGAAATATCTCATTTGTTCCCAAGAAGTTTGCTTTTCCATTTAATAGTTTTCTAAGTCAAAGTAAGATTTACATGCAAGAAGGACAGCATTATATGTTACGTTTTAACTGAAAAGCTATTTAGCTGGCAGAGCCATTCCTTGCCCACCTCATGTGTCCAGGGGTTCCTTGGAGCTCCATCAGCTACTGATGGTAATAGGAGGGAGGGGAGAGGTAAGGACAGCTAAATGAGGATCTCAGGACAAATTTAAGGCTTGAGGAGCCTGGATGTCCATGTAGGAGCCTGCTTCTGCGTTTCATAACCTCATGAAAGACAAAGACTGAGGGTCTAGGGGACCACTGGGCACCTCCAGGCAGCTGCCTACCTTGCCTACAGTTAGATCAAGCCCTGCCTTAAAGCTGGTGTTTGGGGATGCTGGTGCCTGTGGTATCTCACTTGTACAGACAAACTCTGGCCTGAATCGCTCAGTTCAGATTTACTCCTCTCGTGCTATTTATGTAGCTTTCAATTTTCTGCCACAGATCGGTGGGAAAATTGAGAGCCTCATTTACTCCTCTAATGTAGATTCTCCCATGCAGTGTAAGGTTATCTCTAACTTCTCTGCTAGTATCTGTATAAAGGAGAAAAATCAGATAAAAATCCAGATATAGTAAAGATCTTGTGACATGGAAAACCTTTATAAGTGTGTCTTTAGGAAAAAAAAAAGCCTCAGTTTAGTACAGGTTTCACATTTATATGAGGATCAGAAAGTTGAGGTTTCTTCGCAGCAAGCAAATAGATGACTGTGTGGAGATGAATATAAAGGCAGAGATAAGCTGAAAAGAGATAAATGAACTAAAAGCCTAGATCTTGCATGAGCTCTAGAGAGAGTTCCGTTGATTGAAATGAAAGACTTCTTTGCAACGTTTATTTTCACTAAACCTATGCTTGCAATTAGTTTTTGGTCAAAATGATGAAAGATTCCCACGTCTGTATAACAAATATTTCAGCATTTAGGGCTTGAAGATGAGAGGGGATGGCCATATATTCTAAACACCCAGTAGTCCAAGGACTCTGTTTTCTCAAGGTATCCAGAACAAGGGTCTGAAGTGGAGTCTCCCAAACCCCAGCTGAGAGAGCTGGGACTCAGCCTGTTTGTCCTTCTAGGATGGATTGATCATTTACTGTTCTTAATGAAACTTTACAAAAGACTCTGACTGTTCTGATGCAAAATGAAAACAAATGTGCAAATCTCCAAGAGTTTCACAATTGATCTTTTCCAGCCATGCCAAATTCTTTGAGTTAGTCATTAATCTTTTCTTACTAGGGATTTGCTTCTTGCTTCCCTTGGATCTATATGTCTCCTACCTTCTCCCACACTCAAAGGCTGTGCTTCTGACCAAACCATGCTGCTGCTCCTTCTGGATAGGCCCTGTCTGCCTGGTTCCTGGTGATGTTTAAGGACCTTAGCTTTCCCAAATTTGTGCAGCCTTGTGGCTTTTGCAGCCTTGTTCCTGAAGGGCTGCAGATGCGGCTTTCTAAATAAGGAGAGGTCTCCATCCTCAGTTGGACATGATTTTGGGCCTCTGTCGGTCCATCCTGCTTCATGAAAGATTCGCATGCATGTCTAGTTAAAAAACTGTTCCAAGAGCAAAGCGCTTCCTCCATATTTGCCATTATTACACGACCAGACAAAATAACCACGTGGGAATTGAAATGTTCCATGAGTATTTGTGTTACTAATACAGCTGTGGTCTTTGTCTAATGGGAGGAGAAATACAGTGGACATAACTTAAATTAAATGCATTAGCCTGGCTCCATGGTTACCAAGAAACAGAATGATGCTGGTTCACCATAGCTATGTCATTCCCAGATGATGAAGAGATGCTCAGATTGAGCATTCCTTTTTTACGTGGTTGTATTTCTGTATTGCAAGAGCAAGAACCTCTATTTAACCTGCATAGCCAGTAAATAGTCCTGTATTTTTTCCACACTCTGCCCTTTCAGCAAAAGTTGTTTGCTTATTTAATTAGTTTTTCTCTCCCTCTGTTTGGTATTAAACCACATTGCCTTCAGCAGATCATGTTTTATTCTCAGCAGGAAAAAAATAATGGAAAGAAATTATTCCAGATGAAACAAAACTTCCCACCTTCTTTGCAGCTGAGCTTCAGAAAAACAGCAGCACAAGTCAGAAGCAGAAGTGAAGGGAGGAATCGGGGCTGACAGTTGTGTTCACCTCCAAGGGGTGAGCAGTTTTTCAGCCAGTCTCTCTGCTGTGAACACCAGATCCATTGGGCAGCCAAGGGAGAGAAGAAGAAATCCCACTGCCTTGTCCTCCTATCCCTCAAACAATCAGCAAGAAGCATCCTGAGAGGGAAGCCGCCCTCTCCAGCTAACAGAGCTCCTCGCTGCCTCAGTCATCTCTCCCACCTGCTGGTCTTCATCCGATCCTTCTTGCTTTCAGACCCATTTCTTTCTCTGTGGTGAGCCATGGCAGGCATTTCATCCCATTCAGCTCTTAATATCTGATTCCGCCTCTAGTGAAGTGAGCACTCATTAAGTTAATTTCAGCAACAATATAAACACCAAAGGACTGAATTAGTCGTAATAGCAGTATGTGGTGGGTTGGCATCAATGTTTATTTATTGCTCTCGGCCGCTTCCTAACATTGCTGCTGTTGAGGACAGAGATGGCACTGGGGGAACTTTCGGTGCTGCCTTTCGACCTGAATTAACAATTCTCTCACACCAATAGCAGTTCCATGTGTAGAAAAGCAGAGGTTCGCTTGACCTGGCATGAGAGCAGGGACTGACTACCCCGAAATATGTCAGCTATGGAAAATAATGGATCTGGATGAGAGTTATATTTCACTGCGTTCCTTATATCTCTAGGAGCTCTAGGACAGCTCTCAGGTGCTTTGTGCTCACGGGTTCAGACAAGCTCCAGAAGACCTGGAATAATTTCAGCACACCAGGAGGCAGCTGTTTCTAATGGGAAGCCACGTTGCTTTGTTTTCTTTTGCTTTCCTTTTCAAATCCGCCCAATCAATTTCCACGAGAATTATCGCAATATTAACAACGAGTTCGGATGTTTCGGTTCTGTCCCTTTGCAGCACACTGAAATGTGCACTCTGACCTTTCGCTTTCCTCTTGCTGCTGTTTCCTTGCAAGCAGCTACAAGGCTTCATTCTTATTTCGCTAAAATGATTGGCATTCTGTCGAAGCTTGTTGCTGTTGATGGCGAATGCTGCGCAGTCATCATGAGCATTAACAATGCAAAGCAATATTGTAATATGCAAATGTCATCATAAGGCTTTCCTATGTAAAAAAGTTTGAAAAGGAACAACAGTTTACATGGCTCGTCCATGTTCTGCAGGAAATGAGTAATATTGACTTTTCAAAGCTTGTTTTCATCCCAAGTTGCAACAAATATTAATTACCCCCCCCCAAAATACCATCGTTTCTGGCCATTCTTGTTATCTTCCCCTAAATAACAAACCTTTCTGTGCTTTCTCCTGCTGCTTTTACTGGATTTCCCATTTGTTCATTTTGTGTCAATACCTGCTGCTATCCACACCTGGGCAACCATTGGTTGTTCAGATTTCCAGTAGCACCATTACTCTCATCATTTGCACAGCAGGGCATAGGAGGACTCTGCAGTTGGCAGGACTCAGTAAATTGATTGTCTCATTTAGCACTTTGAAGACTGAAACAATTGCACAAAGTCTGTGGTTCAGTAACGGATGGGGATTTGGAAGCCAATCAAGGTCTTTGTTTGTGCTGGGCATGACATATAGATATAAAAACTGTTGTTTTATCTCCTGTAAATATAATTACCTAGTCAGATGAGCGATTATAGCACTCGTAGCCTTTGCTGTAGAATTAAAGCACTTGGAGGGCTATGAAGCATTATACGTGCTCTGGTAAATCAAATCAACCTGAAAATGACATCATGTATTATAATGCCAAGAGCAAGAGCAGGAGGCAGGGACCTTGATTCACAAAAGATTTCAGTGGAATTTATCTCCCCTGTTGTTTTCACTGGTCTTTTCCTTGCTAGTCCCACTCCTTGGATTTGGGTTCATTCTCATTCCAAGTTGGTACTGATTCCAAGTTTAGGTGCTGTGATTTGCACAGGAGAACGGTGACAAAATCACTCAGCTCGGGCATCGTGCTGCTCCCCGTGTTGCCTTAGTCTGATTAGATGCTAGGGATTTCTGTTCCTTCTGTTTCCCATCTGAGAGAAGGCACAACACACAAAGAGAGGCAGGGAGAGCACTGCTTTGAGCTGATAAGGTGCTCACCATTAAATTGAGTAACACAAAGGAAGGTGGTCACCTGGGACAGATGGATTGGGTGGATGAAGGGAGGTGTAACCACGCAGTCCATCCCTCCTTCTGTGCAACCCCTCCTTGGGATCCCAGCGAGGCTGTTTCAAGCTCTGAGACTTGGCACCAACATCCAATTCTTCCTGTGGGTTTTCCGTGCTGTGTGCACTTCTGTTCAGACACCGGGGATGGGAAACCATCCGTATCACCAGGCTCTGCAATGGAACGGGGCCCTAGCCGGGCTGCTGTTCATTGCAGTTGTAAACTCATTGCTCACATCAAAAATCCAATTGAAGGGCACGTTAGAGAGCAGAAAGATACCATTTACTCCCCTTTTCTCTGTTCTTGCAAATGTCTCCTTATATTTTCATTCTCCTTCAGTGCTTAGCAGCAATTCTTTTGAGACACTCAAAACGTCGCTGGCTGTTCCAGGTATCAAGACAAGTGCTAACGCCTTACAAATGGAACTGCCTGCTTTCTTTTGCCATCTGTAGGGAATTGCAGGAAGGATGCCTGAATGTCGGGGGGGGGGGGGCTGACAATGACTTGTGCATGGCTCATGTTCCCTCTATCAGGTTATTTCCATTTCATGTCTACTGACATTCTAACAAGCCTTTGTAAAATGGTCACGCATTTGCTATAGTCATATCTCCTGCTCATAGAACTCATGTACAGAACAGCTTTTTGTAATCACTGGCTTTACTGTAGACAAGCATTAAATCTTCTCTGTTAATATGTGAACTGCTGTATACTTGACATCTCAGAAATCCCCTTAGAATCCCTGGCTCCACAGGAGAATGCTCTGAGGCAACAGCATGAGACCGGGAACTGCGCCTTTTTTTGGGCCATGGTCTTCACTTAATCCATCTTCAATTTCTTGATGCCTCAGTTTACCCATCTGAACATTAATGTATTCCTGACAAGACAATGGGATACTTTGGTTATGAAGTCCTGTGCAGCAAAAAAAGATAGAGATGGTTTTCTTTAGTGCCTGCCTGGCTAAGATCCTACAAAACTGACCAAATCAATGCTTAATTATTTTCTCATTGCATGAGCTGTTAGCTTTTTCTATGGGTTTTTTTGTTTGTTTGTTTGTTTTCTGAGAGGGAGATAATAAAATACAGAAAAGATGGTTGCAAAGATATATTAACTGACCCACTGTCATTAATTAAGGTCCAGCATAAGTGGAAAGTTTGTCAGTCGAATTAACTAAAGCAGGCACCATAGAATGCATGTATTTGATTTCTCCTTCCTCCTCTTCCTTCCCATCAACTATTTAACAGCAGACAGCAGGTAAGAGTGAATGCACACTGTTTGTCTCCGCTGCTTTCCCAAAACATGCTCGAGGCTTTTGGATGTGCTCTGAAGTGTTAATGCTGAACTTGGCTTGATAAATGAATAAGCCTTGCTAGCTGGGGGCTGCCTCCTCCTTGTTCCCCTGATCTGGAATGGTTCCCCGGGTGTTGAGTGACAGTGAAGAGCAGCCTCTGTTAGTTCGTGCAAGTGAGTGCTAAGCCAAGGGACCTCATCAGCACTCCCACGCTGGCACTGGGATGTTGGCTGCAGAAGAAAAGCAGTTGTCGCCATGGACACCAAAACAGTGAGGACTCATCACAAAATATCGATAGGGTAAAATGTCAGTGACTGAAATCTAGACTGGGATGTGATCTTTAAAGGAGAACAATGAATCATCTCTTAGTTGTGATAGGTGAGGTGATCCCTGACTGCAGGGAAGCTTTGGCTCTGGGGAAATCCAAAGGGAAATTTGCATCTTTATTGTTATTAATAGCAGTGTTAGGGTTCTGGGGCAGCATCCCACTGTGTTCAGATGCTGGATAACCACAAAACAAAGAAGGCGTCAGGTCCCACCAGTTTGCTGACTGAGTGCCAGGCAGGACGTGGGTGGGCTGAAAAGGTAGAGCTGAAACCCAGGACATCTGGAACCGACTGGAATCGGAACCAATTGGACACTGGAAGTGCCAAGCCCTGATGCATTCCATGCCAACCAAAACTTGGGCGAGGGCACATCCCCAGCCCCCTCCGTGCAGTGCCTGGTTTGATGCAACAAGGGAAGGTTGCAGTTTTAGGTCCTGCCTCATCTAGTCCACACTTGCAGCACTTGATGCAAGTGTAATATTTCACCCCTATTCACTGGGAGTTAAAACACTTGACGAGATCTTCCGGCCCCTAACCACCGCTATGGGACAGCTGTGATCACTGCAGTTTTGGGAAGATAATACAGTCTGCTTTCCCAAAAAGCAACCAAGACCTTAGCTCATTTATCATTCCAGAGGGCAATTTTCTCATCAGTTTTCAAATCAGAACTTCCTCAAATCCCAGAGCTAATCAGACACTGATTTACTGCTTCGTTTTGCTACATAATTAGCAAAAATATAACCACAGCCTTGGCTGCAGTGGCAGTGCCTTTGCTTTCTGTAGCTCTCTGAGTATATCAGGTTCTATTAGTCAGACTACCGAAGCCATTGTCAAATGGAAAGGATGACTTCAATAGACTCACGTTTACTGCTTAGAGAAAAAGTATTAAGAGAAAAGGAATGCCAGTAATTCAGCAGCTAATGCAGTTTTAGATTGTATGTATGCCAGGCATAAATAGCTACTTTGCAAACACACTTTAATGTGTTTCTGTTTCTCTCGGGATATTTAAACGGCCTTAATTTTTTCAGATCATACACTGTCACATTGAGATCCGTCTCTTACGTGACCAAGTGTCTCAGAATTGGCTTTCCCGTGACATGAGCTGTAATTGAATGGAGACAGGATCTGATGGGTTTAAAGGCCTTACCTTGGCAGGGTGTCTTCAAGGGCCCTCTTTGCCCATGGGAATGAGCCTGCAGGTGCAGCTGGATGCTCTCTCAGTGTGTCAGGTGTGAGTGATGGGGAAGGAGCTGATTGCTAAAGTACAGATCAGTTTGAGATCACTTCTTCCTGACTAGGAAATCTCATGAGAAAAACACACTGAAAGGATTTATCATGCCTTTGGTTGAGGACAAGAGCAGAACCAGTACATTTGTAGCAATAGAAAAGTTCCTCTTCTGAAGCTTCCAGGATGAAAATAAGTATTCCTGAGCTTAGGAAAAGAAAAGAGAAGAAAAGAAAAGAAAAGATGCTTTGATTGAGATTTATATGAAGTGCCAAGCTTTCTGTGCAGCTCTGGTGTTGCCAGGGGAGAAATGAGGAAAAAGGGAAATAGCAAGGAGAGGGAGGGAACGTGAGCCATCAAACAGTTTGCCAACAGCCTTTGAGATAACTGGCCACTTAGAGACCTGTGGTGTGCAGTCTGCAACCTGACAGGCTCACTAGGCAGAACAAACCCAAAGCATTTTATTCTTCCTACGATGCTGTTTCAGTAACTTGCTGTTGTTCATTACCACGCTGTTAAGAAAGTGTGGCAGACAGGATGGCTATTTATGGTTAGACACTTGTGCTAGGATTTCAAGTCATTAATGACTTTAGCTCCAATTCTCATGCAGAAGAGTTGGGCATTTAATCATATTGATAAAGTTTTTTTCCCATTTACTTTAATTTGGGGAGATTTTCAGATCTGTTCTTCAGATTCATAATGCATGTATTAAAACAATGGTAATCATTCTGCCTGCCAGACAGACTCTGAAATAACCCCTGAACTGCTTGAGGATTGCTGCATTATTATTGCTGCGTGTTATGAAGATTATTTTTTAGAAAGAATTAAAGCAGTGAGTAGGAAGTTAGATGCCACTAGAATATAATTAATGCAGAATACATCTGACTGTAATCAGGATGTTCTGATTGCAGTCTAGTGGGATTTCTGGATGTCCTTTTTAGCCATGACATCATGCAAACCTGATTTTGACACCAATAGAAGTGAGGAATTGAGATAGGAACTGAAGATATTGGAAGAAGTCATGTGCTACTAAGCCCAGTGTGAGAAGGCTCAAACCCATCTCAGTCCAACTCTGCACACAGGCAGAAGGCAAGCAACTGTTGAGACATTAGGGGACAAATTTCCAGATTCAAACTGCTAGTTATTGAAGTTACATTAAAGGCCAGGATGAAATGTCCAGAGGGACCTGGACGGGCTTGAGAGGTGGGCCTGTGCCAACCTCATGAAGTTCAACAAGGCCAAGTGCAAGGTCCTGCATCTGGGTTGGGGCAATCCCAAGCACAGATACAGGCTGGGTGGAGAATGGTTTGAGAGCAGCTCTGTGGTGAAGGATTTGGGGGGTGTCGGTTGATGAAAGGTTCAACATGATCTGGCAATGTGCGCTTGCAGCCCAGAAGGCCAACCATGGATTGCATCAAGAGAAGTGTGACCAGCAGGGTGAGGGAGGTGATTCTGCCCCTCTGCTCTGCTCTTGTGAGACCCCACCTGGAGCACTGCGTCCAGTCCTGGGGCTCCCAGCACAAGAAGGACACGGAGCTGTTGGAGCAGGTCCAGAGGAGGGCCACGAAGATGATCAGAGGATGGAGCACCTCCCCTACGAGGACCGGCTGAGAGAGCTGGGGCTCCTCAGCATGGAGAAGAGAAAGCTCTAGAGGGACTTTATAGACCTTCCAGGACCTGAAGGGGGCCTACAGGAAAGTTGGGGAGGGACTTTTTAGAAGGGAAGGTAGTGACAGGACAAGGGGAAATGGTTTTAAACTGGAAGAGGGGAGATTTAGACTACATACTAGGAAGAAATTCTTTACTGTGAGGGTGGTGAGACACTAGAACAGGTTGCCCAGCGAGGCTGTGGATGCCCCCTCCCTGGAGGCATTCAAGGCCAGGCTGGATGGGGCTGTGAGCAGCATGGTCTAGAGGAGGCGTCCCTGCCTATAGCAGGGGGATGGAACTAGATGATCTCAAAGGTCCCCTCCAACCCAAACCATTCTATGATTCTATGAATTTTCCCTAATAGCATTTCCAGCACACAACTCTAAGAGCCACTGTCAGTGTCAGAAAAGTTTGACAAGTTCGGTAGACCATCCTTTGTTGCCTTAAAAACTCCAAGCTTTCTCCTCTCATGAAATTACACTGAAGAGATTGCTGTGGGATATTTCTCGCAGTCTTTGTCATTAGTTCTTAACTGTTGCAAAGGAATGAAGGGTCCAAATTATTGGTGAAGTTGTTTTGAAAGAGTCTCAGTTTTGGCATTAAAAAAAGGCATGCTAATTAATCAGTGCAGTGACACAAAAAGAAATGGTTGAGTTTTCTTAGAAAAGTAGGTCTGAGCAAAAATCCAGAATGTTCATTCAAGTCTTTTCTTCAATAATCTCTCCTCTCATCTTAAAAATGTCAGTAGGTTCTCCAGTTCTTTGTTCCTGAAGGCTTTCAGAGGACTTTTCCCCTGACAGCCAACAAACACACTGATGAAACACTAACTCTGCTTTGCACCTTTACAGCAAGTACTCTTGGCAGCTTAATGCACCTACATGTTTTCTTGATGCATCACCCAGCAGGACTTGGGACGTAGGATAAATCTACATTGTTGGTACAGACTTATTCCTGATGGATGACGTGGTAGCATTTGAATAATTTTTAATACAAAATATTTCCTAGAGGAGTAATCTAATTGTTCCATCTAACAGCCAGGGCAGGTGCCCCCGGCTACACCAACACAGCAGAATTTGGTTTAACTTAGCATTTGCATTGCCACATATTCAACCTGTTCACTTTTTCAGCCAAACCTTGGCCACTGGCGTGAGGGAAACGAGGTGGGCAGGAGCTCAGCCTTTTCTGCTTAAATATCATTTAGAGACAAGTAGCCCAGTTTGCCTCAAGTACAAGAAGAAATTACTTACACGCAGTGATTGGCAATGGAACAGCAGCACGGCCATGGCAAATGGCACGGTTCCTTCTCAGGATGGTGATTTACCATCCAACCCTGGGCAGTCGACTTTCCCCTCCGGGGGTGGCTGATCTGCTAATCAAAAGGTTGCAGAGCTCCTGTAGCTCACAGCTTCCCCTCCTAACATCAGGTTAATATTTGGGGCTTTCAAGTGGCGGTCTGGGAGCAGTTCCCTGCACAGCTCTGCTGCTCCTGCAGTGCTGAGAGCGTTGTAAGCGTGCAGTGGGGACGTGCAGCTGTTGGCTGAACCTCATCTGTCAGTATTCATCAGCCCCCTGCCCTGCTAAAGGAAAGCAGATCATCACGCTAGCCATTTCTTAGAGCAACAAAGCCACCAATATCAGTAGCAACAGCTGACAATTTCTGTCGCTACTTTTCTGCTGTCTGAAGAAAAGCATTTTCCACAGCGGCAGAAAGAAGGATATTTCAACTAAAGCCTTCCTCGACGACTTCAGCTCCTCAGTGATTTTTGTTTAGTCTTTGAAAAACAAGGACTGCTTACTGACAAGGAATTCTGTCTTTTTATCGCAGCGTCAGAGCATAAATGAGATAAGACAGAACACCTTCGGGTTGCCTTTGGCATAGTTTTGTGTTAAATGCTGCTTTGAAGTGAAGGTTTTCTGCATGGCAGTGGCAGGACACACCAGGTCTACCCTCCATTTCTGTGAAGAAGACTTTCTTTTTTACCAGTTTGGGTTGAATTCCTTTCTAAACGTCTCCTGCCCTGTTTTATGTTGAAGTGCTAAGCTAAACAAGTAGGATTGAGATGACAAGAATCCCCAGGTGCACATTTGTATCTCACAAAGCCATCAAGGGTGGATAAGAGCTGATTTGGGTTCTGAGGTCCTTTGTATGTATAGCTTTATAGCATTGCTCAGACACGTGTGCTCATGTTCCTGCATCGAGGAGCATGAGCTGCACCCATCTCTGGTGCCCTGGCCTGCTGTCACATTTGCTTATTAGGGAATACTGCTGCCATTAGAACTGTGTCATTAATGACATGCTCTGCTGCTCAGGGAGGTCACCCAAGAGCACGGAGGGCTATCCCAATCAGGGAATTTGGCTAATGGGAAAATGAGGAATTGAGCTTCCAAGCTACACCTCTCCTCAGGCAAGGCATCGCAGTACCAAAACCTCAGAGTACTGCTGTTATTTTGCACGCTTGGTAATCTTGACATCTATATCTTTTTCCATGTGAAGTCCCTGTGAAATGTATTAAGAATGCTGTACAAAGCCTACATCATTTAAACAAAGCTCCTGGAGTACAATGCCTTTTTTAACAGCAAAGACAACCACTGAGGCCACAGCTAAGAGAAGGATCTGCAACTTCTTAGCAATTAACAAAGACAATTACGTTCTTATAATAAAGACTTTAAAAAAACCATAACTCTGTGGTTGTAATTATAATTAGGCAATCATACACGCACATCTTTTGCAGCGCGCTGAATTGAACTGAACGCTTGCAGTAACCTTTTCTGAATGCTTATGCGCAAAAATGTGTGAAATCATGTTCCCGAATAATGACAGAATTAATTTTCTTTGCTTGATTCAGTGCCTTCTTTGTTGTGCAACAGACCCGGAATTTAAGGCTGAAACCAGAACCTCGCAAGAAAATAAACGGAGTTTCTGATTCAACTCTGTACTGGAGAATCTGATTGCGCTGGGGAATTGTGCAGTCATTTCAGAGTTCATTCACAAGAGTTGCTCTGAATGAGAGATTTATGTGGGGTGTTTGTGGAAGTTGCTTTCTTGGGAATCGTATCACTGTGTTCTGTGGGCAGTGGCATAAGGAAAGGAACATTGTGGTCACTGTTGCCTCCTTTTCCATTTGCTTGAAAATGTCACTTTAAAGGAAATTTAGCTCATTTTTAGAGACAGTGTGTTGCAAAAGAAAAACTCTGAACTTTGGCATTTCCAGGGAAGGAGTTCCTCCCATTGCATAGGCTGTGATTTGTTTTTATGGCTTTGACCAACACAGATACCAAACACCTGATGGGGAACAATGGCTCCAGGTAAACTGGTGAGTGGAGGGATGTTCTCCAGACACCCGCATGTTTTTCCAGTGGGTACCGTTGTTTTTGCCATGGACGAAATCAGTCTGGACAAAGTTGTGCCTGCTGCATTGCCTTCCACAAGGCGATAAGCTGAAGGATTTCTTTTTCTCTCCCTATCTTCATTTTCCCTTCCTCACCCTCCAAGCCCTGAGGTTTCTGGCAACTTTAAGTACTGATCTGGTCTCAAAGCGTCTCATCTGCTGGTAGCTATGTGCCTGGGCATGTTATTGGCCTGGCTTTCTTGGTGGCAGTATTCAAAAGGCCAGTGACTGTGGTATATTTCTGCAGGTATCACTGCACAACGAGGATTCCCTTCAGAATCCCCAGGGAAAGGCTCTGGATTCACAGCGGAGGGATGAAAAGGGATGAAAAGAGGATCTCTGGGCTGAGAAGCATGCCTCACTGTCATTCCTTCTTGCTCATCTGATGGCAGGGTCACTCACTGGGCTAACTCTGTTCATCACAGCTCCAGGCTGTAGAAGGGAGAAATAAATGACAGCTGGTTTTACAGTCAGCTGCCAGAGCTGCTACATGGGCTGTCCAGAGAGAGAAGCCATGACACTAATGAATATTCAGCAGCAGGCAGCCTTATGAAATCCAATCCATCCTCTTCAAGTTGTCCCAGAGATGAACTTTGCTCACATTGGTAGACACCTATAATGGCTGCACCGCAATGAGTAGGTAAAGGAGGTGGACAAACCACTAGCTTAATTAAAAACATGTGTCATTTGTGAGTTCTGACATACAGGATTTATAGCTCTGATCTCAATCATTCACATGGCATGTTGGCTTGCCGTATCCCTTGGGAAGCAAGCCTAGCTGCTTCCCTCCTCATAATATTTCTCTCATATCTCACCTCAGCGGCCCTTTCTAGTACTGTATTTTTTTGCCAGGTGCTGACTCTGCACTTAGATTTGTTAATTGTAATTCAAATTATTCATTACATTTCAGACAAAGGCAACAGATTAATCCATTAGAATGTGAGAGATCAAAGCAAATCATCCCTTGTTTGCTCTGCAAGGGAAAGAGGCAACCCAGGAGTCTCAGAGTGTGCCTGAAAGGCAGCAGGAGCAGCAGACTGATGGTTGGGATCTTCCTCTCCCTGGAAATTTGGCCCTTCTCAAAGGACTTGAACTTAAAAAGCCTTTTTGACTCTACCACAAAAAATACTTTACTTACTAAGCAGTTTAATTTTTGTGTGTTTTCTTCTAGAGTTGATATTCTGCACCTTGTTGCCACACATTCCTGCCCTGAACTCATGATCTTCTTTGGGCTGATGCATCAGTCCTGTAAAGCCATGGTACAGAGAACAGAGCACATGGTGTCCACGCTGAAATTTGTGAGGTATCTGGTGGACTCAGCATCAGCCCGGGAGCCCCTTCTCTATACTGTTTTGCTTCTGCTTCCCCAGACAAAAATGAGAAATGCAACATCTCCCCTAGAAAAAATGTAGAAACATGAAACACCGCATTTTCAGACAGACATTTTTTCTCCTGGAATGCAAATCTATCTTGACACACAATCCCCATCCGCTTCTAAGTACTGGACTGGAAACTCTCGAAAACAAGTCCCTCTGGTTTTAAGCAGAGCATTTATGGCCACAAGAGAGGAAAGAATTCCCCCATATAACCCCAGGATCCTCAATGGACACAGCCTCCTTACACACCAGCTGTAACAGAAGTCTCAGATGACTCCCAGCAAGGCTGTAGATGCCTACATTGTAGACACGTAGTTAGATGAATTTGTCCTCAAACTCTCCAGCTGAGCGTGCTAGCAATAAGATGCCAGATAACACCACTTTTGGGGGTATCCATAGCAAGGTTTACAGCGTGAGTGAAGACACAAACACCAAACCCTAGTGCCCCTTTTAAAGGCTTACATTACTGGACCAAAATGATGTAGAATGAACTTGTCTGTCCACAAGACCACTCCTCAACTGCTTAGTTGTACACGTCCTGGCAGCAGTACCAGTAAGAGCCAATACCAAGCTGCTGGGAGCAGGTGATTGTTGGCAAAACCACTCCAGCAGCCCAGGAATGTGTTATTTTATTAGAATAAAACAACTCTGGTAGCAGAGTGAGCCATTTGAGCGTGGGCCACTGAAGCTCACCATCCCTGCTAATAAGCGTCCACTTGCATGTGAGAAGGAGGGCAATAGGAATTGGCTCCTGGCAGTATGTAACACTACTTTTATCCACTGTTTGTGTAGTTAGTAGCAAGGCTGATGGTTTAACAACGCATATGACTATAATCTGTCTGCTGTGTAGCAGACTGTTTGTTCTTAGCCTCTGAATTGACTGTACCTGGCCTCAGAAAACCTTCTGAAAGGCAAAAACCATTCCCTGGAGGATCAGAGAGTGGATAAGAGTTAGACAGCTACTCTCTGTGTTTGCTTTCACTCACTTTCTTAATAGCAGTATCGTGGCTTTCAGTAATGTAAGAGACTAATGAAAGATGCACATGAAGGTATCTGTCATAGAGAACTTTTACCACTACCCATCAAAACATCTAAGCTACTCCCACAGAAAATGAAAAGATATATCTCCTGAACTGGCTTCTGTCATCTGCCCTTCCTCAGATCACTCCAGCTCTTCGTGTGCAGCAAAAGACTAATATCAGTGTGCCAGGCTGTTCTGAACCAAGGTCAAGTAAGCACAGCTGAGGGCTGGCAGCAAGAATGATGAAAGTCTGAAAGGCTGAAATAGTGAGCTTTGGAAGGCAACAAAATAAAGGAGTGCATGAAATAATGCCCGTATAAAGAAGTAAGATGAGCCGTTCCTATTAACGGGGGCTGCTACAAAAATAATGCCTCCTGTTTTATTATGTAGGTCCATGACAATAGAGGTGGATGTTGGTGGTATGGCAGCAGAGTCTGAATCTTCCCAACAATATTCTGTTACATTTTGTTGCTGTGCAACAAACAGATGGCAGCAAAGGGGCAATTTGACAAAACGGTGTCTGACAACAGAAGTGCGGATGAAGCCAAGGTGTGGAATTGAATTCCACCATGCAGAAAACATTGCACCCATCGACATTCATTGATGCTTCCTGAATATTTGTGGAGATCAAATGGTGGATGTGAGCACAGAGAGGGGTGGGTTGTGCAATTCAGCAGTGGCAACAGCGACAGTGGGTCACCTCTGCCAGTGCAGATTTTGACGAGTGCTGCATTCAGGCTCTTGTTCATTGCTGCTGATAATGCGTAGCTAATGGTAGTGACTATGTTGCAAAGTAGTGCTTTGTAGCTGAGAATTTGCTCTATCAAATAGTGTTCTTGTGCTCCTTGTATCTGTTATCGTTTCCAAGGAAATAAATAGGAGGCATTACTTTTGGAGCAACCTATGTATTTTTTTGCGCTACCAGCTGGAAAAATCACTGTGAAATTCAAAAAAAAGTGTCAGGCAAGTGTATTTTAGTCATCCTTTATTCTGAGGGTTGAGATGTTTAAAGGCAAAATGTGGAAAACTAGAGAAAAGACAACCAAACAAAAGGGATGGATATTTACCTGACTCTTGAAACTATCTGGATCTACACAGGCAGGTCCTGTTACTTTCATGGGGATACCCATTATTGTAGTTTCACTAGAATCCCACCATCTAGTGGCTTCCTATGCACCAGATATGTCTTACTCCACCGTCCTAATGCCAATTGCCACAGCACATGGCTATGAAAGCAAACATTTTACTCTTTTTCCTGCAGCTGTGACCAGGGAACAGCTCATATGTCATGGCCTTGGAGGGCCCTGAGGACAGATGGACTCACAGTGAGCTGCTGCTGACCTTAACCTAGTGCTAACTCAATGTCTTCCCCCCTTCTCTGTTTCCTAAATTAAGGATTAGTCCCTACAGTGCAGCATGGATACCTCTGGGCTTACTTTCATTGTCACCAAAAGTGATTGGTGGTTTTGGTCAGTGGTGTTCTTCCTTCTGACAATAAACCCAAGACACCCAAGGGTGAGACGGACTGGAGGTAAGGATGCTGTACCCTTGTAAGTCTATCTACCACACGTCACGTTCACAGCTGCCTCCTGCTGCAGCCTTGAATTGCTCAGCAGGCTGTTTACTGACGCTAGGCTTGCTGAGATGGGCTGCCTCATACCTTTTAGCCAGCAAATTCTGCAGGGAAGAAAAGAGGTTGCCTCGTTTCTTTGGTCTGGGAAAACTCACACTTCAGATGCCATAAGGGAATGTACATCTCTGCTTGGCTGACTCATCTGTCATCCCAGTAAAACAGCTTGACAGCTCATGCCTGTGTGCAGACACGGTCGCCAGATCAAGGCACAGAAGGTCATTTAACACAGGGATCTCCCAGATTGCTCGCTGCTTCTCCCAGCAGAGCTTTACCAAAGAGCTCTTTTATTTTTTTTCTTTTTTTCCCATGCTTCTCAGGATTTGCTTGGATGTTTCCTACTCCTGAGAAAGGAAATGGCAAAACAAAGACGCTGGCAAGATAAGCATCTGCAAAAGCAAACCTTGGATCAGTGAGGTGATAGCTGAGAACTTGACAGAGGAGTAGAGAAAGAACAGCACTCAAGGGCCAGATACTTATCCCAGTGCTGCACCAGTACAAACCTGTAGCAGTTTCTTCAGTTCCAAATGATGTGCAATACATTTCTCAGACAGCAAATCAAGTGAGCTGAGAACTGCTGCTCTACCCGTCAGCCTGGTGCTGACAGTGCACATCCAGTGAGCAAAACTGCTCACAAATGAGAGAGGGGCAGAGAAGGTGGCTTTGGGGGTGAACCAAGTCCTCACCATTGCACAGGATGGTAACTGGCAGAAAGAGAAGGTAATACGGTTTCTTTTGCATTTTTTTTTTAAACATAAGCAAAGACTGCTGAGTGCATTACCTCTAAGATATTAAACGTAATGGCAAGCAAACTTGAGTTCATCTAGCTGGACATTTGATTAATCTTTGCATGGTGTACCCATCACGTAATTTCACTAGTCAACGAACCAGCTGGGGAGGGGAGAAAGAATAACAAAGCACTGCATTTTTGTGCCTGAAGAAAAGACAATCCCATGATAAACCATGTCTCTAAGAGATGTTAATTACAGCCTTCCCTCTGGGGAAGGCTCCTGCAGTGGAGCCTTCTCAAGTGCTTCAATTACTCTCTTCCTTGCCTTGTCCATCACACCAGTCTATATCAGGTATGTAATTGGCTCTCCCACAAAGTGAGAGGTGTCTCTCATGCCAAGTTCAGTGTTTTCAAATCCTTAAGAGCCCTCGGAGTGGGGTCCACTGCTAATTTTTCTTGTTTTTAGCTCAGCAATTTGACTTCCCAAAGAAGTCAAATTGAAAATGAAGTCAAAATGAAGTCAAAATGAAGTCAAAATGAATCAAGAAGTCCCACCTTCCCTGCTGCAGGCCCCATGGCTCCTGCCTTTGTAACATGGGATTTAAGAGGACTTCACTTAACTCCTGTGAAAGGCTGAATCTGATCCTCAGTGTGAAGCAGGTGCTGGAGTATGTGTCCTGTGTCTGTCTGTCTGTACTGTGAGCACATTGTATCTACCATCCCAACCATCTACAACCTGAATGCAGGGGATGGGCGCCACAAAGACACAGAACTGTGATGATAACCATGCTGAAATACGAAGCAGATCAAGAGAAAATCCAAACTTTAGGGTGTCATTTGTGGATATTACCAGAATTTACCCTCATCCCCAATGCCTCGCAGCAGGCAATGCTTTCCTTCCACACTTCTGGACAAGCAAGTTGGTAAAAGCCTTTTTTAGTGGCACTTGTGTTAGCTCCTGTGTCTGCAGGAGGGAATTTAACTCAAGAAGCACTTACATCCATGTATACACACTGCTGATCTTCAGGGTCCTTTCCCACGAGACACTCAGAAGCTCCTCATCTTGTATGCCCTCAAAAAGGTTTTATCTCCTTTGTTGTTCTCTTTTACCAAAGCCTCATTAAATATCATCCTGAGCTGTTTCATTCTGGGGGAAACGTAGTGCCTACCCAAGACAGAAATCTTGCTGCAATGCAATTAGTTGAAAATTGCACATGAAATAAGTGCATAATTGAATTTTTACTATACACTTCGCTTGCATTTTTAATTTCTTTGCACTATTTTTTTTTCTCACAAAGAACCAGAGTCACGTTTTTTTCCAAAGGCAGCTATTGTCACACTTCTACTAGGAAGACTTAAAATGTAAAATTTTGCAACCATCTAATTAACTTTCTTTTGCTCTGTAGTTAAAAGGTAGTTAAACCCCTAAGCATTCATTCAACTTTAATGAGGATGGGAAAGTAATTGCATATGTATTCCTGTATAATTATGACTTAATTGCATTACTAGTAGATTTATCTTTTGCTTATTTAGCCAAGCTCAGAAAATAATGTATTAAAAATGTGTTGATGTTTGTTTGGACTATGCCAAAAAACAACATGATTAGGAACAGAGTACTCTCACACAGGAGTACATGCAAGAGATCAATGTAATGCAATTTTTGACAGAGCTAGGAGAGAGTCTTTCTAAAAGCCAACTTTGCGTGGTTATTATCAGTTGTGAAGGTGATACATCTCTCCAAAGATCAGCAGGAATCCAGGATACAGGTCCTTCTAGTGTCCCTTTTTCTGGCTCTTCTTGAAGATCTCAGACAGCTTTGCAAAAGGATTTTGCTGGGCTAAGGAAAAGCAGTTTGTGTTCGAAGTAGCTGTGAGCTGCTGAGAAATGCTATCTTCTTACATGGGTAGATCGCGATAGGACAAGGGGGAATGGCTTTAAGCTCAAGGAGGGAAGGTTTAGGTTGGATGTCAGGGGGAAGTTCTTCACAGAGAGAGTGGGGAGGTGCTGGCACAGGCTGCCCAGAGAGGCTGTGGATGCTCTGTCCCTGGAGGTGTTCAAGGCCAGGTTGGATGGAGCCCTGGGCCACCTGGTCTAGTACTAGATCTGAAGGTTGGTGGCCCTGCCTGTGGCTGGGGGGTTGGAACCTGATGATCCTTGGGGTCCCTTCCAACCCAAGCCATTCTATGATTCTATGATCTGTGCTCCTGTTTCACTGTGGTTCCATCCTGCTGTCAAATGCGTTTCTTTTGGGCTCAGGAAGACACTGTATCTGTCTTGTTTAACATGGAAGTCTGAAAGTCAGGGAGATGGAAATGGTCACGCTTTACAACTGGGCGTACAAATCCAGGTGAACAGAAGGAGCTGTTTTAGAGGGAGATTTCTAGGGGCAATAAAAGCCGTTGTCTGAGAAATCAGGGCTGTATCCATACTGATACATTCAAGAGACTCACAGGAATAAGACTAATTGTTACTGAACTCATGGAACGGTCTCTGGAACAAATTCGTTCCATGTTTACTGATGCTCTTTATCTCTTGTGTGCTCTTCTGGTAATGATATTGATATTTCCTAATGCTCTTCATTATAATCCCAAGCCTTTAGCTGTTTGGGAACGTGTCTGATTCTGCACTTCAGCAAGGATTTTTCATCCTAGATGACTACCTCACAGCTGGGCTGGCGCTTGAGGCTCTCCAGGCTGACTCCCACCCGAATGCTAAGCATTTTTGCATAGCCAGGGGAAGGCAACGAGCAGCTCCAGAAGAAAATCAATCCCTCCTATCTCAGGTATCTTCAGGAGAGACATGTTTTTTATTTCCCTCTCCTATAAAAACTATAAAAAAAGGAGAACAGTTGTGCGTTGAGGGGAGTTGTACAGAATTTTCTTGGAGAATAATTGCCAAGTTCTTCTATTTTCTTGCCAGCTGTCAGTCCTTCTCAGCACATTTGTGTGATATTTTCCTACTTCCTTTGCAATACAAAGCTACAAATACCCTTCTAAGTGTAAACTGAGATTCTCACAGTTACGTGATTCTAAGAGCTGTGGATGGAAAGAAAAAACCACCCTGCTTTAGGCATCGTGAGTCTTATTTAAATAAGTGAAGAGTGCTAGAGACATCAAGTCAACACAACTGAAATCTGAATACTGATTTAGAAACTATTTATAGAGTGAAAAAAAAAAAAAAAAGGAAAGAAAATAAAACTGAAATCCAAACGCTTTGAGAGAAAGGCAAAGTTTGCACATTGGATTACCCCTGAGGGAAATAATGAAGAAAAAGGTTATACTTGAGAAAAAAAATTCTCTGCAGCAGATCCTAGAACTTGGCTCTTAGCAAAACTCATCAGCTTGCTGAGAGCCAGAACAAGGCCAATGTGCCACAGAGTCCTCACGCTGGGGGTGGGGTGTCAGTGATCACACAGCTCCTGAGTCAGATCCCCAGAAAAGATGGATTTCCCTCTCACTGAGCAGATGACTCCTGGCGTCCTTTTGTCTGTGCAATTTAACAATTTCTTTTTCTGATTATGATTATCAGCCCCCTATTTTTGTTGAAAATGGATACTGAAGTGTGACAGCAGTTATCAGCCTGGCTGAATAGCTGTTCGCTCCCAGCTCTCTATAAATACAGAATTTCTGAAATAATCTCTAGCACACGTTGCTTAAAAATTCAAGGGCAGATGAATAATGAATATCAATGGACACTCCTGCATTAAAATTTAATACTAGCCAAGGAAAATGGAAATAAGACGTTTTCCAGGATTCTGCAGAGCAATTACAGGCACTATCATTTCTGTCTGGAACAGGCAGCCTCTGCTGAAGACTCGTGGCTTTTACTGAACAAAGTGAAAGCAGACATCTCGGTAGAAGAAGGTGTAGAGCGCTTGGAGCAAAGCCATCTTTTCTGTATGGACTTCCTAACAATGCAACGTAGAGTGAATCAGGTTTAGAGAATTAAATATTTTAAAGCTAGCAAAGAATATCAGAGGAATACTGAATAACAGCTAATGCCAATCTATTGCTCCTCTTCTAAGCCAAAGAGCTTTTACATGGACATTTGAACTTGATGTCAAAATCTTATATGGTAACAAGGCCAAGAGCAACTGGCTGGTACTGGCTCTGCAAATCTGTGCTCTAATTAAAACAGGAACTAATTCAAGGACTTTCTCTGCCATAGGAAAAGGCCCATTTGTTCACCCAGCAGAAGGAATCCCCATACAGCAAACTTAAGCCTACCTGACAAAAGGCTTGCTGTCCTTAATGTATTTCTGATGCTCTCTTTGGAGGTAGTCATAGGTTCACAGGAGACTCCTGGAAATCTGGACATCTTTAAAGTAAATCCCAAAGCAGCGGCATCACTAAGGGGCATTCTTGCTCATCCCAGGCAGTGAGAGGAAATGAGTCAAATTCTGGGATTAAAGACTGTAAAATGTTAAAGTAGAGACATATTTACTCCAGTTTATTATGCAAAAGCACAAGTTAAGATTATGACAGGAGACAGCTTAATTCCCTTTTCAGTTCCTCTCTGCTGCCTGGCAGAGCAGTGGGAAGTCAGGTATTTCAATGGTACAGCTCACTTGGAAAATTGCATTTTTCCATTTACCATCTTTTCCCCTCCTCCTCTTTGCCTAAGAAGTTTGATTCCAGCTGCCACTCAGAGCTGTTAGTACTTTTAGCTGTGGATCCTAAGGAGCCTGAATGTGCCTTAATGACATTAGCATTGTTTAGCAGAGTAGATCAAAGGAATGGCAGTAGCTGACTGGAATAATAATATTCAATTCTCCTACTTACAACAGATAAGCCTATTCATTGCCTTCACTTTATTATAGCGTCCTGGTAGTTGTAGCTGGTTGTACTGAATCCCATGGAGGTGATCTAATATGGGATGTACAGGAGTAATTACTTCCATGCACCAGGTCAGTTGGATGCAGCTGACAGTTTTATCTGTGTACAGTGCATTTCACTGTGTCCTTGTCCAATAACTTTCAAGCATCACTGATAAGTTCCCTCCATGCTTTGTAATAGCAGTGACTTTGGTACACAGGTAAGCAATACAATTCCTGCACGTGGGTAAGAGGATCAGGTCCTAAGAGCCTCACTAAGAATGTAGTAGGTCCTCAGTATGGGTTTTGATGCATGAATTCAGAGGAATATGACCCTGCTGTCAATTTAGCCCTTTGCTTCCCTTGGGAATTTCCATCCTTGTTGCAAGGGCAGTTGCTTTTGTGAGACAGACACTAAACACCACAATACTCAGCTCAGTACTAAGGTAACATTTCTTTAATGTTTTAGAGAGACCAGCTATGAGTTTGGAGCCAGCATTATGAATGGATGTTGTCTAACAAATGATAAAAGTTTAGGTGTCTGGGATGGTGATGGTATTTGGAAAGGGTCAGAAGACAACCTCGCCTCCTACTGCCTTTCAGTAAAAGCTAGACGTCTGTCCTGACGAGTACCTGCTGAGTAAAGACAGTAAGATTTTTTTTCCTAGAGCAGTGTTGTTTTTCTGGGACTTCCAAATGTGGCAAAATGAAAATGCATCACAGAGAAGGGTTTGATTTAGCTGAATTTCTCAGGGAACCCTGAACTCTGCAGCTCGCTCTGGCTGTTGGGCAGCCTGTCTTCCTGGGGCTGCCTACTTCTGCAGGCTGATGGAGCATCTTTGAGGCACCCCGAATTGGAGATTCAAAGGAAGATTAAGCTTTCAAGAAGCAGAAGAGTCTGCAAAATTTACAAAAAGACTGTGGCAGAATAAGTTCCCAAAATCTCAAAAGGAGGAATTCAGTACTGCTCTGTGCTGTGTCAAGGAGTAATAGAGATGCAAGAGACAGTGCCCAGTGCTGAGGCATGGCATCAGCTGGGTATGAAGAAAAACAGGATTCTGGGCTTCATTAACTCAGTGACTTCAGCAGCATGACACAGAAATCCAGTGGGAAAAAAAACCTGCTTTAACTCGGCAGCAATTTGTTTTGTTAGCAAAATATTTTCAAGGGACTCTGGTTGCTAAATGAGAATGTAGATTGGGTGGGGGTGAAGAGGAGGGTGGAAAATGAAGTTTTTCAGCAATTATACACATGAAATCAGAGACTGGCTGGATATGATGCAACACAGTCCAGCTGCCTGACTGTGTAATTAAACTCCTGCCTGTCTGGTTGAAATGCAGGTGGCATTTCTGCAGTGAGGTTAAATTAAGGGTTGGTGATGACAAGCAGACATTATGAAAATGTCAAAATTAGCATCTGCTGAATGAGAGTGCTGGATGGCCCTAGCTGCAGTCCAGAGGTTCAGAAGGAGCAGGGAAGAGAAAGTTTGAAGAAATAAATAGTCTCATTACTGTGGCTGCTCCCATCTGCCCTCTGCAGAGCAGTTACTCCGCCGCACGGACAATTGTGTCCAGTTTCAGTACTTTTTCCAGAGGTATGACATGAGAAGACCAAGACCAAAAGTTGGCTCCTGCTCTGAACTGCTCTGTGGCAGTGTCCTCTTTCCCCATTAGCTGATGGGGAGAGAAATGTCCCCTCAAGGAAGGACAAAGTTTAAAGTTAAGGGGGTAGGAGGGTTCCTGCAGTCATTTCCAGAGATCCCTCAAAGTAGATAGGTTCCTTTGTGTTCAGTCACGCTGCTTTCCAAGCAGCTGCTCATTTAGCATTTCCATTTTAACTTTGCCTATATTGTTGTTTGAACAAAATGAACGAAGCAACTCACAAGTGGAACAGGCATGTCTTCATTTTTTTTAGCTTTAGAGGGAATCAGGGAGTCCTCCCTGGGTGGTTTGTTGCCCAGAAGGAAGGAAAGAAGGAAGGAAGAAAGGAAGGAAAAAACAGAATGAATTCTGGCCTAGCTTCAATGTGTTTCATGAGCTATAATTTTTGGATAAAACTGATCTTTTTCTTCACTCTGGTGATGAAACCTAAATGTAACACTACAGTTGGCAATGGATTACATCAAGAACTATCTTGTTCCCTGCAACAGTTAGCGCCTCTTTAAAATACTACTACCTTGAGTTCTCCCTCACTTATCAATGCTTCTGGAGATAGATAGAGCTGTTATCTCCAGTCTTAAGAGACTTCTCAAGAAGAGACTCCATTCTCAACACAGACTTCTTCAAACCACATTACAGAGCTACACGGAGCACCATCATGAAGGCAAACCTCTCTTGGAAAACTATGGTTGCAGTCATATGCAGTCAAAGGGGAAGGCACCAGTAGTGCTTCCTCCCACATCTTCTCCAAGTTCATCTCCTTCATGCTAATACGGCCAAAATAAACCCAAAAGGAGAACAGAATCTTTAAATAAGTAAGTTAAAAGCCTGTTTTGCTCACGGAAATTGCAATGATTATCTGAAAATAAATGAGTAGGCTAAACTCTGTGCAGATGCATATATTCCCTTAATTCTGCATTGTATTAATTTGTTTGTTACCTGCTATCATGGGCACAAGTGAGAGCAAAGGAAGCCAGGCTGATGCCTGTGGGAGAGAGATCAGTAGCAGGCTTTCAGTGAACACCTGCTTGTGTCCCAAACACAAACTGCCTTGCTATTTCTGAATTCAGTAACCTTTTCTGTTAAGAAGATTGGGTACGAAAAGATGCAGAAAAAACACACCTTTTCCATTCAGGAGGAGATATCCAGCTAAGCTAATATGAATTCAAGGCTGAAGTAGGAAAGTGATAAGCAAGGGATACAGCTAATTTAGCTAATTTGCCTGATGAAGTACTAAAGGGATGAAAGGGATTTTTTTTTTCTCATGCTTTCCACCACTCTCCTTGAATCTGGATTAACATCATTAATTTCTTTATACAGCTACATTTCCCGCATGGGGCTAAAAAAGGAAGCACGGTTCTCCTCCTCCATGGCTCACTTGGGAGGGGCTGGGAAATTAATTCCAGCATGCTGCAAATTCTGAACCTTGCTGGAGGCAGGGAAGGAAAAAGAAGAGGGAGAGATTAGTCAGGGAGCCCAGCACGAGGATCTGCCTCTTGATATTATAGGAAAGTCACTGAGCATTTTTTAATAAGATTTTTTAACAAACTAATCAGCAATATTGGATTTTCAAGGATTTCAGAGGGAATTCTTGCTAATTGAAGTGTTTTTTTCCATTAGCATCTCCCAGCAGGAGCCTCAAACACAGGTAGAAGAGCATCACATACCTTGTAAAATCAATAGCGCAGCCAATTAAAAAAAAAACACAATTAGTGTGGCTGTTTCAAATTAGAATTGCTAACTCCTAACGGATTCAGATGTCAAGGCTAGGCAAAAATGCAGGAGACCAGTGTGGTTTAATTCAGTGAAAACACTGGCACAGTCTCTGCAATGATGTGAATTCCCACTCCATAACCCAAAAGAAAGCAACCCCACTTCTCCTGAAAAAGTCACTCGTGCTCCTGTACTTCAGTGAATTTCAAGAGGATTTAATTACAGCACAGCTCCCTGCACTGCTGATAATACCACTCTCTCTCTGTCAGATGAAGGGAATAGTCAAATGTGTGACGGTGTTCTTCCTCGAGAGCAATAAAATGATGATGTGTAACTGAAAAAAGAGTCCCCTCTGTTCAGTAGTGTTAGAGAAACCCTCTGAGCTTCAGTGACACCATCCTTCACTCCCCAAGCTGTCTTTTGGTGTGTAATGAGACCAAACTTGATCTCTCGGCTGGGGAGGGTGTTAAGGGGAAATTCTGCAGGCCTAGATTTCCTAAGCAAGTACGTTGCTGATGAGAACAAAGTAAGACCTCGGCTGTCGGTGACAAGCTGTTATTTCAGCACGGTCAGTGCAGGTTTTTGTATTGTGGAATGCAGGAAGCCTGGAGCATCACGGGCACATCCAGATGCTGTAGCCAAACTCATGCCCGGCGAGAAAATGCAAGTGACTAACAGCACAGCACGGGTACCTGTGGAGTATAAATTCCAGCACTGCATGAATCACAGAGAACTGGGAAGTCCACCAACAGATCATAGAATCATAGAATGGCCGGGGTTGAAAAGGACCTCAAAGATCATCCAGTTTCAACCCCCCTGCTGAGCGCAGGGTCACCAGCCACTAGACCAGGCTGCCCAGAGCCATGTCCAGCCTGGCCTTGAATGCCTCCAGAGACGGGGCATCCACAACCTCCTTGGGCAACCTGTTCCAGTGCATCACCACCCTCAGAGTGAAAAAATTCCTCCTAATATCTAACGTAAATCTCCCGTCTCAGTTTAAAACCATTCCCCCTTATCCTATCCCTATCAACCCAAGTAAGCAGTTGTTCCCCCTCCTGTTTATACTCTCCCTTCAATGAGGGATGATCTGCTGTGCTGCACAGAGAGCTACAAGAGGCAGGAAGAGGAATGTGCATTGGCTTTTTGAAGTTGTAGAAGGTTCATGTTTATGCTACAATCTTCTGTTAGCCTGACAAATCTTCCTTGCATAGTGAAAGCGCCTTTCTGCACTGTGACAGTGCACAAACAAAACTATTTCTCAGGTAAAATGAATGGCATTGTTATATCTAACACTTCTTAAATGCCTGGGCAACAATTGCAGTTATACATATGGTCATGTTTGATTTTATCCTTATTCACCATGAATAAAACTTGTAGCACTTTGAAACTGGGCTCCAGTCTGCACCATTTGACTAACGCTACCAAGGATTTACCAAAAGTAGTTTTACATACAGAGTTCAGCCCTTTTGAGGATGTTCATTTGCTCCTGTGAGTATCTGGCACTACCATTGCAGGAGCTTGATTTCGAGTTGAATCAGAACTCAGGGTGGAATTCTGGGGACCTGGCCCTATATTTTTCAAGCAGGATGTTAGGTGGCAGCAGGAGCAGCGTCCCTGCTGTGTTGATTTTGCAGCACATTAGGATTTGCCATTGTTTCTACTTGCCCTGTGGATGGGCTGCAATAAAATAGTTATGGAAGCAGAAAATAATGACTCTAAGTTTGTGCTGATCACACACTCTCTTTGTGGAATGCAAGTGGAAGGAATGTAAAGATGTTGCATGTCTTTATTCTATACATTTTTACTATTTATTCCATTTGCCCAAAGGTCAGCACAGCGCAGTCATAAGATCCCTCTCTTCAGCCCTCCACATTAATTATTGATGCCTGAGGTGCTGGAAAACACCAGCAAAACTGCTTTGTTAGAAAACAGATTCAGTGAAATCAAAGCATTTCATGGCAAGACATTATTTTTGGTAACCATTTGTCAGAAGAAAAATCAGTACAAATTATTCCACCTTTTCTTTTTGACGTCACAGTATAAAAGTGTTTAAACACAGTAAAATTGCCACGTGCTTAATATGGTTTCTTTTGTTTGACTTTTACCCTGTATAGAATTACTTTAACCTTAGATTAATTTTGCTGCAAAATTATTTTGTTGTTAGCCTGTTTTTTATGTCAGCAACTCTTTCTCATGTCTTTTTATGGCTGCTTGAGTCCAAAATCCTTAGCTTTCTGAAAAAGTTGCTCTTGGGAGACTCCCAGTCTAGCAAACACCAGAAGTGTAGCAGGTGTAGTGCCAGACCACACTCCTCTCCCTGGTGATATTTAATCCTTTAAATCTCCAACCAGGGCTCCTGCTTTTATGCTGCTGGGCTGAAAATGACAGGTGACCGCAAATCAGAGCGTGGAGAAGAACAGAGCTAGGTACCAAACACATAATGTAGGAATTCAAGGTGATGGGAGTACTAAGGTGTTTTTCAGCTTCTATAAAATGACAATAAACATTTTCTGCAGGCAGTCAGAGATGGCACCAGAGCGGCTCTGCTGACAGATATGAGCAAACAACACATTCCCTTTCCAGCAAGGCAGTTTGAACTGAGAGATGAGCTCCTGTTTGTTTTCCTAATCCACTTGCTCATCCTGCTGGGCTGCCCAGCTCCCTCTGTGCTCATGTGACTGCTGTGCCTGTCAGCTCAGGCTCCCTACCACAGCCCTGGAAGTGCCAAGGGCCAGCACGTGGGAGCTTCTGTCCTAAGGACTCAACCCAAAGCCTCTGGAATTTGGAGGCTTGACTTCCTTTCTGGATTCTGTCTACATCCTCCAGCCCCTTTTCTCTCTGCCCAAGTCCCCTTCCTGACTCTCCACTTTTTCCAATTCCTATTGTGCTTCTTAAGCTGCTTTTGAAGTGGCAGCAGCCTGCTGACATACACACTGCTCAATGCACTGACTTTTTTTGCTTATTTAATTATGCAATTGCTGAAGTAATTTGGGACTGTGACCAGGAAAATATCCTCCATGCTACAAACTTGGGTCTGAATTCAAGAAATAAAGGAAGACCATTTGGAGTGAAATGGGAACTGATGAGAAGGAGAAAAGGATCTTTCTTTCCAAATATTTTTCTTTTCCTTATTGGTACCTATTGAATTGGTGCCTTCTGTGAGCTGCGTGAGTAAATACATAAGCAGGAAGCAAAAAGTCTGAATGGTGGCCATTGCTAATGTCATTCTTACAGCTAATGAAGCAGTAGGAGATTGACACTGCAGATTGCCCAGCTAGTATAACATCCAGTGTGCAGTTTTGTTGTTGTTGGTGGTTTTTTAAGCTTGCCCTCTCTGCTCCTCCACCAACAAAAAGGACTGACCTGATAGAGATAGGTAATGGAAGTAATCTTGCAATGAGTGGAATAGCTAAGGTGGTAAAAAGTTTGTTATAAAGCCTTGCCCATTTTATTTTGGCTCTGAAAGAAGGGCTTGTGCCTTGCCACACTGATCCCCTCGTCTTTCCATACTCTCCTTTTGTTTCCTTCACCAAGGATCAATCTCACTTTTACCAAAGAGAGTTTTCCTATGAATTTGTCATTGAAAGAACAGGATTTCATAAAATTGTTTTGTTATTCTTCCTTGTTCCCCAGTTGGAGGAAGTTCAGCTGAAATAAGTTTTTCTACCAGCACTCAACTTACAACTTCTTCACTGCACAGGTCACCAGCAAAGGCAGCCTTTCCTCTCTCTATGGAGAGCTGCAGAGCCTGTTAATTGCATTTTAAATGATACCCTGCAATGTCTGGCAGTCACTGATGGTGCTCACAGCTTCCCAAAGTCTTGTCAGATCAGAGGTGTGAGACTGGCTATAGAGCAAACTTCCAGGGCAGGCCAGAGGCATTTAAAGCTGCAGAATGAGAGGCAGAATGCCAGTCTATTCCCAGAGGTACATGCTCAGAGTTTTTTTCAGGGAAGAATCTGGATGGTTTTCAGGAGTATTACTGTGACCAGGCCAGTCCCTTTAGAGCCTCTGCCGTAAACATCACTCAGAGTTCTTGAAAAATGCCCATAACAGCATTTGCCTTCTGTCCACAGCTGCAACATTCCCTTACAGCCTTCATGCTTGGGAGCACAAAAAAGGGCAACTCTGGTGTAGACTTTGAATTTGAGTCTGATTACTGTATAAATACCTGTATAAATACCACACTGCCATCATATTGCACCTTACACCTTACACAGTGACACAGATCCACAGTCACTGCCACAGCTAATCTTAAAGAAGGTTCTAGAAGATGGGGATGCAGGAAGGGGCCTTAGGTTTGGCTGTCCAAGGGCAGTGTGAGTACAGCCAAGCCATCCTACTTGGCACTGGTGAGACCCCACCTCGAGTACTGTGTTCAGTTTTGGGCGCCTCAGTACAGAAAGGACATGGAGGTGCTGGAGCAGGTCCAAAGAAGGGCAACAAGGCTGGGGAAGGGCTTGGAGAATATGCCCTAAGAGGAGAGACTAAAGGAACTGGGGCTGTTTAGTCTGGGGAAGAGGAGGCTGAGGGGAGACCTCATTGCTCTCTTCAAATACCTGAAAGGTGACTGCAGTGAGAGCGGAGCTGGTCTCTTCTCACTGGTGACAGGTGACAGGACAAGGAGAAATGGCCTCAAGTTGCACCAGGGGAGGTTTAGGTTGGATATCAAGAAAAACTTCTTTACAGAAAGGGTTGTTAAGCACTGGAACAGGCTCCCCAGGGAGGTGGTTGAGTCACCATCCCTGAATGTGTTTAAAAACCGTTTGGATGTGGTGCTTGGGGACATGATTTAGTGGTGGGTTGTTGGAGTAGTATGGTTAGGTTGTGGTTGGACTTGATGATCTTGAAGGTCCTTTCCAACCTGAGCAATTCTATGATTCTACGATTCTCACTGGCTCAGAAGTGCTTAGACCATTCTGGTAACAGCAAGGCCTCCCTGTTCCTAGTCTCACACATCCCACTTGTTAGACATGTGATGAAATACCCTCTGGATCCATCTCCAAAGCAATATAGCTAGCTAGCTTAGACTAAACTAGATTCCTAGATTTCAGAAAGCTAGAATCAAGCAAGGTCATTGCCACTCTATATTAGTGTTACACACCACCATACAACTTTTCCTTACCATTATCTCTTACTAAGGTGAGGGTAATAGCATTGCTCTGCTGCAAAGTTGAAAGAATACACAAAACAGTGAGTAACTGCTGCCTGAGCATTTAGGATCTGTCAGAGAAACACAGCATTGCCTGTGTTTGACAGTTTTTTTATCAAGAATCCTGGACGCTTTGTAGTAACCTGATTTCCTGTTTGTCTCCAATTCCTGTTTACACAACAGATAATTAACCCATAAGCCAATTATTTTTGACCAGACAATAAGCTAACCAGATATACTGCTTAAAATAGACACGGTAATCTTATGGCGCTGTTTCTACAGAAAGCCATTGAACACAATCCTGTTTGAAAATTCTTACAATAACCACCTACAATGAATGTTACAGTAGTCTCAGGGCTGTGTTCTCAAACAAGAGAAGAAATAACCCAGGATTAAAGCAATGGTCTACTTCTGAATCTGAGTTTGTACTGTGTGCTCCTGGAGTATTTAATTATCTAAGGAGATGGAGCTCGTGCAGTGTATGCATGGGTAACCTATTAGTTTAAGGAGGAGGTAGTTGGTGAGTCATGTACACAGATTTATTTTAGGTAACATTACCCTGAGTTGTACAGATGTGGTACTGTGCATTACAATGACTTCGTTTCTTTTAATTCAGAGCCTTTGGGGCATTCATCTTTTAAAAACCTCCTTTGGTGGCATTACATATTTACTGTTGATTTCTGGCACTTTGGGCTACAGATTGCTATAGACAGATCTATTCTCTTAGTGCCTTTGGGCTCTATGCAAAAGCTGCAAAGGAAAAAGAAAACTTTCCACTAAATATAGAACTACACTCACTGTTTCAAATTCTTTTCACACATGCTGATTTTCAGCTTTCTGCTAGCTGATTTAATTACATTCACAAGCTGTCCTCCATTTTCCCTTCTCACTAAAGTAAAATACAACACTTGGGCTTCCTTAGTGTTTTTTGATGTTGTTATGTTTGTTTTTTAAAGCACAGCATACAGAAAAGGAATGACCAGGATAAAAACTTCAGAAATCTTGTTGTTCAGTCTTTATTTTCAGATTGCTAAGACAAAACAATTGACTGAGTTGGGTCATGTTATAAGAGTTTTCCTTCCTCCTTGTGTAAATAGTGAGTAGGTAAGAAAACAGCACTCAGAGTGCAACTATTCTTGGAATTTTAAAGAATTGAAAACATTACTTTTTCTTACACGGATGACTTTTTGTTGCTCTTTACATTAAATCTGAGCAAGTCTTAGGCGTGGGGTTCTGACCAAGATGCACTTGGATTCAGCATTCAAATTTATTCTTATCTCAGGAATTGACATGTACAACAGAATTTAGCTTGCATAATTATATTAGCTAAGAAATGTGAAACTGCAAAAAAAAAGTCAACCTCCTGATATCAGCGAATCTCCTAGCATGGATGTTGGTATACTGGCAACAGACCACTTTTGTCAGCTCAATCCATGGCACTTAGGAGCACTGTATAATGAAGCTGGCAACAGCCATGCTATGTGAGAAGAGTCTGACAGTGTGGTTATGCCAGAGAGAATCTGTTATACGTGAGCCACTCTCTACTTCCCTGGTCTGTTCTGATCTTCAAGCATTTCCTACTATTTACAGCCACACAATGTGTTCCCCATGAGTGGATTATCCAGCTTTAGCACAGCATGCTCAGAGGCCATGAAGAATTTGGCCACTGGCTTCCTAAGCTGCTGCTGGAGCAGCATGAGGCAGCAAGACCATTATGAATTTCACTCTTTGAAAATCTGTCCACAGGAGCAGTGTCTGTCCAAAGCAGCACACTCATGACAGAGGGCATGAGTTCACTGCCCCATAACTTAGCGTTTCCAGGCTGTGCAGTGATTTGTTGCACATGTATTCACTCAAGATTAAATGAAAAGGGTCAAGGCCGTCTTTGATATCTTGACAAATTGATTTCTGGGGAGCCAGCATTCCCATCAGCAGGCAACACTTCTGGCACTGTCTTGGAAAGGTCTCCTTTGTGTTCCATGTGATCATTAGAGCTGGTACCATCAGCTTCAGCCCCTTCAGTATGAGCTGCTGGAGGCAGGAGAGTAGCAAGCATGAGTCTGTCCTCCTTGAGGAGGCCCTAGAAAAGACTTTCTCCACACTGCAACTGCTGCTAGTTCTATCTGAGATCTCCTTCAAATTCCTCGCTCAGTATCAGTGTGTAATAACTGGTGGTGACTGCTCACATTTATGATTCATTTTGCAGTTAGCTGCTCTATCTGCTAATGCTTGCAGGGAGGCACCCATGGGAATACACAGCCCTCCATTTCTGCCCAGTTATTAATTGCTTAAGCAATTAAACGTCCCAGCAGTTACTCAGTAATGACTCTTAGTGCAGGGACGTTGACAATTAACCTGCAACCTGCGATAATACCGACTTCATTCTGCAGCCGTGTTAAGGACAGCAATAACAGTTCAGCAGCTCCATAAATACATGATTTTCCATGCAACTATACTCATTACATGGAATCTTTTATGCAACTGAATAGCACCATGCCTGAAAAACATAGATAGCACCCATTCTTCATCACAAACCACATCACTCATCTCAGATGCGTAGTAACTGTGGCGTGAGGGAGAACTACCGTTCTCACACAGCAGCTCAGCGTTCACGTCTCACTTCTCTCTTGCAGTGACCACACTGGCTCCTTCAGAGGGTTTTCAGGTAACGTAGGAAGCGTGAATCACCTCTCCTGTGAGCACTTGTATCAGTGGTGTGCTTACATTTTTTACAGTTTAAGGGTTTTATTCAACTTACTGTGCTTGCTGGAAACTCCCTACCCCAAATCCTTTCCTGAGGAGCTGCTTCCTCGAGCCCAACCCCGGCTCCACACAGCACCACCTGAACCCAACGGCTGAGAGCGGTGCCCCAATGCTCCCTGAGCTCTGGCAGCTCGGGGCTGTGCCCACTGCCCTGGGCAGCCCGCTCCATGCCCACTGCCTTCTGGGGCAGACCCTCCCCTGACAAAGCACCCTGCCGCTCCCTGAGATCCTACTGCGGTTCACCCATTTTATAACTAGCAAAGGTGACAGGCGTTACAAAAGATTTCTAAAAGCACTGAGGACCGATCTGAGCATAGCACCCAAGAGAAGAACTGAGCGCAAGCCCAGCACTGCTACACACACTGAGAACAACATGGCTCCAAACTGCCCACCAACCTCACGCGCCCAACGGCCGCGCTCCTGTTTGAACAGCTCGCCAACCGCCCAGCGGCTCCGCCAATCACCGCGCTTCTCTTTCAGCGGCCCCGCCAATCACCGCACTGGTTGAACCGCTCCACCAATCGCGGGGAGGCTACTTGAGCCGCCTCATGAGGGGCCACGCGCCTGCGGTGCTGACCGTTAACGGTCGCGCTCGTGGCGCTGCCGCCGCTTCAGGCAGCGGTGGGGCAATGCCTGGTGCTGAGCCCAACACCGCCGCCTCCACGTTGAGAAGCCGCAAGCCCGCCCCAGCACCCTGCGCTGTGCTGGTGGAGAGATCCTATGATGTAGGATCGCGTGCACGCTCGTGTAAAATCCTTCTATTTCAGCTCTTATTTCTCTCATCCCTTTTTTCTGTTGTTGAGTGGAAGTGCAAGTCCGGGCTGAGTTTTCTGTCATAACTGTAGTGCTTCTCAAAGACCAGCGAGTGTTTTCTGAGGCAATGTAATATCCCAGTGGATGAACAGCTTTGCTTGGTGCCTGCAGGGTCCTCCTGCTGTCCTTACTAGAGGTTTTTTCACCTCTGCGGCATCACCAGAAGGACATCCACCCTTGCATCACCTCCCTGCCACCAAGTGATGTCTCATGAAGGATTTCATTCTCTTTTTTTCCTTCTGGCTTCACGCTGAACAGCACAAATTGCAAGAGTCTGATCTGCTTAAATGCTAAAAGACCCCAGCCAGTATTCAGGGCACTGAGTGGCACCAAATCTGCAGCTGTGGTAGAAAGCTTCAGGGAGTTGAAGGGGCCACGGAGATGCCGATGTCTAAAGAACTCTGATACTAAGTAGAATCTTAGAATCTCCAAGGTTGGAAAAGACCTCTAAGACTGAATCTACAACTGAATAAATTGAATTGAAGAAATCGATGCAAAGAGACTTAACGGCATTGGCAGCACTGGATGCATGGGGGTAGTCCCCTGTCATGCGTAGCTTACACAAAAGATCTTCAGTTTATATACATAACTTGTGTTACATATGCAGAAGTTTTCCAAGAGGTGTGTTACATATGCAGAACTATTCTCAGAGTTATGTTAGATATGCAAGTTTTCCGAGAATTATGTTACATGCACAGTGACCAATTCCAAGCAGGATCTCCTGTTTCCTCAGTACAATAACTCAGCAGAACTTCCTTATCTCCTTGGTTAGAGATACAGCTCTTTCTGTCATCTAAACAAATTGCAGGGCAGGGATATCCATCAGTGAACACAAGCAAGCTTAACTATATTGTTGTATCATGATAAAGCAGAACAGTCTTACAACATGCCTCCACATCTACAATGTGACAGCACAATTATCTACATCGCAATTATCTACATCACTATGCTACAATGCACAATGGTGTTGCAAGCAAGTATTCCTCCTACAACAATTCAGTGGCTATGCTTATAAGGATATTTTAACAAAATATTTTGTGTAATTACTTCTTCAAATCAAAATCTTTGTTTTTGGCTCTCTCCCAGAGCTATTTAGAAGGTGCAATGAACTTTGGTTTGACTTTCCTTCTGAGATGCTTAATTTATCACTTCTGGCACTGTAGCTAGAAGTCATGGGGAACCTGAGGTACGATATGTTCAGATCAGAGAGTGTTTGAAGGTCTCAACCTGATGGTTTCTTTGTTTGAAGTAGGCTGTACAACCATGCTGGAAACTCAGTGTTGCATCAATGTATGGCAGAGTTTTAATGTGAATTCCTCACAGATTGAGAGCAGGCCAGCTACAGCAAGCGGGGGCAAGATCCAGGCTGGAGCTTTGGTAAGGAGCAGCCTCTGGGCTGAATGCAAATGCGTAGAAAATCCCAGAAAAAGCCTGAAATAATACAAAAGTGCAGTAAGCAAATAAAAAGCAAGCTGGGGTATCCCCACTGCATTCTGCACTGGAGGTGGACTGTGGATACTTGGAGCTGTACTGGAAAAACTGTCTTCCTCCCATGGAGACTTACCTGAAGGCTCAAAGCGGGAGCTGGGGGCACTTGGACTGCATTCTCCATGCTGTCTCTTCAAGAGTCAGGGGTCTTTGGATTCATTTGCATGAAGAACAGTGTCTGCTGAACTAGGAAAATTATATTATGGGCATTTCCCACAACTTCTAAAACCCATGTCTCAAATGCGTAAGCTAATCTCCTGTATATTTAAAGTGCTCAGCAATGATTTAAGAGGGCAGCAATTACTTAACACATCTCTAAAGGCTAAATGGAGTAATGTGCTGGTGTTTTAAGTCTGATCCAGAGCTCATCATCTCATGTAAAGAGAAGGAAACCTAGTTCTGAAGGTTGCCAGCTGCAGAAGGAGCCTCAGGACCAGTTAAAGCTGCAGGCTGTAACCTATATTCATCCAGCCACTGGCTGTTTGTGCGAGGACGTGATGCTGACACAGGAGGATGGCTGGATTGCTGGTTAGTATTCTGGGCACGGAGTGGAAGGGTGGAGGGAAAGAACAGTCTTGGGTATAGAGCTCTTCTGATGTAAACCTTTCCCTCGTGTATAGTTCGCAAGCACTGGTGTTGGGGGATTGCGCTTTTTGAATTTATGCATTCATCTGGGTGTTTCCAATGCATGTTGGAGGTTCACTTTGGGGCTTGAAAAATTGTTATTCAAAGACGCTATTATGCTAAACGTTTTGAGAGCTTTCCAAACAGCGCAGCCACTTAGTCAAATTCATTCAGGCAATGAAAGTCCATTCAAAGTCTGACAACTTCATTTTCCCCAATAACCAGTAAGTAATGGTAGAAACTGCCAGCTGAGTAAAGTAACTGAGGGGTAGGCACAAGGTTTGTCTGAAGGAGAACAGTGTTAACAGAGATTAAAGCACTGACGGGCTTGCACTTTGATTGCAGTGTGTGTATCTGACAAGTCTGTGTGACCTTTGGTAAATGACTTGGGATCCCATGCTTATCTGCCAAATAAGTTACATCCAAACACCTGAAACTGTATGGGAGGAGCATATACACAATGGAGAGGGTGTGAAGCACCCAAAATGCAATTTGAAAAGTACATATGCTGGGAAGGGGTCTAATCCCTTCTGATGTGGCAAACAGAAATATGTTATTGTTGTAAACAATGATGAGAGCACCTCCAAGAATTTTTCCTTGAAAAAGAGCAATAGTTAGTGACATGGTGTGGTGCGTCAGTGCTTCGAAGATGTAGATTGAGATGTTTTCTGTTGCTCATACCTGCAGAAAAGAGCTGCGATGGTGCTATTTCAAGTCTAGCTCCACAGCCATATGTTGCATTTTCCAGACTCCAGCATCTTAAAACTTTAATGCTTGAAGGGCTTGAAATATTTAGTTTGTGTCTGGAGAGATGTATCACATAGAAGTGTGGCCTTTAGCTGATTCTCTCTGTTTACCAAAAACTTCTCATCGTGATCTGGAATCTGAGGCTTCAGTGTCATGGCTTCAGATTTTAGGCAGGTCACCTGAGGACACATAGAGGTGCTGTCTCTTGTACTTCTCAGCTGATTGTATTCTGCACTTGCTCTTGTGTGTCTGAATCACATAAGATGAGAAGTTGATCCCAAGGAGCTCATCTAGGACATGCTGCTATGAATGCTGAGCTTGGCAGTGCCTGCACGGAGAGTGCTAGTTCCGTTGTCCCTCTGCCAAGATGAGGGTTTTTTTCAGCTCTCACCACTGTTGGTAGAGCTTCTAGGTGCAGAGTCACACTGGTGCTTCACTTGGATGACACAGGTTCGATCTGAATGTGAAAGAAGCATATGTAGGGGTGGAGGAGGAGGGCAACCAAAGGGAAGTGATGAAATATTTGCGAAAGAGACGAAGGAAATAGTTTGGTGTCTGTAATATTGCAAACTCTGTCTCTGTCACAGTGCCTGTAACTGGAATTGTTTCTCAGTCAGAGCAGGAAGATTGGGTTTTTCTGGTTACAGAAGTGAGCACAGAAAGAATGAGATCTTGACTGGCTGATAAGTATTAAGTAGCCCTTATTGATTCAGGATGGATTTTGGGGGGTTCTCCAGTCATAAATGGCAGGTATCCTGCAGTTTTTCTAGCCTTACTCTGAAAGCAGATAAGGGAGACCCCTCTTGGCTAAGCCTGGGTTTGTATTTCACCCTCCTTCCTTCAGAAATTTCTGCAGCAGATGTTCTCTAACTTGCGATTTTAAAAAAAGAAATATTGTCTCTAATACTTTCTCAGCTTTTTTTTTTTTATTTGAAATAAAGCGACAGAAATTAAATTACACATACTCTAAGTCCCAGCTGCAAAGCTTCTTCAGTATTTAATTTAGAAATACTCTCCATAGGGCTGTACAACAACAAAGCTTTTTGCTACCTGCATAAAGAGTATTGATGCTGGATATTTGAAATAGCACATAAATGCCTTTTTTTTTTTTTTTTTTTTTTAAATTAAATCTCAACTCTGGAGTACAGGAATTGCAAGACTGAAACGAGATCTATGGCCAGTTCAGGCTGGGTTGGGAGGCAGTGGGTGGGGATGGGGCTTCTGCCTTCTGCAAGTCTCATAATGGCTTTCAGTGGTGTAAGACCTGTCTATTGCTTAGAGATGTAATGAAGGCAAACTCTTCTGTGAGAAAGAAAATGTACTCCAAAACTGCAATACAGATGGAAAGCCAGAGCGAAAAGCAACATCATCCATGCAACTCCATCTTTTTGCAGATGATTTCTGTAGTCATTCCAAACTGTCCTGGGAGCAGACACTATAAACTTTGTTCTATAAGAATGCAACTTTTTTCATCTTGTGATGAGAAAATAGCAGAGTAAATGTCCTCTTGTACCATCAGTAATTGCTGGGTGCTTGGATTTAGTGCCATGCCTTGAACTTTGACCTTTGGAAGTCAATTGAAGCAAGGTTTTCGAAAGCACACGGTTCAAGTGATGCACCCTCTCAAAAATACTACAGGTCCAAATTCCTGTTGCTACTGGTAGAGCGAGAATCCAGGCAAGACTCTATAAAGTACATTTCGAGGCTGCCTTTTTCCTTTGAACTTACAGACAATGGAAAAAAGAATGAACTGAGGTGGAGTGGGGCTGATTTCATCAGCTTAGTGAAAAATGTACTCTGTGGGTAGAAATTTTATCTAGGAAGGGCATAGCCTGATGTTCAGCTGTGAATTTTTAGGACTTCCATGAAAAGAGCATCCCAGCTACATGATCTTCTTGCCCACAGATTTGATGTACACTTTGGAAAACACTGCCATTTTAGACATGGCTCTTCACTTTGGGTAATGTTTCTTCTTAATGCTGTGCTCTGGTTTATGGAGAAAATTCCTGATGTATGTCATTTAGTTTACATTGTGCAAGGGGGCTGTAATGACCTCTGCTAACCTCACCATTCTGCCGTTACTACTTTCCTGACAATTCACATTGCAAGGCTGTTAAGTTAAAAGGTTTTATTTAGAATTTGGATAAAACTGTAATAAAAAAAGAATCCTTGTTTTGTCACCTTTTGGTTGTTTCTGTACACACATCAAGTTGGGAGCAGCTACTTGAATCTTCTGTTACAGTGCTCAGTCCCAGAGCAAACTTAATCTTTCTTACACGTTTCAGAACCAGCTAGCTCTGAGCAGTAAGCCGGTGGTGGAACTAATCTTCCCAAAGACATCCTTCTCAGAACAGGGGAAAGCTGCAGGGAGCACAGTAAGTGAAAAAAGTATCTTGAGCAGATCTCTTCTCAGTAAACTTTCTAATGCACCTAGAATGAAGACAGAGGTGCAAGGTAGTTTTTGCTAATAGGAGGATAAATGTTTTAGGTGAAGATTAAATCTGTCACACTGCTTCCAAAATGTCATCCTGAGGGCTGCTGGTGGACCCAAAACTGCTTACCAGAGCTACAGCTCTGCTTTCAGTGCTTGGAAACCACTTCACTGGTGGAAGTATTTCCTCCTGCTTTGCGCACAGATCACTGTTTTCTCATTTTGCTTTAGTTATTTTCTAGGGTCTCTACCATTCAGGATCATATTGAGGAGAACTACCATAGCAAGTTCTTTCCCTACAATGCATACTGTAATTACTCTGCTAACTTTCCTTTGCAGTGCTGATAGATTTGGGAAAATAAAAATTGCATGTTTACTATCTATCTCCACAATAATCTATCTTCTGTAATCTTTTGATACTTTCTGAAACTTAGAGAGACGCTTTTTTGCCTGTTCAGTTTTGGATGCGATACAGTTTGATGGCAATCTGTATGTCTGGCTTGCTTCTTATACCAAGTGCTCATATCACAGCAGGTTGTTTGCTTAATGCTTTCCTGTGCAACCTACTGTACACGACTTGTTTTAGCAGAGGGCTGGACTGGATGATCTCCAGAGGTCCCTTTCCAACCTCTACGATGTAGTGATTCTGTGTGATTCTGTGGTAAGTGTCATAGAGAGAAATCTGAGCCACAGAATTTTAAATGGGAGGAACTGCTGGAAATATGCCCTCTCTATTGAGAAAACTGTCAACAAACTGTGCAGTGGCTCCCATGCCAAATACCGGTCCAAGGGAAATCATGGCTCTTCTGAGTGTAATTAAAGTGCCATAGGAAGCTCAATTTGAGTGGTCTGAAATAAGTGATAGGCCTGATTCTCTTAAAGCAATTGCTTGGATTAAAAGGGGTCTCTGGATATTTATATGTGATCTGTGACAATTAGGACTGAAACCACATAACCTCTATTCTTGGTGACCTAACCTGGTAGTTTAGCAGCCTCCATAGGCATCCAAAGCACCACAAGGGGAGGACAGAGTCCCACTGATATGAGGCAGATGATCCCAGCAGTCTCAGGGGAGTGGCAAACTTGAGCTGTCACCCCCAAAGCCATCTGTGTTTGCAACTCTTTTAAGGACAAGCGCTGCAATGAAAGCATATGTGTTTTCAATTGGTAAGACAGATCATGGTGAAAATAGACGGGTTGTTAACGAGACAGGCAGATGGCAAATTTGCTGCAATATCATGATTACTGTACTTCAAAGAGATAATCAATAATCAGGCAATTAGGTTCTTGTTAAATCAGAAGCAGACTTTGAGACACTTATAAGGATGCGTTTTCAAAGCATCCTTCTGAGATACAAGGATGGAGCTTCTGTACAGCAAGAAAAATTTCTGCATGAACCTCCTACAGATCACTTAATGCCTCTTAATCATAGCTAATTGTTCACAAACGTAACTGGCGTTAACATTTTATGAACTATAACTTTATATTTCCGAGTGAATATTTAAACTTTATGGTTTTTTCCTCTTTTTTTTTTTTTTTGTAGGTCTCCTTATTTTGTGTTTTTAACTTTTAAAGTTAGTGATTGACTCTCAAGTGACAAGTGATGGAACATGAGGCAACAGCCTTAAGTTGTGCTAGGGAGGTGGATGGTTGGACTTTATGACCTTAATTTGTTGCATTGTCATTTCAAGAAAATTACTTGTCTGGATAGTTAATTGAGGATAGTGACTGTAGTAGAGGAATCTGATCCCAGGAAAGGGAGTGTTTATTACTAAAAGTGTGCTCAAAATGTCTCCAAAAAATTGGACTATGACTCTATTAAAAGGCAGGAAGGAGAGAAAAGAAAATCCCTCTTGCAAAATGAAATGTTAAAAGTCTTGGAGATCAGTTCTCATTCTCACAAAGAAAGGAAAAGGAGGAGCCAGGACTCTAATACTCAGATGCTTCAAATATTTGCTTATAGTTAAGTGTTTGGAGAATAAAACTTCTGGTTTTGGAACAGTTCACTGAGGGTAGCTTTGTATTCTCAATCACTAGCAATTTTTAAGTCAAAAAGGACTTTTTCTCCCATTAAGATATTTTGCAGTTCAAATACAAAACAATTCATGCATATCCGATGAGTTGTGTTATACAGAAAATCAGATCTGATGTTCGTTGTGATTCTTTTTTTTGCCTTAATGTCTGTGACAACTTAAAATGTGTTTCCCTGCCAGCTGTTACGTGTGAGATTTTTAGTTTGAATTATTTCTCTCTCTGGTTGATTATCTATAGAAACTGTGTTTTGTATGGACTTTCTTCGGAAAGGCTATCTTGCAGTTTATTATGCATTCTGTGCATTGAAAGACTTTAGACCAGTGAGAAATAAAATCAAGGCATCTGGCTTTTGAACTATAAGCAACAAGTGTCCTATAAGCAACAAGGTTTTCAGGAAGATAGCACAGATCACTGCTGGACTCATTCAGACCATGGCATGTGAGGCAGAGAAGCCTGAAACATCTTTTTTATTATGTGGATAGAATATAGACACACGGGCACAGAATAGGGCTGAACTCCAGTTCGGGGATTAAAACAAATCTTAAGACATCTGAGTTTTTGACTGAGTAGATGCTCATATTTTAGTTTATGGCAAAATAAGCTCACCCATGACAGTATTTTCAGACAAAAACTCTGCCTTTTTTCGTTTAGGTTGATGTTTTGAATGATATCAATCTGTATTTTGTTGAATTCCACCAAGGATATTCCCACAAACTCAAAAATAAGAATCTGTAAGTCTTTGGCTTGTTATGAGAGTCAAGGAGCAGTTCTTTTAACTTGATTAACTCATTGCCAATGAGGATTTTGCTCTGTATCAACCCATGGTCCATAATAGCAGGTTTTTGGTTAAATACTCTGTGCCGTCTTGAACCTGCCATTACCAGAGTTCAGCTTGCATTTACTTTTATGAAATGCATAATATACCAGTCAGAAAATACATTAACCCTCTTAGTCCAATTATATACACAGTAGGTGCATTATTGGCAAAGCAAATGGATGGTGAACGTTGCATCTGAGAAGAAGCCTCTCTTCTGTCAAGTGCTCCTGATTCTTCCGTATTCATCATGGATAATGTGCTCTCTCACTGAGATACATTTAAACAGACTACTTGTAAATCCACAGGCAGAGTGTATGTTACTCTTCAGCCTTTAAAAAGCAATTGAGAGACTCATTGCAAAACAGCTTTCCAGGTTCTGTGCACCCTGTCTCAGCTGCAGTAAAGCTCTCTATTACAAACTATGTGTTGAGTGGGTTGAATACTTCAGGCAGAAACTGCTAACTCATGAATGTGAATCACTTCAGGCAGAGATTCTGATTTTGCTAACAATGATAAATGACAATCTCTTTTCATTAAAGAGATTCCCTAGCCCTGGAAGGAGGCTACTTCTATGCACACATGGTTGCTTTTACCGCTGTGTGTGCAGAGATGCTCCTGTCCCTTTTGGGTGATCAGCAGTTCCCTTCCAACAGTTACTCTTGCCTTTGGAAGTGGCCTGGAGCTGCCTTTGTACTGTCCTTCCTGCTGCGGGTGATTAAGGTGTCTTTGCAAATGCTTCTTGCTTGTTTTCAAAAATCCCTCGCTCCCCAGATCAAATTCTCATGTTGGCCTGTGTTTCATGACTCCAGGGACCTGACTGCTATGAGCTCTAGATGCAGTATGTTAACTGACATGTGGTTTTCAGGAAAAGTTTTTCTTTTTCTGGAAAAGTGTGAGGGGTAAATAAATCAACAGAAGCTGTTGATTCTGCCTCTGATAACTGTGCTGACTTCAAGGTCCCTGAAATACAGAAGGTAATGGATGTTCAAGGAACACATTACCATGACCAGCAGTGGGATAGAGCTTGAGGAGATGTCTGGTTGCCTGGTGCTGAGGTAATCTGGGATCTCAGTTACTCAGCGAGCAGAAGGGTTCTTGCACTGAGGCCAGCTCTGACAGCTGTGGGACCTCTCAGAACGGGCCTAGCTGAACCTGTAGTTATTCACACAGCTCATATGTCTGCAGATCCTTTGTAAGTTTCCTTGTAAGGCTCCTTACATTCATTGGGCACAAATGAATCTATCAAATAGGTGGCTTCTTTAATAGCTGAACATGTATTGACTAATGACCTGGCACTGAGCTTGAGGTGTTACACTGATGTTTACTGTCTCTGGGGGACATTCCTCTTTTAGTTGTCTGATTTAATTATTTCCTTGATCTTTTGTTCCTGTCAGCTTCCACTCTAGTCAGCAACGCCCACGCTCCAGATGGATCTTGGGGTTTCCCATGAGTGCAGGAAGGGCTGAGGTCACCCAGCTGAGTAGTTTCTCTCATACACTTTCCCAGTTTAGAGCATAATACTGTGTTTCATGCAGCAGTAGCTAGCTGAGTGCTTTCTCCCAGTGTCAAAAGCTCATTCTGATCTGCAGGAAAAATTCCCATGAGAAAATATTTTAGGAATATATAGGTTTATATAAGCACTGACAGTTTCACTTTTCTAGAATTTACATTGTGCATTTTTTTTTTGTTTATGATATTTTTCATTTCGTTGTTTATCAATAGGAGATCTTAACAGATGCTACCGTTAATGAATATGTAATATAACTATTAAAAAGTGTATAACACTTGAGATGATAAGTGCAGCAGTTACTTAGCGCTGATTGAAAATCTCTTCTACATCCAAATATCTCCTGTTTGTACTGTAAAGTGTCACACTGTTTGATTACACCAAGCTGCAGCCATTTTCATCTAGAAAGAAATGAGACATTTCAATCAGTGCTGAATAGAAGCAGCACTTAATGATGTGAAAAAGCTAAAAAAAAGCAACACAAAACAACCACCAGACTACATTAACTCTTATATGATGTCATGTTATCTGTGCCAATAGAAGCATTGTGGTTCATGAAATAATGGGGAAATTATAAAAATAATAAAAGCTGGAGTGTAATTGCTATTCTCAAACTGGGGAATATTTTTAGAAAGCTGATATCTTATAAAATTTCTGTTTAATGAAGTATTATATCTTGAAAATAAAATGTCAAATGTTATTTTCTGGTGAAAGAGGGATTCTGAACTTCAGAATTCCCTAGTCTAGTTTTTTAAGATGGGACTGATGTGTTGGGGTTGCCTTCTCATATGCCTGTCTGTTTCTTTCCCTCAGTGTGTTTTGAACCCATTAGTAGAGTTCAGGTGACTTTGGTGTGAAATTAGAGATCTCAAAGATGATAAAGGTCCCATGAATTTTGTGAAAATCAGAAGCCAGATAAAGACAGGAGATTCCTAACGTGTCTCTCCACTGAGGAGATGGCATAGACATAAATTCATTTCTTATTAGACATAAGAAGATGCTAAAGGGGAAAAACTTGCATCTAGGTATGCTCTGTGATTGCTAGAAAGCTCCACTTGTAGGATGCATATCTATAGGGAGTAAGGCTTAAACTGTTCATTTGCTTGTGAAATGGTTTTCTGCTGGAATTTAAAAATGGGGAAGGGATTCACCTTATCTTGCTTGAGATTCCATTAGTAAGGCATCTACCTCAGAAAGATGTGGAAACAAGCACTTTCAAATCCAGCAATTCTTCAAACATGTTCTGGATGTATAATTAAGGAGGAGGTGATAGAATCAAGAAGTAAATGTCCAGGTCTTGGCACATCTTATGGAAGGTTTTGGTCCTCCGAAAAAATAAATGTCCTAGTATATCTAGAATGACACCTTCCTTGTTTGCAGTTTCAAGATACTTGGTGCCATCTTCCAGTACGTCACAGCAAGAATCACTCATGGATCCCAAGAGATCTTCAGATCTGAAGCCTAGCATGAAACTTGGTTTTTCTGATGCCTACAGATCATAATAAGGAAAAGTTTTTTTTTTTTCTTTTCCCAGTAAAAAACACTAAGCCTAGTCCTGGCAAGCTCTTGTTCATATTAAGAGTTCTCTTGGCTTCCATCTGCTCATTCAGGGGAGAGACATTGTAGCTCCAGAGACAGTAAGCTTCACTTTTCTCAGGTTGCCTAGCAGAAACAGAGGTTTCTGAAAAGATGTGCAAAAAATATTCCACTGGGGCAATTTTCTGTGAGAGAAAACACCATATCTGTGTTTCATGGCTCGATGTTGACATTTGTCAGCTTCTTTGGGAAATGATGAGAACATGTTTTGGCTTTATCATACAGCGTCTGCATTCTCTGTATAGGAGGAAACAATCCATGCATAATTTAGAACATTTGTACAGAACAAATCCTGCACTGGGATTGGAGTGAATGTGGAAAGCTTTAAATTTCAGGAAAAACATCCCACCTCTTCAAGAGGTTTACTTCAAAACCACAGTTCTTCCATTCTGGCTATAGGATCCAAGGAAACAGACACTGGTTCCTCTCCAACAGTGAGCAAAGACAGTCAGGAATGAATTACACAGTGTGATGCTATAGATCTCCATCCACTGCAAGTGTGGATGTCAAGGCATAAATCTGAGCATTGGATCAACCCACAAACACAACATTCTTTAAATGATGGATAATAGCATGCAGTTTTTTTTCATTTGCAGTCCCTCCAGGAAGAAGACATTAGTGTGATTTATAACTAACCTTCAGGGCAAGGATCTGCATCCTTTTAAGGGGAGGCAGCAAGCAGGAAGGCAGGCAGCTGTTCAAAGCATGCGTAGCTGCAGTGCCTCTTCACATCTGAGATCATGGGTGTATGTGGGGGGACATGCATGCATGTGTGAAGCTATTTTGCACTTTGCCATGTTGCTTCTCAAAAGTGACTTCATGCCTTCAACAGCTGGAGAAATGTCTCCTGCCACAGCAAGGCTTTAAGGGTCATCTCTTGTAAATAGCTTCTGCATCCGTGGAGCATGGATGATGATCATTCAATGCGACAGGAGCGTCTTCTAGCCCATGGCATTGTCAGCAAGCCAAACTGCTCAGAGATGACAACCCCGCTTCCTCAACAGACTCTGAGCTGTCACTCCCCATTTGGATTAAACCAGTGAGGGCTCTGATGAACAGAGAACGCACAAACTGCAACTAGTGCAAAGGGCACAATGGCAGTGAGGTTTGAGTCTGAAAACACTCTGGAGGTGGGAAGGGACTGAAGGAAACTTGTAAGCCAAAACCAGAGAGAACTGCTGGGTCGTAAGACAGATCTGGCTCACTTGGAGCTGTGGAGCTAGAGTATTGGGATGCTGACTGGAAGTCCTGCTGGTGAAGGCATACCAAGAGATTGTTGTGCTCTGATTCATCTCTGTCTACAGGCTGTTTGCAGCCACAAAGTACATTCTCACTATAGTGCACTTCCTAATGGATGTCAGCAGCTGTAAGCTGGGGCCTCCTGCTTCAGGGTGGTAACCAGTTAGGTGGGCTTCTGAGACCACATTCACGGATTCATCCGATGTCTGTTTTATGTTCAAGTAGATTTCCAGGTGTGAACTTAAAATTGTCATTTTGGAGAAAAGGATGGGCTAGGCACAGTCATGTAAAAGGGAACATGTGCCAGGTATAGAGTTACGCAAAGGTGATCCATCTCTTGTGTTTGGTTTGTGGAACAGGGAAGATGCATCCCTGTAATGGGAGATGCAGCCTTTGTATCTTGATTGTAGGGTCCACAGTCTTTGAGCTTTGGACACCGTTACTTCTGGGCAACATTTCCATAAGGAAAAGGTTGGATATAAAACATTTTCTTCTCCAAGCTTAGATCATCCTCTGAGAATGCAGCCCAAGGATGTGGGCTTGTATCACAACTGGAATGGTAACTACGAGGTTAGATTAATATCCCAGCAGCTGTCAGGTGGACAATGAGAAGAGAGAGAAGTCCCATGTAAGTAGGCACTTTTAATGTGCAGATATAAGATGTTCCTTGCCTGTTCTTCTTCCTGACACTTGAAATTCTGTATAGAGTTTTTGTAAATAAACAGTTTTACTTTCATTTGACAGTGAGCAAAGGGGGCTTTTGAGCAACTATCCAGTGCTTGTATAGTCAGTGCAGCTCACAGTAAGAATCATTTTCACATTGAGTAGATCTCTGCATTCAGTGCGTCACATCAGACAACCCTGTTTGTTGGATCCCACCCTACAGATCAAACTCAGTTGTTGATAGTCTGTGAACAAAGCACACTATTTTTTTTCTTTTGCTATTTTGAGTTTCCTATATGCAGCATTATGTGAGATAAGACAAGGTGTTGTAGAGAAAATAGGCTTCAGTAGGAAAGAAAGCAAGTGGAACTCTTGGCTGGAAGTTCTGCAGAAGTCACAAAATCTATTTTGGTCTTCACATTTTTCAGATAACTGGAAGATTTTGTTTGGCTTGAGAGAATCATGTATTTTGTGCGTTTGCTCAGTCAGTGTCTGGCTCCTTGGGAATCACTCAAGGCAGCTGTTTCAAGCAGAGACAAAAACAACTGCGAAGACCTGAGTGTCGAGATAGGTTGCTCTTGCTCTGCATTCCACAGAGGAAGGTCAAACACACAGCATTAAACCAAAGAGCACAAAAACTCTTACGGTTCTAACAGTTGCCTGAGAAGTCTAGAGGATTTATCTCTGTTGGTTTCTGCAAGAATGTTAACATTTTTACTTGTCAAGTTTACCTGCCTCACTGAGAGCTATGCTGAAACTTATTAATTAGTCTTTTGCAAAGTGCTTTGAGGTTTTCAGATGAAAGGCAGTACAGAAGTCTGAAGGATGTAGAGCACACATTACCAGCCAAAAGCTACATGAAGAGCTGAAGAGCGTTGAAAGGAGTCCTGCCAATTAATTTACACTTAAACAGAAGGTTTTGTTTTTCTGAGCATTAATAAAAAAATAAATAAATAAGCACTGGAAGGTTTGAGCTCCCCTGTGTAAAATGATATATTTCTGCTTGGTTTTGTACAGTTTTGCTAATCAAAGCATTAAGACTTGAAAAATTAGTGATTTTCTGATGCCCAAGAAAAATACACATGAAATATGTAAAGACTCACTTGCTTCTGTGAAAGCCAGGTAAAAGAAAGCTCTGTTAAGAACCTGAGCTTTGAATATGAAAAGTGTTTTTTTTTTCTGTTTCTCACCTGAGCTGGCTAAAATACAAGAAGTAACCAGACAGCTTAACCCAGAAAAACATCTTCAGACTTTTAAGATGTGCTAATGCAGCGCTACTTAAAGGTGGAGAAATAAAAAAGGAGTGATAAAGGCAAGGGAAAGAGGTTAAGGTTAAAAAGCCAATGAAACATCAGAATGATTGGCCATTTTTGTGACTTTTTAAATTATCAAGAAAAGGTGAAATTAAAGAAAACACTATTGAGTTGCTGCTGGCAGATCTGAGGTGGGACTGGCATCTGCCATTGGATTTACATCATGTCTTTCTTTTCAAGATTTTTTTATATTTCCTGTGACGTGACAGCTTTGAGGCTGATGACGAGACCATGTAAAGTGCCAGCCTCGTGCATATCTAGAGTGTGTGGCATCCCTGCATCCAGGTGTTGGAGACTTTTTCTGTCACTATACCTCAGCAGCTGCTGGGTGACAGTTCTGAGAGCCTTGTCCAGCCAAGAGCCCCACACTGAGCAATTATTGGTTCCCTCAGGTGCAGAGAAGCAAGGAACAGGGTGCTGGGCAGAGATCAGCTGATGAGGAGGAAGACAGGACATAGGTCAGCCTAAGTGAAGAAGGAACAAAGGGGCCATAAACCCTTGAACACATGAATTTGGACTGTGAGATTAAAAATATAGGCCAAACTTGGTGTAGTTAGCTGGAGACCTGTTGTTGATCTTAACCAGCTGTCCAGAGAGGGAACCAATTTGTGATCAGATCAGCACCTGTCTGAAACATGCAAACTTCACTATTCTTTGCTGTCCACAATGTCCTTTCTTGCCTGTTGTTTTCTATTCTTAAAGAGCAAAATCCACATTATCTGCAAGTATAATACAATGACATATGTGAGGGAAGGAAGAGGTGTTTTTTTTTTTTTTGCAATTTCTCTTTGAAAACAAAAAATCTCATCTGAATCATCTGAAGCCTCTGGCTTACCAGACCTCCTGGTTCCATATGTATTGTGCCTTTGTTTGGATGCTGAGGGACTTGAGAAAATTAAGTCTATTTGTCAGTAAATATTAAGTCCGGGAATAAGCGTGTGGTTCTTTCCAAAGTTTTTGTACTCATTGGTTCTACCCACCTCCAAATGCTGAATGATTTGTGGATATTCTCAAATATAATTTGGTGTTTTTCATGACAGAAAAAGTATATGGTTCCAAGGCAGTGATTTTTCATGATTTTTTTCTGCAGAATGATTTCCTTCAAACCCCTCTGGTGAAGTTTCTTATTTCTAAGAAATCTTAGAAACAGGATAGAAGGTTTTATTGGTTCTCTACACATAAATTTGTGTATGATAAATTTTCAGGACAGGCTTTACTTCTGCCTGTTTCTTTCTGGCTGTTGTTACCAGCTGGAAACCATGAAACATACTGAAAGCAGGAGCTGAGATAATGGGAAATAGTGGGAAATAGACTATCAGAATCATAGTATGGTTTGGGCTGGAAGGAACCTCAGTGATTATCTAGTTCCAAACCTCTGCCATGGGCAGGGACATCTTCCATTAGACCAGATTGCTCATTGTTGGCAAACCTGATGTTGCACTCAATCCTGCTGCCCATGTCACTGACAAAATGTTAAGTAGTGGTGTCCTAATACTGACCCCTATGGGTCACCAGTTGTCACTGGTCTCCACCTGGACACTGGGCTGCTGACCACAACTCTGAGTGCAAGCATCCAGCCCATTCATTGTCCACTGAGTAGTCCATCCATCACCTCCATGCCTCTCCAATTTAGAGACGAGGATGTTGCATCAGCCAGTGTCAAATGCTTTGCATAAGTCCAGCTAAGGTACACTTTGTGTATAAAGAAGCCCATCTCACTGCCCAGAATTAAACCAGCGAAATGTCCTCTTTTCTTTGTGACTTGATGGCATTAAACCTACTCGAGAATTAAGTGCTTTTATCCTGAATTCAGATATTCAAGCTTTCACATCAGTTCATAATTACAGCAAAGGGCTTTCTTCTGATGAAGAAATTCTGATCTGTGGAAATACTGATCTTGGCTCCCCTTTGCTCAGGGGCCATCTGAAAAATCTGAGTTACATGCTGCTTCCAGGTATGTCTCATTGAACTATCTCTCTCTCCTCTGCTAGGTCAGCTCCTACATCTGTAGTACAGATACGTTATGCCCAGTGACATTTTCCACCAGGTTTCAAAGAGTCTTTAAAAGTATCCATCCATCAGCCCTGACCTGAAGTGTAACAGGGATCAGTTTTTTAAAAAAATATGTAGGTCACTCCAAAAGTAATGCCTCGTCCTTATTTCTATGGAAACTGCAACAGGTACAAAGAGCACAATTGCACTTCTTGACAAAGCAAATTCCTAGCTACAAAACACTATTTTGCAACATAGTCACTACCATTAGCTATGCATTATCGCCATCCATGAACAAGAGCCTGCGTGCTGCACTTGCCAAGATCTGCACCAGCAGAGGTGACCCACTGTTGCTGTCGCCACTGTACCACCCACCACTTCACTGTGCTCACAGCCACTGTTTGGTCTCCATCAACATTCAGCAAATATCAATGAATGTCAGTGGGTGCATTTTTTTGCCACACGGAGGAATTCATTTCCACACCTTTGCTCCATCCGCACTTCCATGTCAGATGCCATTGTGTCAGCCCGCCCCTCTGCTGCCATCTGTCACACAGCAACAACATGTAATGGAATACTGCTGGGAAGGTTCAACCTCTACTGCCATACCACCAACATCTGCCTCTTGACGTTGCGGGGCAACATGTTAAAATAGGAGGCACTAATTTCTGTGCAGCCCTCACAGCTCTATGCTGACCTTTCTGTAGAGCTGGACAGTGAGGCTGAATTAAGCAGTCTTCTAATGCAGTGGATTCTGAAGGGTTATGAAACAGCTGTTCAGCAGAGGGGACAGCAGTGTCACATGGGAGCCACAATGAAGGATGAAATGGCCTGTTAACCCATTTAGCACGCTTACAGGTGAAGGAATCATGGACACACAGCAAGTTCAGTAGATCTCTGGAGCAGGCTGGTATTTTAAAAGTTGCACAAGATTACATAGACAACTGTGCTTTGGCTGACTACTCCTCACTCATCGTGAATTTTGGGTGGTTATTTTGTTTGCATGCCAGCACTGCTGCCCCGAGACAGAACAGCACGTAAGGGCCATATGAGTAAACGGGCTGAAGCAGGATTTAACAACACAATTTTAATTGACCTTAAGTCTTTTATAGCATAGTTAAGAAAAATTTATTTTTTTCCTGTAAATGTTTTTGCATTTTGGCTTTCTTAACAGAGCATTTCCTGATTTACTGTTTTCAGTTGCAAGTCTGAGCTGTTTACCTGGGATTTACTGTAAAAGAGGTGATTTGATTATGGTGTGTAAGTACCTTCTCAGGTACTTCCACTTAATCATCAATATTGTCAATTAAAATGCTGGCTACCTTACTCAGTATCTTTATTCCCCATCTATGCGGCTGAGGATATGGGGAAACAGTGTTTCATGGCAGTGACGCTCAGCTGCAAAGCCTGAGGATAAGTTTCAGTCCAGCAGCCTCAGTAACCCCCAGCTTTCATTTGTTACTGTTACTATGTAGTTACATGCTATTTTTTCTCTGTTGTGTTGGACAGATTAATAAACATAATCTGATTAGCTATGACAGAATTTGGGCAGGTTTAATCCCAGAGTTCATACAGGTGTTGCCACAGGCCATAACAAATGAAAACAAAGCAGTCCTTGCTTTTATGTGTTGTCTGAGCTGCAATATCTGTAATAGCACAGCACCTTCTAGCTCCATGTCATAGTGTAGATCCAGCATTGATACAGAAAAAGAGAATATCTGCTTCCACATTCTTGTAAGTCTATTCTGTGGCAGTTAGTTAGAATGACCTCTTCCCAAGTGCAGCTGCATCCAACTTGGTCCTATTTAATATAGTTTCAAAGAGCTGAAAATGCTTTGAATAAAGGTAGAAAATGTGCTGGTAAAATGAATCTTGCAAGGCAGAAGTTTAATTCATTTAAGCCCTGTTCCTAGTACTGCCTGTCTTCTTTGTACTTGTGAGACATTTAGCACACTAACACAGTCAAAGCAGTTTCCTATAGAGAAGCAGAAGTGATGGACAGGCACACAGAGCCCTAAGCATCATTGTGCACACCTCTGCAAAAGCTGACTTTTAAAGCAAAGCTCCGACTTCATTGTGTGCTCTGTGGTCTTCTTGTGGATGCCTGTTATAAACCCTGTGCAGAGCTGAAGAATACCTGAATTTTCAACATGAAACCTCCCTCCGTCTACTGAGAAATCTGCTTAAGATGTAAGGGTGACCATGAAAAATGGTACTTTAAAGAAAGGTGATATCAGCTTATTTTGCTTCTGTTTTCTGCAGATACTGACACTTTTGTCCAGGTGGTGGATCCACTCTTCGTATTCACTAGTGGGAGCCTCTCCTGATACAGTGGATTTATGCTAATTGAAAAATGGAGTTTTACTGAAAACAGAATAAAAATATTTAGAAAATGTTTTGTGCAAAATTCTGACATCAAGTAAAAACACTGGGAAGAAAGACAGCAATTGTATCTCCCAAAGAAAGAAGATGTCATGTTTCATCTTAATTTCTTAGGAGAGTTGAGTTAACATTATTTTTGAAGGAGATGTAGGATGTTGATTTCATTTTTAAGAAACAATACTTCCACTTCCTAATCTGCAAATTCTGACAGGTATTGAGTAGTGAAAGTGTGAGAAATAACACTTGCAACTGTTGTTGAGTGTTTTCCAGCTCAGGGCAAATGCAGACTTGATGTGAGTAACAAGGGGAGAAAGAAATGAATCCTTCCCCGTTCAGAGAAAGGGAAGGCTTCTGCCCTCACCACTTATCCCATCTCTTGTTCTTACACCATGTAACTGGTACAGTTCATGGTCCTGGGAATGGTGCCAGTTCTGTATTAAAAAGAGTGGGAGATGGGAAAAAAAAAGAAAGAAAAGAAACCCCCAGCACTGCTGGCGAGTCCACATGTGTGAGCTCCAGGTTGGTAAAAGTGTATACTCCTCTCTTGCTCCAGGTTTCGTCCATTGGAAACCTGGCTGGAAGTGGTGGCCTAAAAGCAAGTTAAGCAACCACTTGTTAGCACTCAGTGTTGTGTTCCAACTGGCAACAAACTGGAAAAAAATGCAGGAAAAATATGGGGGATGGGTATATACTTTCTCTGTGCTATTCTCATTTGTCATTTCAAGTGGGATATTGTTTCCCAGTGGGAAAATTTGGATGATAATTTCCCTGTAAGAACTTCAGAGAGAAAAGAATAACACTCCCAGTCTTCAACCCAGCAATAATTCTGACTACCTAGGTTCCAGGCACAATGTTCTGCTGTTTCCTAAGGGAACTGAATTAATTTTGCTAAGCGGTATTTCAACTTTTAAGAGAGGTTTTATTTTTTTAACATCTGATTGATATCTTTTTTTTCCTTACTGTTTCACTGAATTACTTCAAAGGTTTCCTTGATTTTCACCAGAGCATGTCGTATGGAGCGCATCCCCTTGATCAGATTAAACTTTAAATTGTGATTTGCAGATATAATCAGCAAATTGCACAAGTCAACAACAAAAGCCCATGACAAATTGCAGGTTCCCTTAATAGTGAATCATTGCCAAGCATCCAGATGCTAGAGCATGCGAGCTCTTGAATGAAACAGCTTGTAAATCTTTGCATTCAGACTGAAGTTAGAGGCCAGTGCCATTTTCCACTGAATATTCATGGTCAGAGAAAAATGTTCTGTTAACAGGCAACGTCAGAGTGTATGTGAATAAAAGTAAGCAAATAAAGACATTTAATCTGGAAGGCTAACTCTGCATTGCAAGGAAGAGCCAAAGTTCGCATGCATAAACACACTTGAAGCAGCCTGCTTGCAGACAAAGGCAGTGGTAGGATGCAGTGCTGAGGTGCCTGAGTTAATTTGGAAGACTTCTCAGAAGATAAAGCATTGAAATGGATCTGTTTCCTTACAAAAGTTTGGTCTTATTCACACACAGAAGCACTGCTTGGAACATGCAAACCTAGAGCTCGTTCTTCCCCACGGGGAGTTAGAATACCTCCTTGGTCAGTTCAGGCAACAGACTGAACTCCTGACTGTGGGCTTTATGTCTGTTCTGAGGTACTAACAGCAGTCACTTAAAGCCACTGCAAAAGCCCTCCTCCAAAACTGGAGGAGCACACAGGACTGGATGAGTTCAGAGACTCTTGGAGATGTGATAGTATGGCAGAAGACTACATGGGCCAGGTGAAAAGCAGGCATCTGGACTGAGCACCCTGCTCAATTCACCATCCAGATGATCACGGTCTGGCATCTCAGACTCTGGGTGTAAACTCAGAGGATCCTGATTTTAGCCCGACTGACCTTTGCTGGTGTCTTCATTTCACCATACAAACAAAGCTACCTCCTTGCATGGTGCTTCAAGATGGCAGAGAGCCATCTAGGTAACAGGTATTTCTTCTACTCAAAGGAAGCGCCTCTTTTCATGTGTGTTTCGTTCACATTGAAGGACAATTTGTTGGCAGAGGGACAGTGTTTTGGTTCTTAGTTCTTGGTAATTCTCTGGTTAACTTCTGCCCTGTGAGTGAATGAAACCAACGCTTTATCCCCCTCTCTACAATACGCTATTTCTTTGGAAGCAGGACTGTAATGAACTTGCTGTTTATTATAATTAACAACAACAAAAAATCCCTATACTTTTAAATTAGATTATAAATCTTTCAGTGAAATTCAATACTGCAGTGATTATGTTTTCTTTCCCATAAGAGATTCTTCAGTGATAGGAGCCAGGCAACTCCTGTTTTAAATAATATGACCCCGAGGACTTCTGCTGTTATATATTTGGCCTTTTGTCTGTGCCTTCTTTTTTTCATAATCATCTGAGATGAAGCTTAAACACAGCAGTGGTAGGTAGTGAATTATAAAACAACTGATATTTGGAGAGAAGATTTATTTCTTCTGTTTTAAAATCTGCTTGTCTTTGGGGGTATTGGAGAATACAGAGACTCCAAGTATGTAATGGTGCAAGTACAATTTAAGACGAGACACACAGAAGCCCTATTAAATATGACTCTCTATGTCAGAGGTCTTGTCCTGGGGACTTCTCAGACTTGTCCTTTTAACTGCCTTGTTTACATCTGCTTCCAAAGTAGCCATATATGCCTCAGTCATTTGAACTATCTTATCCCTGCTTCTTGCAGATCTTTAAATTCTTTGGGCCAAGCATCCTGGCAAGATGATGTTTTTAACCCGGCAAAGGCTTTCACCAACCTTTTATTTCCCTTTACCTTTCTAATGCTCCTTCAGTTTTCCTTCCTCCCTCCCACCTACCGAAAATTGTTTCCTATCTTTAATTGGCAAACAAGACCAACAACTTCAGGGCAGAATAAAGCTGAGATATTGTCAGCTCATAAGGAAAAAGAACAGTGCTATCCCAATAGATGAAAAACCAGGTTCGAAAGATCAGGCTGCAAAGGCAGCTAGCTTGTCTTCCCTGAAGAAGAATTTCCACTGAAACATCAGTGAAGGGCTGAGCACAGTGCCTCTGCTTTGTACTTCCCATGCTACCTGGTGATGATTTAGGAGTTAGTATTTGTTGTGCTTCTTTTTCTTTGCCCATTGTTTTAGTATTTAAACGATGTTGAGTCCTGTTTGCCATAAAAGCCAATCTTTTTGCATTGCAGTATCGGATGCGAAGGCAAGGGTTTAAAAAAAAAATACAGCATTCACCCAGAGACCCTTTTTTTCAGTTTGCTGTCTTCTGTGAACTGGGTGCTGTGGTGGAAGCTGATGAGGCACATGGGAAGCACAGAGCAGCTCTGCATGCAAATGGAGCTGCTTGTGGAAAGTTCTGCACGTGGAGAACTCTCCGCTGTGACTTTGCTCCCTACTCCTGACTAATCTGGAACACGCAGAGATGAAATTCAGACTTCATCAGTGCAACAGAACAGAAGAGGTTTCTTTCCGTCTCAGAGCTAACCTGGCAGAATGGGGATTTGTCTCTCTCTGTTTCAATTCCGAATAATTAAACATTTGTAAAAGAGTGAATCTTCAGTTCCGATGTTTGCTCTCTTCTCCCACACCATCTTGTGACCTAACTGGAAACTATGCTTTACTCTCCTCCTGAAACAGTAGCTCTGAAATGTCTGAAAAGCATTCATCGTGTCAGCAAAGAGAAAGTGCCCCACCTATTTCCAGTCACTTCTGCATTTATTTGTCACAGCTCAGTTCTCATTTGCTTGTGTGAGCCCAGGAGCTGGAGCCTTAATAAAACACCCTGAAACCACTCAGGAGTTGAAGAAGTTTTCCAGTGCTGAGTGCAACCCCAGGGCCCTGCGCTGGCTCTGGCTACACAGCTGACTCATGCTTTATATGACAGGAGCAAGCACAGAGAATTCTTGATCAGGTATTTTAAAAGCCTACATGGAGACAGCAGCTGCTGTTAGCAGAAGGAAAATTTAGGATCTTCTAAAAAGGATGCATGTCTTTTTTCTTAGAAGTGATTCTAGTGCTGATTTCCTTGCAGGGTAGAGCTGGCCTTGTTCCATCCTGTTTGGATTTCAAACCTCCTACATACCACATCTCCACTTCCAGTAATGCTAGATCTTCTCAAAACTGGGCCAAACCCTTTCACTTTTTGTTATGGGAACGTTCCAGCTCACTTGCACAGAAGTTTAAATATGAATGGTGCAATGGCGAAAAGTATCTCCTCTCCCAAACGTAATGGCAATTCAAAGGGCTAAACTTTACCTCCATACCTGCACTACAGCTTACAATTTGTCCTCCTTTCCTGTGCCATCAGCAGCTCACATACTCTTAATTGTGATGACTTTTCTCTCAATATTGCTTAGTTACTCTCTCAGTGTCATTCTCCTTTCCCCCAGTGGCAGCTTCACCATTACCTCCTCCTGTGATGTCCGGCAAGATAATCACTTGAGAATCTGTTTGCAAACGGTTAGAGGAACTTGAAACTCACAGTAATCATAAATGCCACTAATGAGCTAATTAGCTACTGAGCAAGTTAAATAGTTGATCATTGCCTTTCAGCACATGAAAGACACAATTACAGTTCACAACAATAATTCAAAACAATTAAACAGTTACTGCTGGAGTTATTTTCATTTAAATTGCAGTGAAGTGAGCCTGGTCTCCGGCAAGGCTTTAGCTCACTAGTACATGTTTTCCTGAAAAAAAAACCAAAGCAAAACAACAAAAAAAACCCCACTGTATGTAGGAAAAAATCAATAAAAGATCATTTGCAACTTGCAACCCATAGAAGGTTTGCAGCTTTGGGCAGGAATACTAGATTGTATTTAACAGAGCTTCAAGGAACGATGTGTTTACAAGGTGAAGTTTGAAACAACCTAGATTGAGGTTTTCAGTACAGTCCAAGGGGACTTTGATTTAGAACAAAGTGAATGTTTAGAAACATGGTGCCTTCCCTCTCTCCATCTCCTTGTATAGTACTAATATTTGGCAGAAATTTCTAACTGAAAGGTTTCAGCAGAAAGGTTAGTTTTGCTTTAAATATATAGAAGCTTTCAAGATTACAAGTTTTATCCATTTCATTATAAGATCAGAAATTTTCCATTGACAGAATGGAGTCAGAAATGGGCCAGGAGGGCTGTATGCACTGTTTTCCTACTGGCTGCAATTCTGTTTCACCTCTGTCATTCACATCTGAAGAAGTCCCTGTCCTGTGTGCTAGACTGCTTTGAAACCTTACGCGGTTCTTCCTTTGTACTTGCCTTAGAAGCAGGTAAGTGAGCTTGGCAGGAGGGATAAGAGCAATTTGCACTTTCCTTACTTTCTGATTTTCCTGGATATAGATCTGTGATCTCAGCATTGCAGCAGCTGGAGGTGCCAGCCTTTGTCACTGCCGCTTTGGTCATTCTGTCTGAACGCTGCCTTCTAAACCTGCTCTGGAAATTGCTTAAAGACGGTTGATTTTTGTCATATTGAAAACAACTGTCTTTGCTCTTTGGAGGAATATACATGCAGAGGAAGAAAAACTGAAAGGCGCTGTGACTTATTCCAAGGTACAAGGCTGTAAGCCTAGAAATCTTGTAGGATCCGGGAGGTGGAGGAAGTTTTCCTCTTTGTTTGGTTAGGAAAGGTCACAGTTGTTATACTTTAAGTCCTTGACCTTCTGTTTTATGAGGAATCTATTTAAGATTTTATAAAGAAGTCACTGAAGCATGGTATTTAGAAGAGGCTTGAAGGCTGTGTTGGAGCTCTCCATCCTCCATAATCCCTCATAGCCCCATCTGGTTCCTGAAAAATGGAAAGTGGAAATCCATTTGCCTCCTCAGAGAATGTGTGTTGGGCTGAAATGTCTCAGTTGGGAAGCTTGTTCCCTCTCAGGTGGAGGCATTGCAGTAACAGGAATGTGCCACTTTTGTTGAACATTTCTGTTTGTCATTAATGTGTGGGTCTTCTTTCACCTTTCGACTTGTCAGGCTTTCATCTGGACTCAGAGAGTCTTCAGACAAGACTTCATCCCGACCCAGTGCTCTGTCTTTGTGCAAGTGGTCTCACAGCTGTTTGATCTCTTTTTCAAAGATCTAACAGCCTTCACACTGGACAGCAGGTGTGAGATAAGGACCTGAAAGGTGAGGGAAGTGAGGTGATAAAATATTCTATCGCCATTCTATGATTGTAAAAGTCCAGTTGTAGAAGTCACTGGGAGACCCATGCTAATTCACCAAGCACACACGCCTTCCCCTCACCTTGCTAGCATCTTTACTCAGAGCCAGTTTTTCACAGCTTGAGAGACAGAGGTGAAGACCTTGTTGTGTTATGAAAAACACTGCTACCGAAACCAATTTAAAAACACCTTGTCTATAAAAATACATGCTGTAGAGGAACTAAAAGGAAGGTGGATGAAATAAAGGAGAACTTTGCGTTTCCTGGAGGTGACTGCATTTTTTTATGAGTGGATTAACTGATAACAAAATCCTTTGTAGATAGCTCAGACTGCTCAGTATCAGTACTGTATCATCTCTCTGCACACGTGAAGAGGAGGAGGTCATGAAATGGCAAGAATTCATATCTGATTGCTCAGGAGTTGTTTGGGTAATAGGTGAAAAAGACTGAGTTCAAAGCTTTTCCATCACTTTTTAAATAAATTATTCACAAATAAATGTTTTCTTCTGTTTGGCTGCTCCTACAAGACAGGTAAATACTGTCTGCTGGGAGACATTTGCCGTTTCCTATCAAAGCTAACATTGTTTGCTGTGAACTGTGTTCCAGACAGCGGTCTTCAAAGGGACATTCATATTGTCATGCAGTAATACTTAAAATCCACTACAGGATTTTAAATCCAAATGTGACAGCATTGTGAGTTTACTGCTTGAGTCAAAAACATGGGAAGAACTTGTGTCAGTGGAAACTATCTCACAGAACTGAAGTTCTATAAAGTGGGGAGACAAGGCTCATAGTTATTTGGATGTTACTCATGTCATCAGTTACAAAATGAGGGCATGTTGTGGTGTATGGGTGAGTAGGGGATACTGCATCACTCTGAATTGCACAGGTTGATCAGTAGATTATATTACAAGACTAAACTGCCAAAGAACCATCCATTGAGAAGTGAGCATCTATGGGTATTGTGGTCAGTACTGCAGCTCCTTTCCAGCCCTGCAGCAGTGCCCAGAGATGGTCAGAAAGAATGTACACACACATGGAACAACCTCACAACCAAGACATGGAGCAGAGAGGCAACTTCAGTCCCCAAATCCAGGCTGCAATAGCATGGTGCAGTGGATAAGGCATGCCCTGGGATCTACAGCATATTCCTGCCCTTGCTGTGAGTCACATCACTGCTGCAGGCATATGTTTTCCTGCCTGCTAAACAGAAATAATGATGTTTCACCATAGACGTTGGGAGGTCTGGAGGGAAGGTGCAAATCAAAGCTGTAAGAGGTGAGGTTTGCAGTGAGTAACTGATAAATGCCGGAAAAGGCTTGCACGCTTTCCGACACACAGCCCTTGAAGTTTGTGGGAGAGAGAATGTCTTTTATTACTTCAACTGATATAGCTGGAAGGAAACAAATCCTTGAAGGTTTGTGTACCTGAAAGTTTGTCTGATTTCCTCTCCCTCTCAAAATCCATTCAAATAAAAAGTATTACCTCTCCCTGCAAAACTTTTCTCTCTAATACTCTGAGATTATCACAGCCAGCATTGCTATGAGAGTTCAATATTACAATGCTAACGAATAACATCTTTATTACCTACTTTCTTTGGATGAAAGGCCAGGGTGAAGGCGCCAGGGAGGATTGAGTTGGAAGCAGTGCTCCCTGAAGTGCCAGCCTCTCAGCACTCCACTTGCAAATTGGTGTCTCACCATCTTGGTTGTCTGAATCAGTGGCATATGGTGCCAGTTCATTTTGTAGTTGTCATAAAAGATGCTGCTGGTGCTGTGCTCTCACTCCAGGTGAAACAGCATGGCACATGTTGCCAAAGAAGTCCTTGTAATGAAATTGCTATATAATGAATATACTAATTAATCTGAGAGCATATGCTAATGAGACCAGTGCAAAGGCATCTGGAATCCCAGAGGGTCTGCCATTCTACTTCAATATGTACCACTTTAATACTAGGGAAGGAAAGATTTTGCTAGCAGAGGGAAGCATGAATAATGTATTGCTGTGGATAATGGTAAATAGTCATTACATATTCCTCCTTTCCTTTAGATGTACTGTGCATATGTTAAAGACTTTGTTCAGTGGAAAGGATTATTTTAAACAGGGAGGTGATGCAGAGTGTCTTGCAAATTACAATCATGTGAACGTGGCAGATGGTACCACGGAGTCTGACAGTTGCCTATGACATCAAATTAGTTACCAGAGTCAAGATGGCCAATTTTTGCTGGACGTGTCTGGTTTGCAAGCAATGAACAAAAGAGGGGAGGCCTTTCTGCATGTCGGGAGCCTGTGAAGGATCTTGAGAAATGACCCCATCCCCCAGTCCACCTCTTTGAAAATGCTGAAGTAGCTATCGGGGTAGGGAGCTTTGGGAACACATTTGCTATTGCCAGGCAACAGCAGAGATCTGCTGCTGTCCATGGAGCTCAGCTTCAAAGCGAAGCATCCCCTTAAAAGTCTTGTTACTCCTGGTGAGATCAGCACTAGCCTAGAATGAGGTCAGTGGAAGGAGAGTGCTGAAGGAGTCATCTTGTGGAACACAGATATTCCTTGTGCTCAGCTACGGCTGGCTGGGAGGGTAGTGTCTGCACTGGCGTAACCACTCTCAAGTCAAAGCCAAAAGGATTTTATCCAAGTCTGGCAATATCACAGCAAGGACTCTGCTGTGCACTGAGATCACACTAACTGAACATGTTCAACAGCCGGTCTGAATGGCGGTTGCTATTAGATAAAAGTCACTTGAGGATATGCAGATAGAGTCCTAGACCGACATGCCAAGTAGTAGCGGACTGGAAATCTGTCCATAAATGATTGTAAGTAAGTGCAGCTGCTGGAAAATTGTCACTTAAAAAAAATGCACAGCCAGAAATCTGCTCCTTAAAGTCTGTGTGCTTCAGTGCCCCATCTGCAAATAGGAAAATATTCTCTCCACATTTTCTCCTACACAGACTGTTAATTGGGTCAAGGATGTCCTGTCATATTGCCAATTTATTATTAGTCATGGTGGTGGAAGAGGCTGGGCTTCCAATGCATTATCACCTAGCTGGAGGTCTCACAGCAAGACTGGGGGTCTGAGTCCACTGTTCCAGTCCTGGGGAGTATGAGCTGATAGGCTTGGACTCCTGTGTGGGTATCACTGAAATATTGAATTATTCAGCCTCATGGACCAAGGGTGAATCATAACCAGAATGCTGCTGTCACCCTGATAATATCTTATAAACCCTACATTAGAATAACGTCTGTGGCGTTGTTCACTGCCTTGTCACAACCACGCATTCATCTCTTTGTGCTTGCTCCTGGACCACCCAGGGCAGATCAGTGGAGCAGCTGAAGGTGGTTGGGTGCTGGCTTGAGGGGCAAAGCAAGGTGTGTGACCTGTACTGACTCCATCGTATATGGATGGAGTCATTCCATGCTTAATGTACATGCACTCTAGGTTTTACCCTCTCTGTGGAATACACTTTGCAGTAAACTGTGCAGTCTAGGGTATGGAAACAGGTTGTCTGAGCAGCCTAGTCATTTGAGTGAGAAGTTGGAGATCTCTGCCCTTCTCCACCTGTTCAGTGCTGTGTCGCTTGCCAGAGGTTAGCACATCTAGCTGATCTGACAGCTAGAATTGTTCACTAGCCCAATTCTATCAAAATGATCTGGATTAGCTTAAAACATTGCTAATAGTAGTTTTTTGTTTGTTGGATTTTTAAACCCATTTTGACAGAACCAGGTTAGACAGCAACTCCACGATCAATTATGCCAGCTGATGTCACAGGCTGGTAAGCTCTTAACGTACCTTAGCTGAACCCAGAACAGCATATGTGACGGCAGGCGCAGTGCCCACTGTATGTCAGTGTATGGAGCAAGCAAACATGGCATGGAGGTAAGCAGATGTGTTAGGCATCAGCTGACATTCTCCTTCAGGAAGACCGCTGGGGAGATGTGTTTGAAAGGAGAGGAGGCTGATGGGAGAAAAAAAGCAATCCAGGAGAATTCAGGCTTGCTCTCTGCTGGGTTTGCAGCTCTGTCATCACAACCTGCTGTGCAATAACTCGTCCTCGTGCAGGATTTGTCCCCTCCGTGTGCCTTCTTGGGGCAGAAGGGATTCCTCTGGTATGTTCATGCAGAATAATTTCGGAGGATGGAAAGGGTGTACTCAGTGGCATGGTGAAGTGCATTGGCTTTAAAGCTGAAAGGAGTCTCGGTGGAGGACATTAAAAGGCTGAGTTGAAGTGCTTTCATTCAGCTGTGCTTTTCTGCTCAAAAAAATTGGACTGACAAAAAAAGGGCAATCACAAGGGAGGGACTGGATATAGGAAAAAAACATCCACCTGAAAGCTGAATTCTTCCTGAAAGGTCAGTGGGATTAACTTTTTACTTTGAGAAGGACTAATGCATCACAGGTGAAAACCTGCAGCAGTGTGTCAGAGGTGGAAGGGAAGGAAATGTAGGTATTTTTGCAGGGGCATTCTGGTTCATTAAATGCTTGATGAAACATCTGAAAAAGAAATACGCCACCCTCCAGGATGTCTCTTATTGAACAATTTGATTTCAGGGTATCCACAATCCAGAGTCATGATCAAAACCAGACTTAAGTTATTAAATTCCTACTTTTGAGCGCTTTTAAAAATGCCTTCAGTTATTAGATTCCCAGCCTTGGGCACTCATGGGTTGGTTTTTCTGCAATAAATTTTATAACTCTGAAGGATATTGTTCAAGAAGTTTAAAGATGAGAACCAAGGCGCAAGTTTTGTTGAACAACTTTCCTCAGTTTTTTTAAGACCTGTGTTCTTGAAGGGAACTCTGTAAGCAGGCACAGTGCTCAACATGAATTTGCACTTACTCTGGAGCTCAAGACAGCTATCTTCCAGGATGTCTGTCCCCAGGGCTGATAAGCTACATCTTCTAAAACTTCAGATTTGGGCACAGCATCCAGTGGACTAAGGCCTTGTTTCCTAATCTGCAGCCCTTGGGCTGATCCGACAAGATTACCAGACATCTGTAACGAAACTTCCCAGATTCAATGAACCTCTGAAGCTGCATTTCTTCCCTTTGTTTATTTATTTATTTTTGGCACCATTTCTTACTATTTTCTCACTGCACTCACTATTTGCTCAGGTTGGTCTGGATTTGGTGGTAAAAACGTGGCAGGGATGTGGGGCTGGCACACTAAATAAATAATGTCAACAAGATGTTTCTCCTCTGTGGAGCTGGTAATAACCCTCCCTCTATGAAGCTGTGCCAAGTTTATTTGTCTTGTCCAAATCCGTGCACAGAGAAACCAACTCCTCTGGCTTGTTTAATCCCTTTCAGCATCCAGCTGCTACTCCCGAAGTCTCTGATGCAGGGTTTCTAGAGCACAAGGAATAGAGACAAATTCAAACAGCTAAAAAAGTAGAGAAAAAAGATGCATGGCAGCAAAATTCAAAGCAACAGAGAAGTAGAATCAACTGGCACTGGTCATCTGTACTTTTGAGATTATTTTTAAACTGATGAATCTGAAATTCCTCATTAGAAGTCAATGGCAGATAAAGGAGATTGTGCTTCTGATCTATACACAAGGAGATCGTTCCAACCATGACCTCCTTCCATCCACTTGATGTAACATTTACTTCATTCAAAGAGGTAATTAAACTCCGGAGATGAGAAATGCCCACGGTTCATGTCCCAGATTAAGTGCAACAAAAGTTCCTCAGTAATAAAAAGACAGAACCTGCAGTTATTGCTGAACCAGACAATACCTAAGGCATAAATACAAGAGAATAATTTTGGTCAAGGTTGTTCTGCTTGCCCTGGAGCACAGTGGAGGAGTCCAGGCATGTAGGAGCCCAAGCATTTACCTCCGTGCCATTCAAGACTACTAAATGTAGTCGATAAATGGTAGAGAAAACAGTAATGATGGGCATAAAATTGAACCAGTGGGCATAAAATTGAACCAACTTACAGGAACTGCATGCTGGTTTGGTTGGTACAGAGCTGGCACAGTTACAGATAATGACAAAGGAGCCAGAAGGAAAAATCTCAGTAGTAGGTGTTCAGATCTATGTAATGATTTAGAGAAGGAAAAAATAGCCACATTTTTTATCCCGTTCAATTTTATCACCTGAGATTACCAAGAAAACTATCAGCTCCCACTGAAGTGGGCAACACTTCACCTAATCCTTTCATCCTCTCAAAAATTGGCCGGTCTCTATTGTCCTGCTTCTGTCAATAAGCCCCATGATTTCTCATACCTTAGATTCCTGGTACAGTTCTTCCTGGGGCTGTTTACTCATGAACTTCCAGTTTGCTATGGGTAAAGCAGGTTATTTTGAAGTGGATTGCAGTCCAATGCATTCATCATTTGATTGTTTTTTTTCCAGTCCACACAGGCAGGAATAAATGGCTCGGTCACCAGTCCCTTGCTGTTCTCCATTCAAGCATGGTTGCGTTTGTACAGTTTTCTCTTGCAGTCAGGTTTTCAGCATCAGAAAATGTCGCTTGTCTTTAGGGCTGCTCTGACTGCCAGGCTTATGTCAGAGACTTTCCATGCCCTGGCTAATTCTGCTGTGTGCCACCCGAAGGGAGAGCTCCTTTGGATGCCATCTGCTGATCAGCTTACGCCTCGGAGCAGAAAAATGGGGTGTCCTAGTAATTATGATCCTGACTCCTGCCATAGCACATGCTCTGATTGTTTTCTGTAAATGGCTGATCCCTTCTGAGTCTGCATAAAAATGTTGACTGTTGCATTCTCCTCCACCCCAGGCGAGGGATTTTATTCTGCCTCTGGAGGTTTCCCAGGATTTCCTGGCTGTTGAATCAGGGTCGAGTTTCAGATCACAGGGTTTCAGTGTCTGTTGTTTCTCTTAGCAATATGTTTGTTCTTCCTTTGGCAAATAGAGTCTTAAAGGGAGAGTGTCTGTTTAAGAGAAAGTGTCTGAGCTGCTTTGTTAAGTAAAATTGTCTTTTACCAAACCACCAGGCTGTGCTGTGCCTGCCTGTTCCCTTGCTCACTTGGAATTTTTGGAGGTAAGGGCGGGGTAGTGCAAGGTTCTGTTTCTTCCTAATTTCAACTGGATGAGGAAAGTTCTGTGGGGCATGCAACGTGCCGTGATGACTGCAGCACAGAGAGATCTTAAAGCATCCCTAGGGGTTATGGATTAGAGCCAGGCTGGAACAAAGATAGGTCAAGCTAGCTGGAATCACAGTCAAACTTTAGGTTAGGTATTGAAACACATCACGATCAGGTTCTGCTTTCCACCGCTGCTACCCTGGCTTCACAAAGAAGCATCCTTGGGCTCGGCTCAGCAGTCCCTTCCTCCTTTCTCTCCTTTTCTCAAGCTCAGAAATCACCAGAAGCACCCCTGTGTCCTTCTCAGGATATCTTTCTACAACCACATGTGATTTCCTCATTAAACTCGCTGGAAACATATATGATTCCTTCTTTTAGCCTCAACATGGACCTTTCTGTGATGTTGTTAGGTAACGTAGCCATGCCCAGTAACTGAGTTCAGTTGCCTCACAGGGTAATGCAGCCAGTACTGTGCTGTCATACACTGTCAGCACTCAGCTTCATGCGCTTTCTGTCAGACCTTCTACATCTCTATAGGCCTGCCAAATGAACATTAAATACCACCTCTCCTTTTCATGCACAGAAAAACATGTAAAACTGTAGAAATGGTGCTGTCTGGATTAGCGGAGAGATGCGGACAATCATAAGAAACAGCCAGCTGTCTACGGAGCCCCATTCTCCTGGACAGGGAAGAGGCAGCTAAGCCTGAAGTGCTGTTGTTTTCCCTGTGAACCTGCAGCAGAGAGTGGAGCAGCCAGAGGACCAACTATCGGCTGCTTTCAAAGCAAGACCTGAGAGCTGCCTCTGCAGTCAGCAGGCCACTGCTTCCCCCTTGAGTTTCCACTGTATGCTAAAGGGTAATTACAATCCCTGTTGAAAGAAAAGCATGGAATGCAGGACTCAGAGCTTAGCCTGTCACATCCATCCTTCAAGACTGAACTCTCTTATTTTGAGAAAAAGCACTCTAGCTCGGCATCTGTATGCAACCATTTACCTGCAGAAGTGTCTTTATTCCCAATAATGACCACTTGGCTGTGCTTCTCAGACATCACTTACATGTTTGAAGACTGCTCTCAGAGGAGGCTTTCACAATAGATGAGGACTCCAAGGTTGTTTAAAAGATGCAGCTTGCTTTCCACAAGCCACAAACCGGTAAAGTTGTTCAAAGAACTTGCTGAAAAAAGCAGAATTGCTCCTAAAACAGATTAAAAAATGAAGCCTGAAATAGGTGTCTGCTGGAATCTCCAAGGATGGTTCCTGTTACTTTTGATGCCTGCTGTGCCTGGCTCATGCATACCAGGCTACACCATCAGATGAAAGTTCAGGAAGGAATTTTTTTCTTGGGAAGTATAATTTATCTGTTTTCATGAAATTCTCTTTCAAATTCCAAGCTGAAGCAACCAGCAACTCTAATCCTCCACACTGGTAATACAAGGAGGAACTGTACTTCTTCTTACAAGTGCAAGCACTGCTACATCGAGTGGAAATTTGAATGGGATTGATTTATGGCTCTGAATCATCATCACAACATCCCATTCAAAATTAATTTTGTGTCAGCTCAGTTGTGGTCGCTGCAAATGGTCTTCTCCCGCAGCAGATACTAGGTCACGCAATGCAATTTAAGCCCTTTTCATTGCAAATGAAGGTAAATGTTTTCATCTTGCCTTTCCTGTGGCTTGAGAAGAGTCATGGAGGACTCCAACACTGCTGAGCAGACAGAGGATCTCTTGCTTAGCAGCTTGGGCTAAAGAATTGAGGTGGCCTTGATTTGCTTTATCTTTATTTGCTTTGGATAAACTCACTCACTTCAAAAAGTTCATTTTTAATAATTGTTGTGAGCGTTGCGCTGAAGAAAAACCCACAGTGTATTAAATTTGCTTTGCTTCACCCTCTAAAAGAATTTTATTTTGTAATGGATCAGCAAAGAGCAATCTGTTGAGAGTGGGTAACAGAACTTTATTTCAAAGCTCCTTCTAATTTGCTTCCCCACCTTCGATCCCAACAGCAGTTGGGCTTCTGTAGCTGCTTACATTTAGCTCCAATAACATAAGATAATGTACTATTAACTGCTAAACTAATGATCCTAGACCTAGCATTTTTATTGGGACCTTACCCCATTGAGCTGACACTCCTCAGATCATTTTCTCTCTCATTAAAGTAATTAAAGTCAACATTGTTGGAAAGGCCTTCAGGCAATCAAGGACAGAGATGATACTAATAAGCAAAGCAACGTCCACATTTATGTTTCCTTTGATCTGCAGTTTAATTGCTGGGAAGCCAGGCACACAGTCTTTCAAGATAGGTTTTTCTGTGTGCGTGCACAACCCCCTGTGGGGAGGGCGGCAGGCAGCCGGAGCAGAGCCGCTCCCCTCCAGCCATCGTGCTGCTCTGGGGAGGCAATTCTGCCTGACTGCATGCCCCCAGTATCCGGTTTGCCTCTGGACCTTCTTGTTCCTGCCCTGCAACAGCCAAAGGTTTCTGAGTATTTTTTCCTTTGCTGTAGTAAATGATATTTACGGTGAAAGAGGCAGAAATTAAAAGGGAGTGGAGATTCTTTTCAGCATCTATTTCTGCCGTGAAGAAATTCCATGTGCAAATTTATGCTGGTGATCAAGGGCTGTATAATGGTGGGTGGGTGAGGGGAGGAACCCTGGGTGATTAGAGTCCAAACGTGGTTCTGCTGGGGGATCTCGCCTAACTTGACCACATTTCTCCATTTGTGACGGCTACTTTATAGGACTCTGTGGTTAGAGTACAGTTCCAATCAGATAATGACACCATACAAACATGTCATAGGGCTGCTTCATACTTCTATGGCTGTTTCCCTCCCTCCTGGCTACAAACACCGTTGTTCCCATCGTGTAACTGCAGTCCTGCTGGCTTCTGCCTTTCTCAGAGTCCAGCCACAAGGATACTGCTTCTGAATAGCAAAAGGTTTATTGTAATCCGCAGCACAGAGATACATACTGGAGGTGATGATTAAGACCTGTCCTCAGTAAACATAAAACTAAGTTTTGAGCAGTAATAACAGCTGATGTTGAACAGTAGCCTCATGCCTTCCATGGGTAATCTGTCTCTCAGTTGCCTTTCAGTGTGGATTCCTCACCTCATCACCACTTGTGCACCTTGCACAATAGCAGTGTGCTTCACAATCATCTGGGCTGAGCTCACGATTCCTTACTGCCAAACAGGAGTTCTCTGAGACTCATCCTTTGTTTGTGCTACTTCTGGTGGTGCTCATTAATTGTCTGATGGGTCAGTTCAGCCAACTGAAGAGAAGCTTCTTATTGCTGGGTTAATGAGCTGAACTTGCTCAGGGAAAGAATGCACCAGGTTTGGAGTTGGCTTGAGGTAAGGGAGAGAGCTAGGAGCAAAGGGAGATGGGGAAGCAGCGCTGTTGTTAGGAGCTGTTAGATCAGCTCAGTCCCCATCTGGTGAAGCTGAGATTTTCAAAGCTTTTAAGCTAAGTACTGCAATGCTGTGTTTTTCCCTACTGTTCTTAGAAACTGTGACTGTTCTGCTGTTTCTCAGTCTCTTCTCTGCTATCTCTTCTGCATGCTGTTCTGTGCAGAATAGCGGTGGTATCCTGCACTGTCTGTTTCAAACACCTCAGCTCTTGACTATCAGTTTCCTGCAGCACAGGTAAATGATTACTATGGGCTCCGGAGAGATTTGAAAATTAGGTCATGCCTCTGTTTATGCAAAAGCACTTGACTGACTTTACTCACCCCATACTGTTAGAGAAGTAATACCCATGACAAAGCCAGAGGTTCCAGCAGCATAAAATACACTTTTAAATTACATAAAAATCTTGCAAGACTTTTTGCCTAGGTTCTTAACTGGTGTGAGCAGACATCTTGAAGCATAGTATTATATTCTTGTCTTCCCAGAAAGTGCCCAGATTTTAATAGGAGTATTGTCCTTTTGTCTGTCTTCACTTGCTCACCTCTCTATTGAACCTGAAAGCCCAGGAGAAGCTCAGTTAATTATTTCCAGTTGTTCTTTAGGGCAGCTGATTAAAAGTGACTGAGGCCATAATGAAGCCAACCAACTTTCCAAACTCCATATGAAAACCATTTGGCTTTTATTCCCTTAGGCTGGAGAGGGAAAAATGGAGTTAAAACTAGGGGGGAGGAAACAAAAAATTTCTCAAGAGGGGCAATTATGGAAACAAAGCAGCTCACAAAATAGTTATCTAAAGAGAGCACGGCACAGTTCATGCTGCAAAGCAATCTAGTTTGAGGAGTGTGAAGAATAGATCATCCTACTGTTGCTGTTGTTTTAGAAGCAACTTCTGAGGTGAAAGGCACTGTTCTGAGGCTCTGTTCTCAATGGATGCTGCCTGCTTAACCTGGAGAAATGGCACTGACAGATCTGTGGTTTTGTGAGATAAGTTTAAATCAACTGTTTTCAAGTGACACAGAGAAATCCTGTTCAAGATAGTTGGTACTTCTTATCATCAGAGGTAATGTGTCTACTGAATAATTCTTTCTGAATCTTTCACAACTATCTGAAATCCTGGCTTAAAGATGAGCTGCTGTCTTCTATCACACTAGAATGGAACTTCGTGGTATTTATGATAAACATTTATAGATGTCTCCCAAACTCTGCTTGTTATCACTTGTACACAGTTGGCTTCTGCACTGATGTGGAAAACATACAGCTTCACATCCTACGTGTAGGGGGTAACGAGGAAATCCACTGTGGCCCTGCTGGCTTCAGGAAGCAGAGAGGAAGACCACCTTGACCTTGAAAGTTTGGCCTGATGTGAACTACCCTCTGAACTCTGCTCTGTTTCATTCCAGTGTGAAAGCAGCACTTGAATACTTTGGCTGCAGCTTACAGCAGTGACCCTAGGTCAGACCTGCCTTTCCTCCTCAGGTTGGCCACGACTGTCCCCTGTGGAAAGCAGGAGAAAACTGATGCAGGTCCGGAGGTGATGGTGACCTCCCTGCCCAGATGCTCATTCTGCTGGTTCATTACTCCTTGGATTTAGAGAGATGTTAAGCATTCTCTTGGATCTTTCCATTAGGAAATGGAGCCTATTGCCGGGTTATTTTTCTAATAGCTGATGCTTCTATCCTTTCTTTTTCTGGTTGCTCCATAGAAATCTCTTTCCTATTTTAGGAGCTTGCCTTTCTAGGACCTACGCAAAAGGAAGGTGGACTCAGTGCTTTGTGGAGGATTGAGAATCAGAATTACTGTACTTTCCCTTTGCCTTCTGTGTTACAATAGGAAAATTACTTAAAAGCTCTGTACTTTGGTTTACCAATGGGAGAGTCGATGACCTCTGTAGTAATTACCTTCAGTAGCTGGAATTCAAGACAAAATTTGTACTACATGGTGACACTTGACTTACACTTCTTAGAGTTTCATTTATCACTCTGCCTAGTCCTTTTGGGTTGAAATTGTGTATAGCCTATTTCCATCTGAGCTATTTTCAACAGTTTCAGTCATTTCTGAGAATGAGACATAGGGAAAACGTATCATTAGGTAGCTGGAGAGGAAAGGGCGACCACAGTGACCTTACTGCTAGCATGTCTCAACTTTCAGTGTTCTGTTTTGAAATATTAATGGTCTCTTAGCGTACTGGCTAGTATGGAATTATCCTTGTAGTATACTGAGAACGCATCAAAAATATTCTTTGCACAGATGCGTGATGTGACTGTAAACATGACGTGGAATAATTTGCTAAAATATCACTACATGTTCATATATTTTAGGATTTTGCATGAATTGGGTGCTCTTCCCATCTCTACAGTGATTGTTTTCTGCGGGGGAGGATATTTGACTCTTCCTATGATCCAGAAAAAAAAAAAAAAGCAGCTCAGTTCCGTTAGGATTGGATATAGGAAGGTAAATGTCAGATTGGCATGTTGTAGTGGGTGTTGTGAGTGACTACTAACAATTTATTGACACACCAGAGGCAAAGTCAGTATGCCCTTAAAGGGACGATAAATCTCTTTGTTCACTGGAGCAGAATCTATTGCTCCATCCACTCGGCGTTACATTAATTCCAAGAATGTTTGGATGGGGGATTTCTGTCTAACCACAAATTCCCACTGGCACCTGGCAGAGGAGGAAAAAAGAAGAGACAGGTAAGACTGTGAGGAGGTTAGGAGAGCAACTGAACTTCTTGGACCTTGTGGTAGCCAAGTGGGGTGAATTATTAGTATAGCTAGAAACGAACAAATAAAGAATAATCCTTTTAAAAGGTCCGTGGTGCCCAGGATATTGTATTTTGCTAAGCAAGCCGGAAAAGTATAGCAATAGCAGAGACAGTGTTGCATTTCTAGGTAAGATGTGTTGTTTCCTGGGGTCAGAACTGATCAGTGCTGGGTTCAAAGTATGTATTAAAAAACAAAGTAACTCCATCCTTTTGTAGAAAAATTGCAAGGGCTGCCATTTTTCTATCTTACTGGTTTCTGAGGGGTAGTGATTAGTCTGTTAAGGACTCGTTGTGCTTCTCTCAACCAGTCATAAAGTAGACTTTCTCCTTTGATGACTATAGCAGTGCTGAGCTCTCAACATGGATGTTAAGCTCAATTAATTTGTTAACTGCTTCTCTGTAAGGATGAAAACTGAATTTTAAGTATTGCTCTGTCAAATTCCATCTTCCTTTTCTATCTGTACAGAAGGTATGCAGATGCGTTTCATGCTGGTATATTCTCAGGGTGTTCCTTGCTGTGCTGTTCTGTATGGATTATTTTTACATCCTCTTAATTCCAGCACTCTATGTGCCTCTTATGCAGCATATCTACAAAAGCTGTGGAGCTAAAAGAGGAGATTTCCTGGCTAAGTGCTGGCTTTAATTAAGGTGCCAGAGTTCTGTTTCAGTTATTCGGGAGTTTGGAGGCGACAAATTACAGCAGTGGAAGAGGAAGGGGGTCAAGCTGTTAGCAAATGAAGTTTGGGAGGCTGGGCTCAGCCCCAGCCTGTGCAATACCTCTGTTCTGACAGCGGGCGAGTCATTCACTGGGCCTGTCATCCTCATTATACCGAGGGGAATCTCCTGCTGTTTGTTCAGATGATGTAAAGCTTTAGATAAGTGACATGTATTTGCTATTAATATGAAATTGCTTATTTAATTCTTCTGAGGTTGTCTTACAAACTGGAACAGTTTCAGCAGTGTTGAGGGGCTGGGGCTGCTGCAGAGGTGTGCAGGCAGCTCACTCTGCCCTCTCATCTTCCTCCCAGTTTTGGTGATGAAATTATTGGATGTCTGAGGATGATGCACCTCCTGTGGGTGATGAAGAGAAATAGCCTATCTTGGGATAGCATCTCTGGATTACCTGTTTCTCTTCATTGACTGAATATAAGGCTTCTGTGACTAGCTTAGACCTAGAATTGTACAGCTGACTTTGAAATGGGAATCTGACCTGCTGTCCCCATTAAGACTTGTGTTAAGTTCAAGATGAGGAAGGGCCTGGCTTAGTCCAACAGCCAGCTTTGGAGTTCCACAAAGACATAGGTTTGTGGTGTTCACAGGTAATGGGGAACAGGAAGGAGATGCTCCTCCAGACTTGTCTGCCCAGCACAGGATTACTTTGTTCCCAGAGATGCCATAGCTCTTGCTGTGCTCCCTGCATGTACTGTGCAGGGTGTTTGCTTGGCAGACCTAATACCCTGCTACGATAGTTGGTTGGAATCTGCCAACAGGCTGTCACCCTCATGCTAACAGATAAGACCATTCTTTTAAAACCCATTAGGTAGACTGACAATTGTTCTCTCTCCCCACTGAGGCTCTGTTGGAACAATGCAGTTTCTGGGCAAAATTTCCTGAGTATTTCTTCCAGCGAGTGAGGGCTTGACAGGAAAGTACCCACAATATGGGGAAAAACTGAATAGAGTCATCTTTTGAGAACAGTAGCAATGCTTAGCATCCTTGCACCAGCTGTGCCCTTCTGCTGTCTGCTGGTGCTTGTAGTGCTGCAAGGCCTTAGCATCTGGCTCTTCTCTAAATACTCGAATCTCTGGCACAGCATCTACTGGAGAGTAGAGATGACCCACATCTCTGTGCATGGTAGGTGGATTTCCATATATTTGTCGATCATTGGGGATTTCAAACTCTGGTAATGTTAGGATTGACAAATCTATGCAGTGGTGCTGTGCTTCTGTATTTTCTTCCATACTGGGCTTGATGCCCAAGGAGACTGAGAACTGGCACATTTACACAAGGCCTTTATCTTCTTTGCTGGACACAAACAGAAAAGAAATTCCCCTGTGTTTAGGTGTCTGAGTTGTCATGGGAACATCTCCTTTCAAATACTCCAAGAATATCTTAATTGCACTGGAGGACTAGGTATAGTAGATGATGCAGTTTGCAGCTCATCTGCCCCACTGCAGCATCAGCTGCTCACAAGCACGTTTCCCTTCACTAAGGATCATTGTGGATGTATAAAATTGAGTGAGATCACCCCTGCCCTAAGGGGAGCAAGCAATCACTACCTGACATCTTGCATGTTCTCTCCAATCCCCAGGAGCAATTTGTAACCATGGCTCTAATTCTGCTCACTGCTGAGTGACTCTGCTGATATCATTAGAAACAACATGTGGAAAATCACATCCTTTGGGACTCAGATTCCTTCTGCTTTTGAAGAGGGAGATGCAAACAATGGAAATAAAGAGTAATAGACATAAATGTCAGAATTACAGTGCACTTGTTCAAGACCAGACTCTTGCTAGGGTGTGTTCTTTGTAGAGAAAGTAAGGTGGTCACAGGAAGGCCAAGTTAAATGGAACAGTCCCGAATGAAATTCCATGGAAGGAAGATATCAGTATTTCTACGCCTCCAAAGAGAAGTGAAGAATTCTGAGAATAGATATTCCACTACCCTCCTTTTTTTTATTGCTGCCTTCGCTTTATTTCACTATATTAACGATGTTGTCTGCTCGGGGAAAATGGAATAAATATTGTCTTGGAGATAACAAATATTGTGAGATCAGTAGCGATGTCCTAAACAGCATTCCGAAGTGCACTGGGTGGCTGAAGGAGAGATTATGTTTGAAAGGTGTAAAGGGAAGCAGCACATGAAGCATTTATGGGTATGTGGTTGTGGGTATGGGACCTTTGGTTGTGACTGAGGGAACTGGCAGTTTGCTTCGTAATTCTTCCTTATTCTTGAACAGCAGAAGTTGTTTCTTACTTCATGCTCTCATCTCATATTTATTCCTAATGGTGAACAGCTGTGATCCCTGGTCATACACTTAACATACCCAGCTTCATTTCAAGACTCTTGTACCTTCAGCAGCTTAGCTTAAGGACCGTATGTTGTGAAGCATTAACTATCCTTTGAAACTCAGAGGAGGGATGCTCATACACTGGTTTATTTGCAACCAGCAGGCAGGCTGAAAGCATCGCCCAAAAATCTGTCTCCCCATGCCCACTGGAAAGATGTGTAATGGAGTTCCAGCAGCTCAGTACGGATGATACGGATGACATTGTATTATTAATTTGACATCTTCTTTTGCTCTATAGCTTCTACTTCCCCTACATCTTCTGAGATGTAATTCCTCTTATCCATTCAAATTTCCTGATCAACTTCTTTCTAGATGGGCATCCTTGTGCTGTTACTTGTCATGCATTGCTTTTCTTCTCTTACTCCAAGGGAAGCGCCTGAACATGAATGAACCAGTAAAAAGTTACCAGTTTTAACAAAAAACTCATGCTTCTGAAACATCCTACTCTTACTTCCAAAAGTTGACATGAAATCTGTGGTCTCTTGAAAACATGCATGTGAATTATATCAGTGGAGACTATAGGGAGCACCTGCCATGCGCTTCACCAATTATTTTTACACGGAACTGTTTGGGTTTCTAACTGCTCAGCTAGTGCTAGAGTTACTCTAAAGACAAGAGTTCAGCAAAAGCAGATGCCTTGTTCAGGAAGATTCTGCTTCCTGAAGGACTATTTTTACCATGTTGATGAGCAGGAACTTAAGCTGTGTTTTACAAAGCATTGAAACAAATTGTTGTCCATTCACTGCTCCTTGGTGTGGAAAGTTAACTCCTGAGGTCAACTGTGCTTTTTTTTCGTGGTATCTTTGCTGCTGGTGCACGCCAGGCAAATGATTTGTGTGTGCTATGAAAATGTCAAAATGAGTAGAAAATATTTATTATTGTTTTAAGTGCCAAAAATTTACTTGGCTCTAGGAAAAATGAAATGAAGGCAGTGCCTGAGCAGAATAGGTTACTAGGTAATAAATAAAGTAAAAGAACACATTCTAGGAATTCAAACAAGGACTTCAGTGGAGGAGATGTAATGCTTCATACCAAGTGTGTAGGTTCATATTTCTGCTGAAAGGGGACAGGAAAGGGTCCCTCTCTTCTAGTTGTTGCTCTGTGTTCAGCAAAAGCAGAACATGACTACGAAACGTAACTCTTTTGATAATGCCACTTGCCAGATGGCCCGTTACTGATACGGCTGGAACTGCTGCTGCACACTTCAAACAGATCGCAAATCTGGGAAATTAATTTCCCATCCTCTTAGCAGGGAGACAAATTCAAGGAGCAGGTCAGAGGGAGCAGGCAAGGATGGGGAAGAAAGAACACGTTCCATTGTCTGTCACTGGGATAAAATAGGTCTGGGGAACTGCACCGATACCAAAACCAACCTGTTGAGTACGGACAATTTAGAGAAATGAAAAATAGGTGGTTGGATGCTTCACTGCAACTGACTAGTTGATTTCTCCAACAGGGCTATTTGCTTCCTTTGAAACAAAGGCATTAGGATTGCTGCTTTGAATGCTGATGCTTTCAAAGTGTGCCCAGCAAATGAAAGCATTTGGGAACATGCCTTAAATTCAAAGATGAATGAGCAGTCAGACGGCGCCAACAAATACCTGCTGGGAGGAGACTGACTTGAAGCAATGAAGCCCTGTCTCAAAAAGAATGTAAATCATAGCTGGAGAATGTGCACTGTTTTACTTAGACTTCATTGTGACTGCTTCTTAGTGGCACATGGCCCTGCAGTTTTGGGAGGGGGCTGCCTTGCATTGATGCGTATGTTGTACGATGGGCTTCAGAAGACCATACCACACTTGCCAAAAATAGTCTCAGTGAAGCCTTTAGAAACTTCATATGAGATGACGTTGACTTCTGAATGAAAATCAGAGCTAGCTCTGATCTTTAAGCTGTTTAACCAGAGTCGCTGGTCTTGCCCTTTATCTTTGTCATGACACGGAGTTCCTTTGAGAGTATCATCTTCACTTTACTGTCTACACTTTGTCTATGTCATCTGATATTTGAAAAGAACTTTGGGGATAATTCATTCAGTAGTTCAGGTTATTTTAAGCTTACAAAGCTTCCGTGAGAAGTAGGACTGAGTACTTTGGTTCAAGTCACTGAGTTCTTATTGTAAATATCTTCTACAATGCTGTGTAGAGAGTGATAGATTCAATCCTTTAAACTCTCGGTACAGATAGTTTATACCTCAACCTAAATTGGCATTGGCATATTGAGAGTACTGGGGGATGGTGAAGCCAGGAACATGTTGTTGTCTTCGTTTTTGCTGAAGGAAAATTCAGAGATTGCAGTTGTTTACTTTGTGTCAAGGGAGCAAGACAGACAAGAATAAACTCTTATTCTGATCTGCATCATTGAAAATGAATTCTAAAGGTCAGAATATTACTCACTATTGGAGTTCAAAATATTTTTTTTTCTAGTTAAAAATCTTTAAACTAGAGAATTGCTTTATATAAATACAAAATGACAAAAGAGGAGGATAAAGGATGAGGGGGATAAAAAAGCGTTTGCATCGGGGAATTCTTGTTTTGGGGAGGGGAGTGTGGTTTCTTTTGATCTGGAGATAAATTTCTGCTTTTAAGCCAAGTCAGACCAGAACATCCAAGAAATCCACAGCTGGGTCCTAAATTGCCAGTTTGCTGCTTCCAGCAGCGATCTGCCCATGCACTGCAGCTCATGTGTGCACGGCCTGGTGGAATTGCAGGCAGCCAGCAGAGCTGGGGCCTGGTCTGGGAGACACGGGCTCAAGATCCAGCTCCAACCGATCCAAGCACACACAGGCATAGAGGCCCCTGGATGTGAGATGTGTGCATTTTTCCCTACTTTGGAGCATGAAGCTCACAAAATGTAACTGGCTGTCAGGGCAATAATGTCTTGCAATTGCTTTCCCTGATCCCTGCAGTACTGGTGACAAGGGCAGCCTTCTTCTTGGCATAAAAAAGCATTCTTGAAAGAGGCACTACACTAAGTTTCTTGAAAGGAAGCCTAGCATTAACATTTTCCTTATTAAATACTCCATATTCAAGGTGAAATAAAACATCATAGAAGCAGGAAGCAGTTGCATAGCAAATGGATATATATGAGCTTCCAATTCTAAGTAGCTTCCCATTCTTTAGGAGAAAAGTTATTTGAAGAAATATTTTAGTCTCCTGAAGGTTTATTGGAAATTTCATGTAATGGCTGGAAATTTCCCCGGGCTTGTCAGTCTGCTTTGAGCAAAGCCATTTCAAAACCATCACAGTGATGTGGCATAAACTGCGTCCAATAATAAGGAATAAAACTTTCTTTTTTTTCCCCGTGTGGAAGTTCTTCCTCAGTGAGGTATATAGTTTATGAGATTTTGGTTTGCTTTTAACTTGCTTCACGTTCCTCAGATCCTTCCCTAAAAACAAAACCCAACAAACAAAACCAAAACAAAACTACAAACCAACGTACCGGTTCCTGAAAATGTTCGTACTGCAAATGATGCTGAACGCTTGCTGTTCATTACAGCTAGTCCTTTTTTACTCTTTTTTTGACAACTACTTTTGCTAGAGGGGAGAAATCAAAGATGGGTAGAAAATCAAGCTTAAAAATGTAGAAAATGTAACTTCCCTATTTTGTGGAAATGATGAAGGGGTAAAAAAAAAAGCGATGAAAACTTTCCATTTATAAACTGGAACTGCTTGTCAAAGACTCTTCACGATGCTTTTAGACATGCTATCTCCCTGGCAGCAAGAATTCCCACACAAATATCTATGATGAGAGGATAAAATGCTATGAAACCCATCCTTTTATTCTCATACATTGTTCCATGTGCATTGTTGCTAGCATGTCATTCACTATTTCAAAATCAGCAATTTATTCAGAGACTTCAGGCTGTTATTGCTGTGTGTAAATTGTACCTGTTGCTGAATATCTTGGAGAAGGGTGCTTTAGAATGCCAGCTGGGACATGCTGCACTTCCACGTTGCTCCAGGAAGCTGTCGAATCCACCTTTTCAGCTTCATTGGAGAAGTAGAAAGGAATTGCCTGGGGTAAAAGTCACAGAATTGGCCTTTCCAACCCGCAGTCCTGGGCATCCTGAGCAGAAGACCTGGATCTGTCCTAGGAGTGAAGGAGATGGAACGAGGCTTATGATGCTGGCCATCTCCACAACCTTTCTTGGCTCCTAAACGAAACTGTTTAAAAAGGCACCACTTGGAAAAAAAACAAAAGCAAAATCACAAGGATTTTATCCCATTGCTTAAGGAGCAAATCTTGCCTTCTCATTTCCAGATAAGAGCATCTACAGGCATGTTGGGGCTATCTGTTGCATCCCTGCCCATGAACTCAGTCCTCAAATAGTTCTTCCTGGCCCCTTCTGAGCTGCCTGTGTTACATGCTGGAAAAACAGTTCTCAAAAGTGCTGAACCAATGCAGTTCAGATGAGGGGTGAAGCAGCGAGTACATCTTGCTGGAAATCTGCTCCATCTTACAGCAGCTCTTAGGCACCGCAGGGCTCCTGCGTCTGAAGCCAAGAGCTGCTGGAGTCATTACCTCTAATTCAAATTCCCCTGGCCTCAGGTTAAATTTCAGAAGCAGCTTACACCTGCTGGATGTTCACTGTGGGTTTGATTGCTTCTAGGAAGAATGATACCATATGTACTAACTTGGCACTGAGGGAAAAAGACCTTTCCTTAATATTCTACTCTGTCAGCTAATGAGGATAAATAGAGCTAGGAAGACTTCACGACTTTCTTTTCCGTGCATCATGGCCCTGGTACTCTTCTTACATACCCCAACTGCAGTGGAAATGCTGAGTCACGGCTTGAAACAGTGACTGAGCACCTGGCAGGAAGGCAGGGCCAACCCAGGGAGCTCAGCTGCATGCAATGCACCTGAGTGATCAGAAGGGGTGGAGCCAGGATCCACCCCTTCCCAGGCCTCATTTAAGGGTTGGCAGTGGAGGTAAGGGTATTTTGCTGAAGACCCTCTGTACTTGAGGTCTTCTGAAGGTAAGCAGCTGCTTTTTATTATTTCTGTGTGTGCAACTGCTACATTTAAGCAAATCCTCACTTGTTTTAGCATAGGACTTTGCTACTCTGCTGTTATTGCTCCATTTTCCATTCCGTTACACCAAGCATAAATGCATGCAAATTTATTCTGTGCTGAATGCTTCCTGGGATCTAGTCATATGAGCAAGTGGCTTGGTAGGTAGGGGTGTAGTGGCTTGGTGTAGGCCAAAAATTTATGAATTACACTGTGTCCTTCCTTGCCACGGTAGCAGGTGCTGTGAGGGAGTTTCAGGTCAGGCAGCCTTGTGCAGGGGAGAAGAGGGATAACTTCAAGCCACAGCTGTGTTTCTCCTCTGTGCTGTGGGTTCTGGCCCTATGCTATGACTCCCAGCTCTTAGTCATGAAATTGAGCAGAGCATGTAATGTTTACATTGTTTAATTGAAAGCACTTTCCCTAGAGGCTGATTACAGTGCAAGCCATTACATCACAATTAAGATTTGTTTGAATATCCAAGCCTTTATAAATATCGTAGGCCATTTCTGAAAGGAAGAATCGCTCTACTTACAGCTGGTTCTTACAGTTCTGTTTTGTGTGAGAATGCAATCTGGTTGTTCTTTCTCAACCAGTGACCTGGCTTAGCACATCCAATATCTACCACCAGCTGTGGTTGATACCTGATACTTCTGAGAGAGTCAATTCATTGTCTTGAAGACTGTGTACCTTCCTAAGTACTGAAGTGGTAAGTGCACTAATGGAAAACAATAGATTATTTTTTTTGTCAGCTGAAACCAACTGATTCTTCAAAGCATAATGCTTTTAGAAAAGCTCTTCTGATGTTATATTCTGGTGCTATGTATTTGTATGACTTGACATTGGAGAGGAAGTTGTCCTTGACCGCGTAACACTGCAGCTTGATAATCCTTTATTTACTCAGTAGAAAAGTGCCCTGACATAGAAATGCACTTGGCCCCTTGGCTGACCTTTGTTTTCTGGGCCATGGGTATTAAAAACGTGCTTTGAACATATGCATTGATATCTGTTCAGGCCAGTGACTGCTGATAGCCAGCAGCTGGACACTGCTAGTTGTGGGACAGAGCAGTTAGTATGGGTTGTGTAGCTGGTGCAGGATGGGTTGGGCTGTACCAGCAGTGAACCAGCATCTCAGGAGCTGCCCCAGCTGGCTTTGCTGTCGCTGTAAAAGGAAGGTAGTGAACTTTGCTTGGAGTTTTCTAGAAAAAAGCATTAATGAGTTCCCAAACCTGAAACTCTTATTTGAATTGCAAGCAACCTTTCTATTTGTGTGCTCTGCTGATGACTGTAATTCTCTTTTCTTTGTGTGTGAGGGGATAATTTGATGGTTGAATATAGAAAGTTACTTGTGACATGCTAAAGAGGTCAACAGCGGCAGTGGTGATATTGCAAGCTAATTTTGCAGGAGCTGACAAACGCAGAGCTTCAATTCAAAGAGCATTTGTTCTCTGAATGTTTGTAATTTGTAAGCTGTAAAAAGCTGCCAGTGACTTGTAGAGCACTTTGAAACAGTGTGAGTCTCATATGTTATCTCTGACTATAGTCATAAACCGTAGAATGATTTGGGTTGAAAGGGACCTTAAAGACCATCCAGTTCCAACTCCTGCCATGAGTAGGGACACCACCCCCCAACAGACCAGGCTGCCCAGGGCCCCAGCCAGTGCCCCAGGTCTTAGGCACCTCTGCAGATGGTGCACTCACAGCTCTCTGGGCATTCTCACCACTCATATTGAATAATTTCTTCCTTGTATCTAATCTAAAGCTCTTCTCTTTTAAAGTTGTTATCCTTTCTCCTATCACTACAGTGCCTGACAACTCCAATTTATTGCAGAATAGTAGCTGAGGACCAGGACCGTTCACGCTTTCAGTGGCAGTATAAAGCAAATCCTTCCATTGAACCCAGCTGCATTTCCTAGACGGGCTCTGTGTGAATGTCAAACTGGGATTTGATTTTAATTCTCCCTCAGTAACTAACTATACTGCTTTATCACAGTGATTGTTATTAGCCAGGTAATTGCAAGAATGTTATGTAAAAGCAGCATCTTAAATCCAGTTTAATATTAATCTGTCAAATTTACAGTGACAGCATGCTTGTCTTACTAAAGAATATTGATGTAATGATTCCCTTGCAAGAATATAGCACTAAAATGCAGCAAGAAGATGCTTCCTTTAGAGGATAGGAAGGACGTACCTGGCTCTCAGAGCCACTGCTATTTCTATAACTTTTGTTTTAAGGTGCTGCCTGCTGGCAATCATGTTCCTTTAGTTTTCCTTTTGATGACAGAGAGGTTCAAATTTGAGAAAGAAACTTGGGGGAGCACACCAAGCTCTCAGGGATGTACTTCAAATACCAGGATTTGAGGAAATTTAATTCCTGGATCTGCTCTGAGCAAAAAGAAAAAGCTCAAGTGGAAATCAGTGGAACTGTCTAATTCCCCCTTCCTTCGTTTTCTGGCTTCATTGGCCCCTTGCCCTCTTTGGCATGGAGGGGTTGTTGGGGCTCTGCACACAGGGATGTGGAGTCAGCTGTGTGGTGGGGCTAAAGGGAGCTCCTCTGCTCAGTCCGGTTCTGTACAAGAGAGTTAGTTCTTGCAAAATGAAAGTTCGAGAAACCTCACAAATTTGAGGGAAATAATACAGCCCAAACTGAAAATGTAATACAGATTTTTCTTTTTAATTTTTTTGTTGTTACAAAACCACTCAGCAAATTGTATTGTGTTGATTTCAGCATCAGTCTGGACCTGAATTGTGTCAGTAGTGCGTGGCAGTTGTAGGGTTTCTTGTTATGTGCTTCCTCATTCCTGCTGAAAGCAATTTCCTGCACTGTGGACATGAGATGGCCACGATGCAATTTAGTCATGAAAAGCAAGGTGATGACTGTTACAGAACATGAGCAGTTCTGCTGCTGTGTTTGGCAAGGGGACAGGAGGAGATACCAAAGCCAATATGCTGTGCACCAGCATCCCCAAACAGAAATTCTCATTTCAAGCTTCTCCCTGTGCCAGGAGTTTTTGCATTTTAAAATGTTAAAATACCACTGTTCTTTCCGCAGGAAGGCATTTTTGAAGAAACCAACATGAAAGCAGCCGTAAATTGAGAAACAAACTTTCCCACTTCCTGGTGGAATTTTCTTACTGTTTTCTGTTGTGTGTGGGACTTATAGCAACAAGCCGACAAAGATGGAAATTGGTCCTTATGCCACCCAACGTCCAACTTGTATACCCAGTATTTGCACAGATGCACAGCTTAAATACTTCATAACTAATTCCTTTTTCCTCTCCTGAGAATTTAGTCTGTTTGTGAAAACCCATCTCAATAACAACCACAGTTTTCGATGGCCTTAACAAAAATTATGCATATATTGCTGTCTTTATCCTTTAATATATGACCTTCCTTTTTTCTTTATTCTAAAGCTGAGTTAGTCTTTATTCACTGAGTGTTCTAGGTTGCCCTGTACTGGAAACTTAGTCATCAATATTTACCACTTCATTGGCTGCTGTTCTTTTTTTTTTTTTGCCAAATTAGCAATTATTGTGATTTTTCTCCGTGGCAGTGGTAGAACTATTGACTAATGCTTGACAAAACCAGGGTATGAGGAGGTTTGGGATACAAGGGGGAATTAAAAATGTGCTGGATTCTGGCTTCTCAGACCCCTAACACTTCAATGCCTTGTGCAGCCTACTGGGTTTGTACTGTTACTGACCAGTAGATGTCATTTTTTATCAACCACCTCTGTAGAAATATAGCTGTGTTACCTTTGTTATCCTGTCCTGCCGGACCTTTAGTCTCAGCAAAGGAAAATGTAAATGTACATTTGCTTGACAAGAGTGAGACTGAAGCCATGGCAGGTGATGGGGCAAGGTCTTGGCCAGCTATGCCTCTTGGTGCTAATGGTATGACAATTATTAATGTAAGTATTATTCATGTTATGAATCCAGCTGCCCTTTCTTGTCGTAAGGGCATTATTTTCCATAAGAGCTCTATTGGTAGTCCTGGTATCTGCTGAGATCCATCCTAAGCATGATTAATTTTCATTTTGTTTCTGTCTAGTTCATAATGGAGCATAGAGCATTCTGAGTCATGGTGCAGGTAATGTTTCAAAATAAAATAAAAGGAATTAAATGCAATGCAGCTGTTACAGCATGTCAGTCTCTATTTCGATGCCTGCCAGAAGAATAGACAACGATGAATGATGGTAGAAAGTAAGGGTGCTAAAAAATTGGTAACAGGGGTATTGCCAGTGATCTTTAAGGGAAGTGGACTGGGAACCAAGGAACTGCAAATCCTGCAGATGCAGGTGGCAGGGCTAGGGGAGGGAAGCAGTACCACAGATCTCAGGCAGTGCAGCTCAGGAACAGCAATTGGAGTGTCAGGGATGGAATAACCAGTATACTGTCTCATTCTAATAACGTTAAGTCAGTTTAAGCTTTTCTGTAGGTATGTCTGTAGGCTAACGGGGTAGTAGCGTAGTTTCTTAAGAGCAAGGGAGCTTGTAGGGCTTCTGATTCAGTTCTGAAGCATATAAATGATGAGTCTACATCTTTGCTCAGCTGTTCTCCATTCAGTTAAACCTGAAATGAGATTCACTGCATTGAAGCCATTCTATGCTAAGCTTATCCATTGTTTATAGAGGAAATTTAAGAGACTTAAGGGGCTTTTAAAGATAATAACATTGGGTTAACACTGTATTGTATTATCATGCTTTGGAAGGATGCTTCCTGGTCTGATTTTATGATATTGCAGTTAAATGAAAATGAGTTAGCATGCCAGCTTCCCTGAATCGAGTTTCTAATTTTTTTTTAATTTCTGCTTTTAAAAAGAATGCCTTCTCAAAAGCAAGCAGCATCTGCCTCTTGGTAACTTCGGCAGTGGATGCTAAAGAGAACTAGATGCTCCTTCCCTACCATGAAATGAGGTCAGCCAGGGCAAAGCAAAATCATGCTGTGGAAATACTACATGGCATTATTTTCATTAGCAGTGTCTGAGCTGCACAGTGCTCTACTTCAGGCTTTGCTAAAAACAAGATGTGTTGGGAAGCTGTAAATGTTTCCAGTTTCAGGTTAAAGGGTCCCAGGGTTCAGTGCCTGCCGCTAGAAGTCTGGTCTCAGTCTGCATCTCTGCCATCACCAGTCAGTACAGTAGTCCACCAAAAGTCTTCAGTGGCACTCAGCCTCCTGTTTGGATTGTTGCTCACTTCCCAGACTTTTTCATTTCAGAGATGTTGTCTTGAATCTACTTGTCTTGTGGGCAGCTGTGTTGACCACAAAAAAAATCAGGCTGCTTCCTCTAGAAGTTCACAATCTTTATGCCTTGACCATGTGATGCACGCAAAGGAATGAAGCATTACTGTTGCTTTGTGTTCCTATTGATTCTATGAATAAATGATAGGTGCCTTGTGATGATGAAGTGGTAACTATAGTTTCCTTAAGGGTGTAAGTGCCAAGCTAAATATTTAAACCCCACGTAAATAATTGAAGTATCGGCCTCTCTTCAAGGAAGGGTGATAGGGGTTATAACTTTACCTCTCCCAGAATGATCTGCATCTTGGTGCAATGCACTCATCTGGGAACCACAAGCTATTTAGAAGGTTTGTGACAGTGTTTTTGTGCCCAAACCAGATTTTTTCTTCTGCCAGTGTGTCAGCAAAGCATTTTAGCATTGCTGTGACAGACAGTAGCACAAGTGGGCTGGGCTCATACTCCAAGGAATACGTTGCTGAGATTGGAAAATCCAAGTCCTTAATGCTCTGCCACTTGGGCTTTTTATTCCTTTATGGACTTCATGGACAGTGAGGTAATGTGGGGGTTTTGAGAGTCTCATCTTTATGAAACAAAAGGTTCCTACAGCATTCAGGGGGACCTCAGAAGGTGGCCTGAAGGCTGGGAAAAAATGCAGCAAGGAATAAACTCGTTATATTTTCCACCGGGAAAGGCTGAGTTTGGCTGTGAGGAAGGAGTTAACAGAAATGGCGGAGCTCAGTAGAAAGCAGGATGTGGAGGAGGGTAATCTGGAAAATGGTTTTAGAGGTGAATCTCATCTAGGCTTCCAGTTACATAAGACCTGTGGGCAGGGAGCTCTGGAAGGCAGGCTTCTTGTCTTCTTCCTTCTCTTACAGTATCTCTGTTACCTTTGTGAGGAGGAGTGACATAGCATTGTTGGGAAGAGAAAAATGCAAGTGTCAGCATCGCAGGTGAATCCCCAACCTCCTGTGAGTCACTCCTCTGGCTCCCATGTGCTTTTAGAGCCACATACTTCTGAACAGGGCAAGGCAGAGCATTAAAAAGAGGGAGAAGGCCTGGACAAGGGCTGTTTGTTTTATTGCTTGATTTTTTTTTTTCCTGATCCAGTGTTTTCTGGACTGACACTGGGCTCTCTACAGCTGAGCCACAAAAATCTCCACTACAAACTTTTCCCGTGCCTGTGCAATGTCAATTGCTGCATTGAGAGGAGAGGCTTTCTCAGGTGGTTTGCTGTGAAGCCTGCCGCAACAACAGCAACGCTGGAGCATAAATATCATTACAAGGTTCCCATTTTGCAGCACTTTGCTAAGGACAGCAAGATAGCTTATGCTTTGTTGTAGTGGGTATAGAAAGAGGAAAAACTGTAGATCTCTCCTTAGCAGTTTGTGTAAATTCTGCAAAGGAAGCAAGAGAATTTAGACCTCTGGGTAAGGAAGAGTAGTAAACCTGAAGCAGTTTGCTGTGGCAGAGATGAGGTTGTTCTTGCTAACAAAGCACTTCCCTTTGTAGCTCATTTCTTTGTGAGCTGATTTATGTGTAATGTGGGTGATAGCAATGGTTTGGCATCTTGTGTCCTCGTGAGATGTTAACGAAGTGAGGCTGCATTTTCCAAGATGTTTACTGTGTTAATCTTTAGAGTGAGTTCCTCTAGTGGTACTGTAATGCAGGGTAGATATAGCCACTAGAGGAAGATATATGAGAGATACTGTGATGTACCCAGCCAGCAGATAGTGCTTACTGATGTGTATATAAATTCCCATACTCTGGGAGTACAAGCAGAGTAGTTAGAGACAGGAAACCCATTCTGTCGAGAAGAGATTTCTGACACTCATCCCTTAAACAATTTCTGTCAAGTCAGAGAGAGAAGCAGGTTAGAAGCTGCTAAATGCATAGCTTGGTTGAAAAACTTGTGAATTGTACTGAGGGGTAAGAACGACGTATTTGGAAATTTTGAACTGTGGGAGTGTATAATATTCCTTGTTATAATTGTTATAATTTTCATATAACTCTGAAGGATGAGTCTAATTAAAGAACAGATGTTTAACTTCTTTATCATTTTCTTAGCATATATACATCTAAAAGTCATCAGGGAAAAATGGATTCACATCTAAGTATGTGTGGTGTTACTCAACCTATGATTGTGTAGCGAGGGAAGGAGAGGTTAAAAGATATTTCTTATCTTAAATTAGCTAGAAGTGGGCTTAAACCTTTAATAAGAAGCAGTGGCAGTTTACAAATGCACTGAGTTATGAATTGAGGAGCTGTGCAGTGGATAACCTCTGGGCTTCACTTCTCTGTGATCTGTGTATGGGTGGGGGGATGTTGCTGGAGATGGTGAAGGGTTGCACAATCCCACCTAGATTTGCTGGTGAACCTGAACTGGAAGCAGAAACCATTGCTCCAGCTGGAACTAAGTGGCCTCAAGAGAAGCAACTGAATGACAGAGGGACCCAGCTTTCATGCGCTGAAGGAGATGATCCTAGCACAATGCAGAGCTTCCCACGTGGACAGTGTAAGCTTGCTCCAGGATCCTTTCTATTTGCAAAGAAAATTATGCAGTCCATGATGAAAACCTTGAGGCTGTACCTGCATTGGCAACAGTAGCCAAGGCATCCAGATGGAATCTAATTTGGGTTTAGCTGGCTGTACACGTACTTCTAGCTTCGAGGGACTTGTCTACAGGTAAAGCCATTTTTACTTAGTGAATTTGGACAAGCTGTATGTGATCTCGCTTATTTCCCTCTTTAAAAAATAAAAATAACCAAAACCATTTTTATTTCAGTTTAGACATGGTGCTTAATAAGTAAAACTAATGCTTCAGGTGTAGGTAAACTAAAAATGACTATGCAACAGTCTGAGTGATAAACTGATGGGGTTTCCCTGTGCAGTCTCCTTCAGTTTTATTGCATTTTTTTAATCTTCTGAGCCCTCCTGTATAAAAAACACCAATGATGAGTTCTCAGTAGTACCTACCCGACTTGGAACACGAGGTATAAATGAATGGCACAGAGCGGTAGCTTAATCAAGCTGTGGGGTCTGCTTTCTTGGATCAGCTTAGGCTTTCGAGGTACAATGCTAATGATGTGTAATTGCTTTCTGAATTGGCCTTTGGAGAAAGGAATTGTATTACAGGAGCTGCTGAACCTCGCTGCATGATCTTGCAAAGAAATGCTAAGTGGATAGCTTCCCTTTCATGAAGTGCACTTATCATTGAGCGTGCTGCTGCAGCGTGCCCTTCTTAGCCAACGCTCTCCACTTATAATCCTGCACCACTGTGTTACCAATCACGTTTTTTTTTCCATGCTGAAGTTTAACTCTTGATCTCTGTATCTCCAGCTTCAGGTACAGCTACAGTATGAGCAGTTTTCCTGCCACAGCCTCTTTTCTAACAAATATTATGTTTTCTTACTTTGAACTGCTCAGTAAAGTGTATAGTGGCAAACTTGACAAATTTCTCTGGTGTTATTCAAATTATTTATTGACTCCATCAGAAATGAGCAACCTCCTCTTAGTAACACTGCAGCCCAGGAACACAACCTAGAAGCCCTTGGATAATTGATTTTACTCTTGGAACTTTTGCGTGCTGTGGCTACTTCAGGGAAACACAACCCTCTTGTTCCTGCATGTTCTTGGCCAAAGTCTTAAAGGTTTGCTCTTGGTGGGCACAGAGCCCTGTGCTGATGGGGAGGGCCACCACAGAGCCCAGCATGGTTATGTGTACAGGTCCTTGACATGTTCTCATTCATGGATTATAATGAGCAAGCTTAACTTTTTCTGATGAGCTGGGGCAGAATTTATATCCAAAAATCTATGTGATGCACACTATTCCAAGCAGGAGTCATTAGGTACTGTGCTCCTTTGCTTTTGATTGTCTGCTGTTATTGTATGTATATATGTTTTTATGTTGCTTTGATTTGATTCACCCAGCTGATGTAGAGCTGGAGCTTCTTTATTGCTCTGACTGCATTATGTTGTGTTTTCTCTTGCTTTAATAAGAAGGTTGCCAATTTGTTTTTCATGTTTCATCTCTATGTCCTGAGGCCTCTTAATTTTTTATGAGAATTTCACAGCTTATATTTTTGCAGTGTTTAGGACGAATGCTTATTATGCTTATCAGGATCCTTAGGCATCAGCTCAACAAGATACTGAAGTTTGTGCTTCATTCTTAGCATGTGAGTAGTTCTAGTGGTTCTGAGGGAATTTGCTACACATCTTTTAATCTAGACATAACCATATGTAAAGTGCTGAATTGGGGCCTTTGTTCTTTATAGAACAGCTTCCGCAATAACTACTTGCAGCTTTGGCATTGTCTCAAGAATGGTGCCTTCTTGAGTAGAGATTTGCCAGACTCATTCAGAAATCATGGGTTTGCACTCATCTGCCATTCAAGATGTGGACTGAACCATCAAGATATATTTTTAAAGGTAAATTGTTGGACTTTTCTTTGTTGGAAGAGCTGTATTTCTTTAAAAAACAAACCATCATGTCTTAAAAATTGTTTAAAATGGAGTTCACAAGACTTCATTTAATTTAGTATCTCCAGGAACCAGAAAAACACAAGCTCTGATTTTCAATAGAAGGAATTTCATCCAGGTCTCAGCTCCAGGGCTTTTCAGTGAGATCCTAAGTTGTCAAAGATGAATATTTCTCAGAAGCATACCCATTTTAGTGGAAGATTGTCAACTTAGAAGTGGTTATCAACGAGTCAAGGAGCTGGTTTGAGTATGTACTATAGTTCACATAAAGGTATTGAGATCAAACTTTGCAAACATCCAGACTCTTGAACCTCAGAAATATCTTCAGAGGTGGCTTTGGGGAGCAAAATGGACATCCATAGGGAAACTTTAATACAGGCAAAACGTCAGAGTGCACTTTGCTGCGTTTCTGCCTGCATATAAATGTGCTTTCTCTCTATCTTGGATACACAATCAGGCAGTTGACAGTCTGGCATGGATATGCTGTAGGAGAGACCATGTATCTCATGGGGCTAGAGATGTACATAACTTGCAGGTGGAGCAGTGTGGCCACAGCTGCATCCAGAACTCCCAAAACCATTGGTCACCACGACAGCATGGTTCATTTCCAGGTTCTCAAGTGCCCATGCCATTATAAAACACTTATGCTTGCTATATTCATGTACAAGTGTCCTCTGGCCTCATAACAGAGAAGACAATATCTTTTCCATCCTCCAGGGAGGAGCTCAAAAATTGCCTTTTTCTGTTGGAATGTACCTGAATCTTTTAATTTCTTTTTCTCTTAATAGCGAAAGATGCTCACTGATCTCAAAAATACAGCATGTTTCTCAGAGATGTGGAAAGTAAAAACCTAGGACCAGACTATTTTAACAACTCTTACCCTAGTTATTTTACAGTTATTTCCTATCTTGTCTACTTGAATGAACCCACTCCAAGCAATTAGTGGTGGCATTTATTTGTGGTTCTTTCATGTTGGCAGTCAGTGTCCCAGTCAGTCGTCTTGTTGATTTCCTCTACTTTTCTGCAGGGAATTATCAGCTAGCCAAATGCTTTTCGAGGTGCATTGAATATGCCTTTAAAAAAAGCTTATACTTCTGTAGACAGATGTTGGATTTCTAACCACCCTGTGTGATTTATGAAGGCTGCTGGTTTTATTTTTGCTATGGGGGGGGGGGGAAGGGGAAAAAATGTAATTTGCAAACATAAAATAATTTATGATAGAACTTCAAGGAAAACAAAAGAAAAGCCAGCGGCTAAACTGTCAGTTGGCTGACACCAATTAGCTGTATCTTCACTGAATTATTTCTCATTCACCGTATTGGGTTTAATTCAAATCCCCTTGGCTTGGTCTTTCTAGGGATGGAGTGGCTGGAACAACCAGATCATAATAGCAGTAATAAAAAAAAAAAATCAAAACAACTCCCCAATGGCAGTTCAAGAAACAAAGGGCTTGTAGATACAGGCATACTTTAGATGCTGCTGCTGATGGCACACAAAACATGTTCTGTGGAAGTATTCAAAATATATCTCCTACTGATGCTGCAAACATAGGCACAATCAGGGCATCTGGGCAGTTCCAGAGGTTATTTCTATCAGCATGAACTCTGATTCCTCTGTCTTCCTCCTCCTCCATCTCATCCAAAATGAAACAAAGCCTCCTGTGGAAGTATGTGCCAATGATCAAAGGCAAGCTCCATCGTAAGAATTCCATTTAGAGCTAATGAGAAGGTAATTGTGGTTTAAATACGAGCTGACTGCTATCTCTGCATATTTACTGGAGGCAGTGACAATTGCTGAGCTACAGCCTGTGACTTACCAGCTGGACCCAGGACTAGCCCACGTAGCACAATTCTTGTAGTTTATTCTGTTCAGACTTAAGCTAATCAGAACAGGGTGCTTTTCCAGTGGTCTGGATGTCTTATATGATTCCCAACAACAAGAAGAACAAAGAACTAGAACAAGAAGACAAAAACTAGTGGAAACTACCCCTTACAAAATGCTTCAGGCCTCCTGGCACTTGTGAAATTGAAATTCAGTTGTCAGAGCACTGAAGAACTGGAGAGTTAGGGCTGTTTTTCTCTTGTTTTCCCTTTGATACAGCTCTTCCTTTAATGGCTGGTTGCCATCAGCTTGCTGCATGCTGAAGCTAGTTGAGCAGCCTGGAAATACTTGTGAGCTTTAGGGTCATTCTGCCCATCTACTGTAATGGAAACTGTGGGATTTCTTTCAACTAACCCTCGCAGATTTGACGGAGAAACTTCCCAGCTTTAAGAATATCAGTGGTGAGGAATCCACTGCAGTTGATCAGAACCCACTGATAAATTCATTATCTTATCCCTTTGTCTAGCAAGGAAAACTTCTCTAGTATCATGTCTGTCTTGCATAAACAGTGTTATTTATTATTGTTTCATAAATTACTTGTTATTATCAGCTGCTGACTTTGGGGATGTAATAATGTCCAAGAGTTCTGCAGCAGTTGTTTGCCAGAGCTTCATTCATGAATTACTAGTCCACTCCACAACAGGACTCAGCATTGCAAGTAGGTGTATCTGGAGAACTCAGGAGCAGAAGAGATGTGCAGAGGGAATGTTCAAGTTTGTACTCTCACTGAAAGCCTTCCTTCAGATTCTAAAATGGGTCCTGAGTTCCTTGCTGGAAACGAAGAGAAGCAAGCAGTGAGAGGGATCCCAAGTCCCTTCGTGAGAAAGAGAGGAAATAGGGTAAGTTAGGTCCTGCATGTCTCATGCAGAGGGGCTCCAAGGCCTTATGATCCCTTAACACCATCTGTGTTATGCTCTAAGACCTATAACTCCAGATGTTTCCTCCCCTGGTCCTGGAGCACGGCACGTTACTTGCAGCATAACTCAGTGATGTGCCCACCAGCAGCACTCCATGCCCAAGCCCATGGCACTCACTGCCCATGCACCTCTTGCTTATGGAGAAGGAGCCCAATGTGGGCCGGGCAGGAGGAGATGAAGCTTCACTAAAAAGGCACAACTTCTAGGGAGGTAATGAATGAGGGAGAGATGGGATTCCTGGCTGTGGGTCCAACCAGGACCTTTCTCCTGTCGCACCATTCCGTCTGCTCTGTGATGAAGATACTTTGTGAAACAGGACAAATGACTGTTTTTTCTTCCTAGATGTCTTCCCCATCTGGAGTTAGACCTCTTTTATGCTCATGTGGAGTCCTGCCTAACATTTACGGGACAGCCTGTGTCCACCTCAGCTACTGTGCAGTCTGATGATTTTCATAGCCTTGGCTCCAGCACAAATCAATCTCCTCCCCTCTCAGGCACTGCTCAATGTGAAACATTTCTCTATTGGAAAAAAGCCTTTCCTGTTCTCTGTGCTGTTTTTCTACTTCATTACACACAGACCATCGATTAAGCAACAGTGGCACTCAGGAAAAGGCAAAGTGGCTTGGAAGTAATTGATCTCTATTCAGTCTTGGTGGAAGAAGTCATAATCTATAGTGGTGATGTGTCTGTCCTCCCATGCATTTCTTTTTGCAAGGAAACACAAAACTGCTCAAAATTTTAGGACTTGTGCATTTCAGAACATATTTGAAAACAGTTCTTTGATTAAAAATAATGAAATTATTGTGAAGATTTTCATATTCTGTAACTTAAAACATCAAATTACATTTCTGAGAGAGAGTCCTGTTTCTTCAAGCAGAACCAGTTTTCACACTGTAATCATGGAAGTGTCTTTGCACATAGGTTCTAAGCTATTTCTTTGCAATTTCTCAACTGTACCAAGGCTGTGTAGGGCTGACCATGCTACAGTGCTGCTGTGGCATTTTTAATCCCACCTGCTGTAATATCAGTGCCTGGAGAAAATCCTTCTCTGAGGTCTATCTGCATCAGAGTATGCTGGTGAGGGATGGATGTATAGCCTCATTCTGAATGTTCTTGAGCTGGACCCACTGGAAGAGAATTTAGTGTTAGTGTGAAGGAGGGGTGGGATCATAGGAGAGCTTTTGTGGCACTGAAAACTTATCCTTTATGGTGGTTACAGAGGGGGAGTGAAGATGTGGTAAGAGGGCAGGATGCAAGGATGGGAGAACAGGGGAGGACAAGGCCTGAACAGGGACAGTAGTGCTGGGGAATGGTCTGAAAGGGTCATGAGAAGAACAGAGTGCTCAGTAAAATATCAGATGCTTCAGGAATAGAAGTAAATTATAAAAAGACCTAATATTTGGGAATTTAGTATTTGCTACATTACGCAACCTGGAAATTGCAGGCCAGTGCGTGGCTGGGCTGTGTGTGAACTGAACACTGGGACGAGATTTTCAGAGATGCTATGGTTCAGGCATTGTAAACAGGTGTCTGTTTGGGCACTTGAATCCTTCAAGTGAGCACAGGTCCTCTCTCCAGCTACATGGGCTCTCCTGGTGCTGTCTGGGGGCTGTTGATCCCAGGTATTGGATATGAGATGCATGTACTGACTCCCCCTAGAATCATCAATATTGGGTGAACAGCAGTGGTACAGGCTGAAAAGTGGATTGTGCCGTGTTGTTAGTAGCTGCTGCTGTGAAGAGCAGGGAAATAAACAGCTCCAAACCTGAGGAGATCAGAAGTGATAGATGATTTGCAGCAGGCAGGAAAGAAAGGCAAAAGCAAACTCAAGAAACAGAGTGGTGATGTGGAGAGAAATGTAAATAGAGTCTGAGTTGTGGGCACTGACAGGAAAAATATGAATGCTTGTAGAATAAGAAAAGAAGCTGCTTTGCAGAGGTGTGCAATCAATTACTGGAATAGGTGAGTAAGAAGCACTAGCTGAAACAACTTCAGTGAAATGGCTTTTTGACACTGTGCTGGATTTGTGGCTGAGCAGATGCCTTTGAGGAAAAAATGGCTGCTTTCCACAAAAAAAACACCACAATCCTTTCCTTTTCTTATTGTAAGCCTGAATTCCTGAAAACCAAATGTTTCAAATATGTCTTTTAACACCAGAAATTCTGCCAAGAAAACTTGAAACTTTTTTCTGTGGCAACTCAAGGCAAAACAACTAAATTTTTTCTTCCTTTCTTTACCATTTTCTGTGAGAATAATGACCAGTGTCACCACTGACTCATAGTAAGAAGGATGAGCAGGTTGCATCTCTGCAGAGATCAGCTCCATTGTGCTTATGGGCTGCTGGTGTGAGGAGGTAGAGAAGATAATTTGTGGAACTGAAACTCTGTCACAGAGACCGATGGCTCAAATGTTCTCTGTCAAACCGACAAGCTCAGTCTGTAATGTGAGCAGTGGTAAAGGCTTCTGCAAGATTTGACAGGGTAGATCTCCCTAAATCACTGGAGAGCAAATCCAGATTTAAAAAAAATCTGTGCTAGTTTATTAGCGTAGAATCATTAGCATAGAATGGATTGGGTTGGGAGGGACCCCAGGGATCATCAGGGTCCAACCCTCGTGCCAGAGGCTGGGCTATCAACCTCCAGATCTGGCACTAGACCAGGTTGCCCAGGGCTCCATCCAACCTGGCCTTGAACACCTCCAGGGATGGAGCATCCACAGCCTCTCTGGGCAGCCTGTTCCAGCACCTCACCACTCTCTCAGTGGAAAAACTTCCCCCTGACATCCAACCTAAACCTTCCCTCCTTGAGTTTAAAGCCATTCCCCCTTGTTCTGTCATTGCCTACCCTTGTAAAAAGTTGATTCCCCTCCTGGTTATAATCCCCTTTTAAATACTGGAAGGCTGCAGTGAGGTCTTCTCCCAGCCTTCTCTTGTCCAGGCTGAACAAGCCCAGCTCCCTCAGCTTGCCTTGTAGGGGAGGTGCTCCAGCCCTCTGCTCATCTTGGTGGCCCTCCTCCAAGAAGAGCACACTGCTGGCTCATGGTCAGTTTTTCATGCACCAGGACTCCCAGGTCCTTCCCTGCAGGGCTGCTCTCAAGGAGTTCTTTTTCCAGTCTGTATAAATACCTGGGATTGCCCTGGCCCAAGTGCAACACCTTGCACCTGGCTTTGTTGAACCTCATTAGGTTCACATGGACCCACCTGTGTTAGCATCTCCTGGGGGTGTGAAATAGTGGAGTGGTACAAGTGGGAAGGAGAGGTTAAGGGACCTTGGGAAAGTGTCTTTCCCCCCTGCTCAAAGCAGGCTCAGCATTGGATTCCGACCACGTTGATTAGGTCTTGACTACAGTTGGATCTTGAAAATCTCCAAGGTGGCACAATGCAAATATGAGAGGATGTAATCATGTGCAATGCCAGGGCTACTCTGCCAGCCGTGTGCTTCCTGCAAAGGAGCAAATGCTCTGTCCTCTGTGGGGTGTGTTTAAGAGGCCTTTGGCAGTCAGCCACAGAATCAATGCAAAAATAGTAATGCTTGGTGTTAAAACTGGTTTCTTTTTAAAAAAGAAAGATGAGAAGAGATAGAATGTTGTGGATTAAACTCAAGACTGATGGAATAAAACATAAAAAGAAAACTATTAAAAATGGACAAATTCTGCCTATTGGTTGATGGAGCACTTCAAAGCTGGAGAATAGTATCTCTCCTACAGAGGGAAATTCCTGCCAACATTCACAAAGGCTTTCTTAGCTATAGCTGGCAAAAAAGTTTGTGGCAGGTGAAGGTAAATGATTAAGAGCTATGTGAGGGCTGCAGCCTCCCATCTTTGTGTAGAACTTCCTAGGCCAGCAGCCCAGAGCCCCACTACAGCCAGTCAAGGGCTCAGCAGGCTGCTGTGGAGATGTGGAACTATTTCAGATATTCTAGTTCTGTTGGCCCCAGCAAAGAGATGTCAAAAGCACCTTCTACTGGACCTACGTACCATTTTCATTTTGTTTCCATCTGAAGTACATGAATATAAATAAGCCCTGGTCTGTTGGGACTCTGTACCCAGAAGTCTGATCAAATTAACTTGAAGCATTTTAGCACACGAGTGTGTTGGGCTCAGCTCATTTAAATTTTACATAAATTCAAGCAGCAAATCATAATTTGGAAAATGAGCATCAAGAAAGCTAGGAAAGTCTAGATTTACCATTAACCAGGAAAAGCTCGCAGCTACCTCTGAGAGTCACAGTCCCATTCTGGGACTCAGACGAGAGCTTTGTGGGAAGAAAAGGAAGCCCCGGTGCCCACAAGCACTGGGGGGGCACAGACCTGCTTCTTTGTTTGGAAGGAGATGGATGTGATCAGTGACACTGCCCACGTTTGCTACCAGCCCTGGCAAGTCACAGCAGCACACAGGCTCTGAGCTCTGCGTGTGCCTGAGCCACAGCTATTTGTATTTTGATTGTGCTACCAGGTTTTTTCAATTCTGTTTGATCTTTTGGACAATGGACTTGTGAGTCCTCAGGGCTGGTAAGCGGGGGACAGAGATCTTTCCCCTCCTCAGGCTGTTTGCCCCCTGCACGCTGTGTGTATGGTGCTGCATTCAGACCTGGGGACCTCAGGGCACAGCAGCTGGTAGTGATGCCACGCTGCTTTGGTGGGGTACCAGTGCTTGCTCGCCGATGCTTCATTTGTTAGCTCTTTGTTAGATTTAGACCCATCGCTGAGGTACTGGGGTATGGATCTGCACAGTGATGTGTCCTCTAGGAAGGACCTTTGCAATTTTTCTGTACCAGGCTGTATGGTACAACAGATGAGAAGCATCAATTTGTCAGTTCAGCCACCAGGTATCAAGCTGACTGACAGCTTGGGGAAGCTGCAACTACACGGAATTGTCCCTAGAGAGTGCTCTGATATGTTCTTTTGCTGCAAGCATTTGTGTAAGGAGTGGGCACCTTCATTTGGACCCCTGTGTCGGACAGTGGCACGAAAAGGCTGGGAATGTGCAGAGAAGAAAGCGATCTCTGGCTCAGGGAGAAATCAATTGCTCACAGGCAGGTTTCTTAACTGCCTGCAGGCTTGGGAATGCAAGCATATGAGAGAATGTTTGCCAGCGTGTCCCTTCTCTGAGCAACTTTGCTATTCCCATCTGGATTTGTTCAATTACATGGCAAAGTTTTTCTAACCACCAGCAAGGGAAACTCATCCTGAGATCAGAGAAACAATTATAATAACTCTTAGTCCTTGTACAGGACTTTGGAGCCTTCAGAGTGCTGAACAAATGTTAGCTCATGAATCAAGCTGTGCCGCTTCTCCTGCCCCAGCCCTGGAGATAAATGCTCCAGGATTAGAAACTTGCTGACACTTGTGCTGCGAGTGCCTGAGGCTGAGGGCACGGTGGCTCCCAAGCTGTTGCCTTGATGCTGATGGGTAAAAAAAGGGATCATATTGTCAGCAGATATGATTGGGATATGTGCAGGGCTCATCCTTCAAGGAAAAATATTCCATTTGTAATCCTGATATAAATGGAGATGTTGTTGCTTTCTAAGGAAGTTCTAATTTAGTTGTAATGTTCTGGTTCGCGTAGGTTGGTCTTCATCAGGGTGGCTTGATGGCTCTGATGCTCGCAGAGCATCTGGGACAGGAGCACTTGGGACACTGATGAGAAATGGCAAAAAAATTTCTTAGTTTTTTTGGTGCTGAGGTGTGGGTTTGAATCATGATACGGCTGCTCAGTAGATAATTGTTAATATTTTTTTTAATGTTTTGACAGCAGTCTGTATGTAAGAGATGAAACATGGAAGAGTTGAACTCCACAGCTGTACGAATTGCTGTAAAAGCCTCTCTTCACCGTCCATTTGCCTTCCATTATAAAGTGTCTGGGGAAACCACCTTCTGTCCAGCAAGTAGGTGCAGGCAGGACTTGATGTAACCCCATGGGCAGCGGGAAACACTGAGAGTGTTACTGTCCCATTGGGAAGTGATTTTTGCCCTTCACGTGCACGCTGTGATTCAACAAGTGCTGCTGAATGGCCCTGCTTGATGGCCGTTCCTCCAACAGATGCTTTGCTTTCTATTTTCCTGGTCCTTTGCCCCAGCTGTTTCCTTTTCCAAAATATAACACACAGCATTCCTTGGCTGCTGTTGTCCTGCTGGTCATCTTATTATTTAGCCAGGAAACACAAAGGGGGTAAATCTTCAGCAAGGGACAAATCAGACTAGCTTCATGTTCTGTGTTGATCTGGTTCCATTATTTTCTTAAAACAACATCAGCAAACGCAGCAACAACAATAAAGATTGCATCTTTTCTGCAGATAAGTTAATTATTTGTGGCCTGGAGCTGGTAGTATGAGAGGATGCGGATGACTGGATTATTATTAGAAGATGGTGATGTCCATCTTGTGTGTGTTGGGGCCCACACTTGTTTTATTGGCACTGTCATGACTGGCTGGTTTCTGATTGTGGAGAAAAACGTATGATTCTGTGGCCTTCCCTGGGACCAGAAAAGGGAGAAACCAGCATGGGGAGGGACAGCAACCCCAACTGCCCAACTTTGTCTCTTTTTTTTTGATTGTGTATTTTTATTCTCAGATGCAGATTGAGAGGCAGATGTTGTCCTCCCAGCCCCCCGTGCTGTGTTCTGGCCGGTGGTGGGGTGCCGGCCTAGTGCTGCCGTCTGGGCCGCCTCTTGAGGGGTGGGAGTGAGTCCTGGGGGCTGCTGCTGGCCTTCCTCTTCAGGGGCCGCCGGTGCTCCCCAGGAGAGTGGTCCCTGCCCTGGGTGGAGGGGCCCGCTGCCGCCGCCTGCCCTGTTTCCTCCTCTGAGGGCACAGTGTTGGTGGTGGGGTGCCCAGGACCCCCCTGAAGGTCACCAGGGAGCTCCTCCACGCTGGGGCCTGCAGGGCTGGTGGAGCGGCCTGGGCCAGAGGCAGGAGGCCCCTGATGGGAAGCGGTGGGGCTGGGGGTGGCTGCAGGTCTGTCTTGCTGCCCAGCAGCAGCATGGCTGTCCTGGCAGTGCTCCAGGCCATGCATGGCCGTGATGATGGTAATGAGACTCCTCACAAAGCTCTCTGTGAGGTTCCTCAGACATCATCCTGGCTGTGCCCACAGATGGGGCAGGTCCAGGGCGATGGCACCTCCATGGCTCTGAGCTGTGTGGTGGGCTGGGGAGAGCTGAGGTCAGGAGACTGCTCCCCTGACAGGCGCTGCAGCAGGCAGAAGGTGTCACAAACTGAAAGAGAGAGGCCACCCTGTAATTACAGCAGATTAAATGCTTGAGGTAAATAACAGTTATTAAATAGGCAGTTATCTAGATGCTTCCAAAACAAGATAACATTGTTTATTTCTACTTTTCTTACTTTTTTCCCTAACAATTGCTTGTATGTATAAATAGCTGAGCAAGTCATTACATCTCTAACAGCTCTTTGCTGCGGCTGGAACAGATGAAGGGAAAAGCTTACCCACGTATACACTCTCGTCATGATTTTCAGGCTCTTTCCAGGAACTGTAATTCCCTAGACTGCAGAAGTATAGTGAAGAATTTACGCTGGCCAAAACAAAGCTCGTCTGGCTGGGCCAGACTGCTACCTGTGTGCTCATACTGCTCAGCTTAAGTGCTCCCCTGATGTCTTTTAATATGAATATGTGATGTTGAGAAAGAGAAATACCGCTTAACATAATTATTATAATGTGCTCTCAGGGATTTAGCAGTGGGTCTGTAGCCACATGCCATTTGAATTTTTAATTGGGACAAGAAACAAGGGGTGGGGGGGGAATGGAGGAAATTATATTTTAATGGGGGTGGATGAGTGAGTGAATAGTTTCCCAGCTCATTTCCAATTTGCAAAAAATAAAACCCAAAATGCTTCTTTTGAGGTTAAGTAGAATTAAAAGGAGATTTCTTCTCACCCTCTCTGTCCATCCATCTTAGACTTGGCTAATGAACCAAAATTTCTTTCATTCACTTCTCTGCCCTGATATGAGCTCTTCGTCTGTACATATGGGAAAGGTGCTCTGAGCTACTCAGTGAGGTCAAGCAGAGAAAAGCCTTTAGTGAGAACAGAAAGCAAGAGAAGCTGTGTTGGCCAGGCTGGAACAGGGGATCTACAAGGAGGAGCTGTAAGCCCAGTGTTTCTCTGCTCCCTGTCCTCGTGCTGACAAGGTCTGACTTTCATATTGTGACAACAGCTGATGCTCTGCAGTTTGAGCACTGGCTGCTTGTTTCACACAAGCGACCCTGACAGACGGTAGCCCAGAGGCAGCCTGCAGGTTGCAGCAGAGGCAGGCTGAGTGCTTTCTGCTGTCTGGACACTCTTTGTTGCTCCAGGCAGGGCAGCAAACCTGTGTCTGTGAGGAGCTGTTATTCAGTGGGTACGTACCAGAGCAGAGGGATCAGGGATTTCTCTATGTGATTACAGGGCAAAATTTAGGACAGCAACAAAGCAAAACTCCCGGGGATTTACCAAGGTCTGCAAATGTCTGCAACCCACCATGAGAAAACCCGTCAACAGACTTATGATGCCTAAGAATAGGATTGTGTCACTTCGAGTTGTCTGCGTAACCAGCTTGTGGTGAGGCTCACAGCTTCCCACCAATGTGTCTGCACTACAAGGCAACCCAGAAGGATACCAGTTAGAAACAGCAGACATGAGGCTTTAGATCTTTTTATGCAAGTTGCACATGTTTTCAGCTCTGGAGATCTCCAGTTTAACTCTTGCTAGGGTAACCATCACAAGCAGTGTGTAGTTCAGCCAGCGCTGAGCTAACCCACCTCAAACTGCAGCAGGCAAACCTTTGGGAGTAATTAGCAGGGTAGATCTAAATATTGAAGAGCAATATGTAACTAATGTAACACTGCATAGATAACCTGGGATGTGCACGTTCCTCTGATCTCAAGGAAATGATACGTAGTTTTATGCTAGTTTGCATGTTACACAATACCAGTGAGGTACATCAAGTGCAAGAAGCTACATCATGCATTATGCTGCACTTCCATCTCGGTGGCTCTGGCCCACAATTTGCCAAGTTTTCTCCATCACCACGCACCCTTGGCTGGTTTGTTGTTCACTTAACTTCTGTCATGACCCCTGGAACGTGCTGAGAAAATCCATAGCCATCACTAGGTTTTGAGAGGCCTCTTCAACCCTTTCCATGTCATCCAAATGCACAACACTTGCAGAATCCACTTGCCTAAAGTTTCCAGCTGAGGAAAGAGGATATTTCTGGGAAAGGCTGGCCAGATGGGTGCCCTCAGTGTGAGCTCTACAAGAAGGATGCTTTTAGAAGTCAAGAAATGGAGAAGTGACATTAACACTTTGTTGGAGAGACTTACTAGAACTGAATAAGGTTTCTGAAGCGTACTAAGGAGATATTTTGCATTGGTTGGCTATTAAATAGATTTCATACACAGCATTCCTTTGCTTGGGAGCCAAGCAAGCTCTTGGCACTCAAGTCTTTCACCTCTTGGTGAAGAGCAGCAGCAGGCTCCTGTAGAGGGAAGTGTGCTCCTTGCTCCGCACACTTCATTTTCCCCATGAGCCTGTGTCTGGGCACTACCTGGGGGTCTGCTGCTGAAACCCGAGGCAGTGCAGTGCCAGGAGGGCTCAGTGAGGAGTTGCTGATCTGCTGCTACACCTGAGCTGCAGACTGCCTGGGCCTGCAGGAGGCTGAGCTCAGCCTGCCGTGCTGCCTGTGCCATGGCTGTCAGCTTTAATGCCATCAGGGCCCTCTAACACAGCTGCCCAAACCTTCCTGCATCTTAATACCCAGCCACTGCAGCCTGTGCAGAAAGTAGCTCCTTGGCATAACGCTGGTGCATACAGCACATACCCCTTCCTGTGGCTGCAGTGAGGGAAGGGAAGCTGTTTTCCTTGAGAGGTTTAACTCACTGAGCAATTACTCATTTCAGTGGCTTTACTGCAAAGCTCGTTTTGTCTCTGCTCAGGTTTTAGCCGAGAGAAGCTTGAATAATTTAGAGCCATGAGTTTAGGGGTTATTTGTATTTGATCTCTCATTTTCTTCCTTTCTCTCCCATCACATTGCAGTCATATATCTTTAAACTCCATTCCTCTTTTCTGTTATGAGTATGATCTTGCTTTCAGTGGGAGAAATATCTGTTACTTTGGGTGGAATTCATCTCTTTTAACTGTAGTCACACGAAGGTAATGGGAGAGAGCAGCACCATCGAGGGGAGAAAATTTTACCAGATAGAGGTTGATATCTTGGGATGGGATAAAAATTCACTTGAAGAAGCTGTTCTGTTTCCATTTTCTGTGGTTAAACCCTAAACAACTGACTTGGATGTGGTGCCTTCTACACAGATGTATCACAGAATCATAAAGGTTGGAAAAGACCTCTAAGATCCCTAAGTCCAACCCCAACACATCCCCTCCATGCCCACTAACCATGCCCCTCAGGACCACATCTCTATGGTTCTTGAAGACCTCCAGGGATGGTGTATCTACCACCTCCCTGGGCCGCCTGTGCCAATGCCTGACCACTCTTTCTGAGAATAAATTTTTCCTAATATCCACCCTGAATCTCCCCTGGTGCAACTTGAGGCCATTGCTTCTCATCCTATTGGTGTTACCTGGGAGAAGAGTCCAACCCGATGTTGGCAGATGTTGTCCTCCGTGTTGTGTTCTGGCTGGTGGTGGGGTGCTGGCCTAGCACCACCATTAGGGCCGCCTCTTGTGGGGTGGGGGCAAGTCCTGGGGGCTGCTGCTGGCCTTCCTCTTCAGGGGCTGTCAGGGCCACCCAGGAGAGTGGTCCCTGCCCTGGGCAGAGGGGCCCTCTGCTGCCGCCTGCCCTGGATCCTCCTCTGAGGGCACAGTGTTGGTGGTGGGGTGCCTGGGGACCCCCCTGAAGGTCACTGGGGAGCTCCTCCACGCTGGGGCCTGCAGGGCTGGTGGAGCGGCCTGGTCCAGAGGCAGGAGGCCTCTGACATGTCCTCAGACATGGCTGCTGCTTGGAGTGCACCACCCACCACGTGCTCCTGGAGATGGTCCTGAACTCCCGGTTGAGCCACTGGAGCAGGGGTCTGAGGTCGGGCTGCTGTCGGAAAAAGACAGCCCAGACCTCAGGAGGAAAGTTGTTCTCTGGAGCGATGAATGCTGGCTCTGCAGGCCCCTGCTCACCCTGCAGGCCAGAACCAGAGCGTGCCGCAGGCTGCGGGACGGCACACTCGAGATAATCCTCGTCTGACCTCACGGAGTACTGGATGGTCCTGATCTTATGCCCGCATACAGCACAGCTCGGTTTCTTCTTGGCCCGCCAGAGTGCACAGCCATAGCAGAGCTGATGGAGACAGGGGGTCACGTAGGCCACAGTACCCTGGCTGTGCCCGCAGATGGGGCAGGTCCAGGGCGATGGCACCTCCATGGCTCTGAGCTGTGTGGTGGGCTGGGGAGAGCCGATGTCAGGAGACTGCTCCCCTCACAGGCGCTGCAGCAGGCAGAAGGTGTCACAAACTGAAAAAGAGAGAGAGAGAGAGAGGCCTCGGTCACTCTCTGTCCCCAGGGCAGGCAGCAGTGATGCCTGTGATCCCTGAGCAGCAAACCCTCCTGGCCCCTGCTCCCTGCTGGCCGCCCTGGGGCCATATCCTTGCACTGCTCACCTCTGCTGCTGCAAGCGCACTCTGTGGAGCCCCGGCTGCCTGAGCCAGGCAGGGCTGTGGAAACACTGGCGATGCTGTGGGCTGGACACCCAGAAGTGTTGCCAGCAGCCCCATAGCATGACCCAACAAAGTCCTCGTACGGCACTCCAAGTCTTGCAAATATGCTCAACTGGATTGCAGACACGAGTCCACGCTGCACTCTGCCGGTGCTCAAAGTTATACACGAGCATCAGGGAGGTCACAGTCATCTCTTGCTGATGTCCCACCCCCTTGCTTGGTTGGTGACCTCACAGTGCATGGATGCAGGTATTTGGGCACCAGACTGGGCCTCCATCACCCTCCATCATTCAGTGATTTTCCTTTGCAATGGTGATAGATTTGGGAAAATATGTTTACTATCTCCAGAATAATCTATCTTCTGTAATCCGTTGACTCTTTCTGAGACTTAGAGGGACATCTTTTTTGCCTGTTCAGTTTTGGATGCGATACAATCTGATGGCAATCTGTACATTAGGCTTGCTTTGTATACTGAGTGCTTGTATCACAGCAGGCTGTTTGCTCACACTTTCCTGTACAACCTACTCTATGGGACTTGTTTTTAGCAGAGGGCTGGAGTGGATGATCTCGAGAGGTTTCTTCCAACTCCTGCGATTTCTTGATTCTTTCTTTCCTAACCTGATCTGAACAAAAACATAGTGTGCTGGAGGCTTTGGTGTTGTTATGCCACATCCATATGAAGAAGCAGTCCTGGCCAAAGCCTGCTCACCCAATGGCCTTGGGGGAATCACTGGATTTGTGGCAGTGTTGTAGCAACTGTTCGCAGCAATATCTGAAGGTTTTACCTGTCTTATGGGAGCCACCTCTGATGCACTGGATGTTGTCCCAGGTTCTATTTTACCTTGAATGCCTCTTGCTCTCCTTTTCTCTGCCTCTCCCCAAGGCGGAGCAGAGAGTCAGTTGCAGTGGTCAATGGCAAGTGCTGGCCTTAAGTAAGTTGGGTCTCTTGTTCCCACTTAGTTTAGTCTCTGCTAGGAGTCGCATTAGGAAGGAGGTGGAGAATTAGGAAGGTGCATGGTTGTGTGCAGAAAAGTCCCAGGCCCACTGCCAGGCTTGACAGTTCTGGGAGGAAGAGCAGGAGAGACAGCAAGTAGCTACTCCTTTTGCTCAGAAGATGCAAAGAGATGAGGAGCAGTGCTTCCCTGGGCTGTTGGGTACCCGTGCTTCTCTCTGCTTCTCTCCCAGCTAAATGGGGGAGGTTGTGCCAGCATCAACATCTCTCCTCCAGCAGCAGGGCAGCAAGGAGGGCATCTGAGTGGAGCTCCTTCATGCAGGAGGCAATGCAGATGGGTGGGCCAGCCAGAACCAAACCTGTCACTCAGTGACAGAGAGGGAAGACAGCAGCAGAGCATCTCAGAAGCACTGCCAAAATGTATCTAGATAAAGCTAACGTGTTTTTCCCCATGTCGTACTGTGTTTATGTGAGTGACTGTGTTCCCATTAGATGGTAATAATACAGCTTTCAACTCAAGAGACAGCAGCCCATGGTTTTGCTGCTGTAGATCACAGACTCTAGGCCAGCTAATTCTTTAAATTGGATCCTCCAGTACAGGGACACATTCTCAAGAGCTGAGCATGCTATTGTAAAACAGGCAGTGTGAATGGTTTCTGCTTGGCATGGTTGTGTCTGCTCATGGGACTGTTACTCAAGGTGCTGGCTTTAGAATGGTAGCACAGGGTCATGCTGTTCCACTGCTAGAGTAGTAAACTTCATTATTCCAAGCTAGTGTGAGATGAAGGATCTTGGCCTCAAAAACTGAAGAATTTCTTTGCTGAGAAGAATCATCCATTTTTCCTGAGAGGCCTAAGAAGCAACCAGTCCTCGCAGCCGTTCAGCCCAGCCACGCACACAGCTGTCTGGCTGCGGGGATCTGCACATGAGTAGAGCTGAACGTCCTCTTTCTGGCTGTGCACTGCCATGCCCTGGCTGCTTCTTACACCCCGGCAGTAGCTGTATATGAAAGCTGCAGCAGCACTGCCCTGGATGGAATGTGCCTTGTGCATCTTTGGGATGAAAGGCAGAAGATAAATGTAAGCCTCGTTCCCTGCTTGCCATGATCTTGTCGCTACATAAATACAGATTGTGCACACAGTCCTATCAGGAAACGTTTCGGTTTCAACACCTGGCTTGGGGCTTTTAATCAGACTCTTAAATACTGATATACAAGGGCAAATGATTGAATTACTCCTGCTTATCAGCTGAACTGGAGGAAGTGACCCCATAGATTTCACTTCAACTGCAAGCCAGACTGCATTAGCTTGTTCAAGTGATTAATTTACCTTCTTCAGAAGTTGGTGTATCCTTGTTTGTGCGGTGGTTCACCTGGCCAGCCTCTGGGATCACAATCTGTTGCATTTAATTTGGGGATTGATAATGAAAGCTCTTTCATTTTAACTCATTGATGTTTTATCTACCCCAGACCATTTGCATTCGTTCCCCAAATGTAGAACTTCAATGCCAAGTGCCTTTTTTGTAGGTCTGGTACCAGTTCCTTCAGGCTACGTCCACGCAGATAAATCCATGCTTGAATTCATCCTCATCCTATCCCAAGAACACGAGTGGTGCCAGTGTGCTGGGGCACTGCAGCTCAGCCCACATGGCTGCCCAGCCTCTTGGGTTTTTGTCCGTAATGGAACCAGCTGGGGTCCAAAATATAAAATATATAATAAAATTCATAAAAAGCTTTTGCAGCACTTGCAGAAACAAGCTTTTTCTTGCTTTAAGAAGTATAAACAACTATTATGTTTCTTAATATCTGTTACACCGTACTACATTAATTTGACTGGTTCTATGTGTTTGGTTTAATATTTAAAACAAATATTTTTCTGACAACATGCAGTTAGCTGTAGCCTTGGGTTATCACACTGTGGATATTGATTGAGTAATTTCCTCACAAGCCCTGAGATTTGAAATTTGGTAGCAAGTACATCCTAAGCCAAGCACCGGCAGGTAAAGCAGTTTGTCATTCCTGCAGACCAAGTGCACCAGACTTTGGAGTCTGTTTGAAAACAAAATTAAACAATATATCTCTTCCAGCAAAACTCAGGGTTATATTCTCCATTTCTAGGGAACAGAAGTACTATGAACTTTGGGTACAACCTACATGCAGTGTCTCCCGGTCCTCATTAAGAATTCCTCTCAACCTTTTCAATGGAGGAAGTCCTGAAGGAACTCACTTAGCAGCACTTTACCACTTGAACAACGTCTTCTCTTCCTGTTCATTTTTTGCCTCCTGGCCACTCCAGTTACACCTGGAAGTTCTCTGAATACTGCTGCGTGCAAATAGATAATGAGTGCACTTCTGTAGGACAACCTTCCCTCCCTCTCTATTACTTATTGCATGGTTGCTTTGACTTCTCTTTGTCTGCAAGAATACTAATTTGCCTGACAATGATTCACATCAATACAAAAATGTCCTTCAATATGGGTGTTTCCCTCTTCAGATTTATCCTTCTGCTTAGAAACTAAATTGAAATAGCATTATGACTCCATCCTATAGCATGAAAAAATGTCATTGGCTTTATAATACCTTGCAAATCACAATGAATATATTTTATGACACAACAAACTGTGTCTGAGTGTTTTTTAGAGCCTGGAAATACAGATATGACTGACTTGGCATGGTTTGATTTTAAGTTTTCTGTCTGGGGAACTCAAGCTATAAGTTTTAATGTGTTATTTCACCAAAAAGAAAACATTTCGCTTTATCAAGGAATATACTGATGTCTGTCAGTTTGGGAAAGTTCATTCTGTGAAACTTTTGAATTTTGGTTGCTGTTTTTTACTTGGAATTAAATTATTATAAAGGTCAGAATTTCCCAAGGAATGCAAATGAAGTCATGCAGTGGACTCAAGTCTGTGCTTCTTCTGAAAATAAGAGACATCTGATAGGAAGTACCTGACCCCAAATGCTGAAGGCAGTCTTGATAACCTGAAAAAAAAAATTACATTTCCAGTTAAAAAGTTGACATAAATCATGCTTTTTTAAAACACTTCATTTCTGAGAAATGTAAAGCATTTCAATGTCTTCCTTATCCATGCTAAAGAAACCCTCGTTTTCCTTCAGATAAGAGAACAAGAAGCAAATATTTCTTTCCTGACTTTATGCACGTTTTAAGCTCCAGAATAGGACTGGAAGTGGGTAAGTTTTTAACTAATCCTCAAGAATGGGAATAAATCTTTTGCCTGGGGTGAAACAACCCCATTAAGGGCTTCTTACTGGATAGTTTAATTAAAAGATTAGATTATAGATTGCGTTGAAATATTGGAGTGCTGTTTGCTAGAGCATATTTAAACTCATGGCAGGAAGATACCCAGCATTGTGTGTACAAAAACCTAAAGGTGTTTTGAGCAGCCCTTTGGCAGCATGCATGGTGCCCGCGTGCCACTGGGAAGAACCAGGGGTTGTTGCTCCCTTTGCTTCCCTTGTTATAATTTAGGACCCCCATGTCAAATCCTGTTGTGTTTGTTTTAGCTGATCATTTGGTTTCTGTTGTTGTTGTTTGTTTGTTTTCTTGTTGCTCCTGCTACTTTTATTCTTTGGAAGGCTTTGCTTAAACCACAAGTATTGAGTGGAAATAAAGAACGGAAGCAGCACTTACTTGAAATATTTGGGTTAGCTTGAAAAATGAATGTGCTCTCACCGTCCTCTGAACCATGCGACTCAAGTGTGGCACTGAGCAGGCTGCATCCTGCATTGCTCCCATGGCAGCAACCTTCAGTCTTCAACCTGGTGCGCAGAAATCCTCAACTCATGGCACTGCTGTGAGGGCCGCAGAGGCCATTCCTGCCTTCTGATTTCCCCTCTTGCTTTCCGCTAATGGAAAGAGAAGGTGGATAAGCAGGATGGAAATGAGATTTTAGCTACAGAAACGTTCAGGAAAGGAAAAGAGCAGCAAACTGATGCAAGACCAAGTTACTGGGACATACTAGTGGAGATGCTTTGTGGGACAGGGAGGAAGAAGCAAAACAGGAGAAAGGTGGATTCTCACCAATAGACAAAAGAACTGGTGAGAGTGAAGACAGAGGAGAGCTGGGGTGAGAATGACTACATTTATTCTACAGGGAAGAAGGAATAACAGCGGAATAATGATAGCTGTCAGTAACTTGGAAGCGGCAGATGAGATTTATGGGAGGCAGATGCACTAGGAAGGAAACTAAGGAGAGGTCGGAGTTTTTAATTTGATAGCAGAGCTGTGAGCACAAATCATCTCAATTTAGAGGAAGAAAAGAAAATTCAATTAGAGTCAGCTCTTCCATTGATTTCTTGTTTCCTTGTTGCATGTGCAGAAAATGGAAAGCAAGTTAGATTAGAAAAGCTGGGCTTTAAGGGTGGCCAGTGCATGGGTACAGTAAGAAGGGGTAGCATTGCACAGGACACAGGAGGTGAAAGAAATCCCAGGTTAAATAAAATGACACAAAATATACCACGAGAAGCCTCAGAAAGTGCTGTTCTGCTCCTTAACGGAGATGTTTGGCTGTTCTGCGCTGCTTAGCACTCATACTCTGCCAGCTTTGTATTAAAACCAAGCCCTGTCCATTGATGCAGTTTACAGGAGCAAGCTGTGTCGGGCAAAGGGCTGGAGCACAACATTCAGTGGGGAAAAAGCAGAAACAAGCTGTCAGGAGAAGTTAGCTGAACCAAAGGTACTTTTGTTCTAAAAGACTTTCGTCGTGGGTTTGGACTTGACCTCAATATCTGGAAAATACTAAGCAGCCCTAAATGTTTGTTGAGCATGCGAGAGGGAGCAAGAGGATGAGCTGCAGCCAATCTGGATTAGTAAAGCATAAATCATGTCAGATAAATTAAATTTACTCCTAAAACACAGAAAGACCTTTTGGATAGTAGAAAAGCATATGTCATGGAAGGCAATGTACTTAAGTGCAAGAAATATGACATTTCCATAAGCATGTTAGAGAAATCTAGTCTAGATGAAAGTACAGCAGGGTGGGCCAGGGGAGCTTGGAAGAATTAAATGAGTCAGGTTTCATTAGCAATTGTCCTATGTCCAGTTCTGCTCAGTGCTTCCATTAACCATCCGAACCATGCCTCAGCAGTTGCATTTATTACGTTTTCAGAGAGCTGGGAGGAATGCTGTATGATCTTGACAAATAGAATGTTGTGGAATGTTTTCATTAGAATACAAACGTGCAGCTAAGCAAAACAGCCAGCACTCATCAGACACACACATACAGGGGATAGAAAGGGGTCAGGGCTCTACGTTAACCCAGCACTGTGTCTTAAGTACAAGAAATCCAGAGTCTTCCTTCACCTCTGGGAGAGATCCCAGTACCAAGAGAAGCTGTCAGAGCAACAGTATCTCTGGGCAGAGACTAATGGCATTTGACTGCTGATTGCAGCTGCAGAAATGCCAGTTTAGCAAGCGATACATCAGCTGCAGCGCCTGCCCAGGCTCCAGTTTTATTGCCTTCTAGCCACCTAATTGCATGTCTTGTCGTTAATGGAGATCAAACTGTTCTGTGTCAGAAGTTCAGCAACAAACATCTGCTTGCATAAATCACCTTTCTTATTTTACATTCCTTATGTGTAATTTTTGGCGTATATTCTGGCCCAACTAACGCAAAAAGATTTTTATAGCCTTCATGTGGTCTTCACATGAAACAAATCTCTTCTCCACGCCCCTGGTACATAGGATAAACTGTAATGAAACGAAATTGCAGCAAGATTCAGCTTAAACAGGAGTGAAATCTTCCTAATGCTAGGAGTGGTGATGCGCTGAAATGGATTACTTGACAAATTTTCTCATCATTAGAATGGCGAATTGGTTTTGCCCTTAATGCCTGTCTTCAGACGCAGGCAGCTGGCTTCCAGTTCAGCACAAGCTGTCAGAAGTTGTAAACATACACTGCTCTCTCTGCTGGAGACTACTTTTGTTACTTGCTTCTATCTATTTTTGAAACAGCCATTCATGCTAAGAGGGCCTGTTGTTTGTATAGTAGAGCAATTATGCTAATAATAATGTGGAGTTATGTTTTATTTTGATGTTAATTTTAATGACTTGGATACGGCCGTAATTTGAGTGTATGAATGACTGAAAAAAAGGCAAAATATTTATAGAAATCCATAAAATTAATGTTATGCACTCCATTTTACAAGTAGCTTGAAATGGGCTTTGAATAAGCATTTAAAATGATGTATTCCTGTCTATATAAAATGTCATATCTCATCTTAGGAAAAGTGATTTTAAATAGCTCTTGTAATTAACTATTTATTATTATTAAATTATTTACAGTGCTGTGTTATTGGAAGCATTAAATGCTTTTACATCTGAGTCTCTGACACCACTCCTATGGTTATTCTTCATTGTAGACTGTGGCTGCACTGAGACAGAACCTGTTAGAGACGAAGAGCTGTGTGCTCTGCTGGCAGCTCACACCACTCCTTGGCTTCTTGTCAGCATCTGTTGGCCTTGGTTATGGTGACCATTGATCGTGGTCACAGATCCTCACCTTGCCTTGCTGTTGTCTGAAACTACGAGGTGTGAGGGTTTTCTTGTTGAAGGAAAACCCAGAAATGATGAAGTTTCCCGAATTTTCCATCAGATTGTTTCTTTGGTAGGTCCAAAGCAGGCTTAGACCCATGAATTAAACTCTGATAGCATTTTGTTGTTGTCATTCATTTAAAACTTGCAAGGAGATAGGCCTGGAAGAGAGCTCAAGAAGTCGTTTAATCCATTCTGCTCTAAATTCAGATCATCTCTACCCGAAACATGTCTATATGGTTAAACTCCCCCAGCATTCGTAGGCTGGAGCTGCCCTATTCTTAGCATTGGATCTGAAGTTTAATTCAGCACTGAAGCTAAACCTCCTAATGTCAGACCTGGGCCAGTCTTTGCTAACTCTTGGGAAGGGAGCACCAGAGATTCTGCTAAACCTTTGCAGAGCTCTGCTTTGCCTCTTTGAGGAATTCAGGTCCTGTTGGTGCCGACACAGGAGGAGGGCCTGGCGCTTACAGGGGGATCTGAGCAGCAATACCGGAGCCACAACGCTTCAGCACTGTTCTCCCGCTGTGCAGTAACTGGATAAAGGTGAAACATAAGCATGCATGCCTCCCCTGAGAGGATTTATTGAAGCAATTAAGGATAATAATTGATATTTAGTTATTTAAATGATCTTAGACAAGAAGCAGTGCTTGTCTGCATTACCAGTCAGATGGTGGCTATAGCACCAGTTCCCTGCTGACAGGCTGTGAACATAACCCCCAGGGAACCCACACAAGGTAAGCTAGAGGAAGAGTTTGCCCTCTGGAACTCTGTTTCCACTGGGAAGGGGAATGAATTCATTTTGCCTGCTCCTCTTCATGTTTTCTAGTCAGAAATGAAGCACAATAAACACAAGAGAGGTCTCAGAGCAAGGGCTTTGGAGACACGTGGAGGACAGAAAGCTTCTTGGACAGGTGATTTCAGCTTCTTGTGTTGCTCGTGTTCTTATTTCATGTTGCTATGCTTGCCATGCTCGGTGTGCACTGACTCTGGTGGGGGTTCTTTTGTTTGTTTTTATTTAAGAATTCCCATTGGCACAACACAGACTGCTAATGAGCAATATCTTTTGGACCTTGAAGGTCTGTCCAAAACGTTAAGTTTAGACCTTAACCAGCATGGGGATTTCCAGCCCATGACAAATCTGGGGTAAGAAGCTGAGCTGTACAGACCTTCGTCTGGCATGGAGGATCAGAGCCTTAGCTGCTGCCCACAGTGCAGCTCTACCTCCACATCCGACACGGACACAAGAGGGAGAGCAGGCACAGTCATAAGGCAGCCAGCAGTTGGACATATTGGCAAATTTATTGATTATTCTGTGACTTCTTGCACCTGGTGTGGGCTGTCCACTATATTTGTGCTGTCGCATCCTCACAAGTCCCACCTGACTTGCAAATAAACCTTTGTAATTCTTATAATCTGTGTTTCTTCACCTTTTGAGGCTTTCTAACTGAATTGCACCATCTAGGGTTAGCAAGAGAACTGCAGAGCTCTACTCCCCCACAGCAAAAGGAAAGTAGATGCAAGAAATCTTTCTGGTGAAACGTGGAGACTGGAGGAGCTTAATGCAGTCAGTTGCACCTGGAGATTCAAGGACAAGCAGCTATGAATGGAATAACACCAGGGCAAACTGGGAACCCGAGCGTCACAGGGCTATTTCAGCTCTCTGTAATAATTTCACAAGTGCTTACCTGTGCAGCACTGCCTTGTTTGCCTCTGCAAATTCTCCTTTAGGCTTTCCAATCCAGTGCGTTCCTTTCAAGGCACTGGTCAACCCACATCAGCAAAGCCCTCATGCACTGCCAGGCATGTGATAGAGCACTGAGCATCTTGCTGAGAGCACATTCAGTTTGGCTCTCCTTCCTTGTGTATGCCTCATTCCTCTTTTCCTTACATACTGCAGCAAGAGGTGGGGAATGAATCTGCCGGTGCTTGGTGAGAAAGCTTCCTGGCTGGTGTTTGTGTTGGAATGAGATTTTTTGATTAATCAGCAGACTCCTGTTGGAGCATCTCCTGTCATGCTGGCAGGCTGTCTCGTCCTCAGGCAAGGTTGATGGGAACTGATCTAAGCTGAGCTGGCAGCCACCGACTCTCACAGACACAACCCATCCTTCCCTGCGTTGAGACAGAGGGAAATGGGAGCCCAGTGGCCCCAAGCACACCGAGGTCACAGCGCTGAACTCCATAAGAGAGGGTTCAGACACAAAGTGAGACATCACTTCTGCCCGCATGTTCTTTTTTCTTTTTTTTCTTTTGGTCACCAAGAGCTTTGTGTCACTCTTAGTAGCTGTAGAAGCGGCATCTTTTAGAGCCCTGTTGTTGTCTCGGTCAGGGCTGTGCCATGTCCCTGGGTAAGGAGTCCATGTCAGTCCTGGGACTGACAGCTGCTTTCCCACTTGGACGTGGAGCTGATTAAACATTTGTTAAAGCAAGGGTCTAAATCTGCTTCTTCCCATAGTGCATGCCCTAACCAGAAACATATTGGATTTCCAGCTTGGGAAGCCTTTCACCATCTCTGAAGTGATGGTAAAGCATCGCTCTGGCAAGCTGATCCTCATTGAGGGGTCACTTTCCAGGTAAGCTGAGGTGTGAGGATGTTCTCCTGTGCTCCCTGTCCTGGCTGAACTTTGTCCTTCCTGCCTCAGAGCTTGGTCTAGAATGAAAAGGTTTCCTTTATTAGAGAGGAAAGGGAGTGATGAAGCCTTTCGGCTTCTCTTTTCAAGGGCAGCAGAGAGAAATGGGCATTTTTCTGGCAAGTTTTACTTCATCCCAAATTGTCTGAATTAAGCATTTTGTCTATCTTGTCTCACTCCATTGCCTCTGAGATGAAACTTCGGCTGACCCGAAATACCTGCAGTGCTTGTGTCTTTCCAATCAAGTCAGGTGAGATTAATCCAATGTATATCTTCTCACTTTGCTTCTGCGTATAACACTGATTGCAGTGTTTTGCACTGATTTGCAGTGTATTGCACTGATTGCAGTAGCAGATTGTTTTCTACCAGTGGCATTGCAGTATCAAGAAGGGAGCTGGATCTGGTGGAGCCAAATTCCTGCAATGTCTGCTGTGTGAATTTCCCAACAAATCTCCCTGGAAGCATTCAAGGCCAGGTTGGATGGGGCTGTGAGCAACCTGGTCTAGTGGGACATGTCCCTGCTTATAGCAGGGTGTTTGGAACTAGATGATCTTAAAGGCCCCTTCCAACCCAAACCATTCTATGATTCTGTGATTCTATGAAGTAGGGCGATGAACCAGAAGGCCAGGAAATTAAACCCCAAACCTGTGAAGGAGCTGCCTGGGAAAAGAGAGCAGAGGCAGGTAAATAAGCCATGTTTGTCCTTGGCTGTTCTAAAAGGATCATTACTTTGAATTGATGTTATCTCCATTCTGCAGTTCCCTGTCAAAACACCATGGAAGAGCAAAGCAGTGGCACATTTCTCGCGGAGCTCTCCAAGTCATTTTTTAAAGCATCTCTTGGGGTGGGCTCTGTTTGGAGGTGCCCCTCTACGACAAGCACAGGGCTCCCAGCCCCAGTGGGAAGGCTGAGAGAAGTGGGAGGTGCATGGATGGATGGAGAAAGTGAAGAATGAAAGCACCCAAGTGTCTTTGCTCAGCTGCCAAACACGCAGGAGCAGTGGTAAACTAAAGAACCCCACAGCTGCTTCTTTGAAAAAGTGATGAGCAGATCGGGTCTTCATTCTTTCTTTTCAATCGTGTATAAATTATTCATTATATCAGAAAGAAGACCCCCCCACACATCAAGTTCATTAGCTGTGATCTAAGAGTTTAGTAAGCTTAACAGAACATGCCGAGCTTTCTGTCTCCCCCGCTGTGCAAGACTGCTGGCAAGTGATGAGCATCTGCCATGCAGACACTAATTGCAGAAGGGCTGCAGTAACTGAGCACACTGGGAGCTATGGGGACCCCGGAGCACACATGCGCTGATCTGTTCAGCAGCTGGATGGAGATGTACAGACAGGGTTGTGTTTTGGGGATATTTGTCTCTTCTTCTGCTTTCCCTTCTGCTCTCTCTGCCACCTTTGCAGCAAATTGGCCATCTCAGGTGAATATGACTGCAGAAGAGAGGCGTAAAGACAATTATGTTGCTGCAGCTGGGGAAATGAGTGGTTGAGCAAGAGGCAGAGACCTTGTACTTGCCACAGCTTTGGGAAGAACCACTCTGTGCTTGTTTCCTATGAGAACAGGGAATCTAACCCCTATTCGGTACAGGGATCAGGGGAGAGAAAGCATGGATTGCAGCTCTCCGTTGTTTGATAAAGAACTCAAAAGACCACACAGCAGAGGAATCCCGGCTGCTGCTCTGCATGACATTTCTTTTCCAACTAAATATTATGCAACAAAAAGCTGAGTTTTTCAGAAAATGAGGAAGCAGAAAAGCAAATGAATGGGTCTGACCACCTGTCCCTTGGTCAAGGGCGGTCCCAGTCTCTGTAACATTGTTCTAGCCCTGGCAAAGTCTGTTCTCTCAATTTTGCTAACAAATAACCAGGAAAAGCCACGGTCTGTGAGCTCAGAATAAACTGAGAGGCTCCTGAATCTGACACTGCTTCTCCTGGTGGACTGCGGAGCCCAACAATCTGTTTTGTACAAAATGACCCATCAGTTCCAGCAAGCAGTGCTGCCTGGCACCTGCTGAGTGTGACGCTGTGTGATCGGTGTTTGCTCGTCCTGCAGCCCTTGGGGGTCCAGGAATTGATCTGTTACCGTGCAGCGGTTGCATGACCTTTAATACAGAGCAGCAGATCAAAAGACTTTGTGGTTCTGCTAATAGAAATCACTCTGTGTTGCACGTATCTCTTTGTCACGCTACTATTGAAGGATATTGTTTCTGGCTGTGCATCCTCTGTGGAGCTAAAATGCAGGCTTTTTTACGCCAGGAATCCCTGCCTCTTGTACACATGATCATCCTCCCAGGTTGCTCTGCCCACTGTGCAGGTCCCAGAAGAGGGTACCCTCAGAGCAGTTCTGTAATGTGAGGCGTGAAAGTGGGGGCTAGATCTGTCCTGAGGTGCTCCAGACCAGGCAGTAAATAAACCCCTATTCTCTAGCTGGTAGGATGGGAGCTTGGCAGCCCTTCATTGATACGCTGTCTCTTCCATGAAATGAGCTTAGCTTGCCTCTTATTTCTTGTTTCATGGTTTTCTGATGGCTTTGCAGGACTGCTTGGACTTAGGAGAGAGGTGAAAGGGCCCTGGGCAGAGCTGCCACCAGAGCAAATGGTGGCATTGCAGGATGCAGAGCAAAGAACAATCCCGCTCTGTCTGCTCCTCTGTGCATACACCAGGTTCCTTTCATCAGCAGGAGGCTTTTATTCATAACTTGTTGATTCCCTTTAAAGACAGGTTTGAATGGAGGCTATTTGCAGCAAGGAAAATTACTTTATTACATAATTTGCATCAAAACATCCGTTCCAGAAGGAGCTGCAAACCTTGGGCCAGGTAGAGCTGACAGACAATAGCCAAGAAATGGGATGAGTTTAAAATTATCTTTATCCTATGTCCCTTTTGCTTTTGTGTGAAAAATGGAGGGGTGGGGGGGGGGAGTTTCTTTGCAGACGGCTTCTAAGCAGCTGCCTTAGCTAAATGCTGTGGATGTTGCAGGATCAGAGGCTGCTGGAGCTGCTGCCTCTGCCTGGAGGGATCCGTGGCCAAAGAGGGAAGCTAGGGTGCAGGTGATGCTTTGTCCTGGAAAGGAGAATGGAAGGTGCCAGGGAATGCGATGCTGTGGGGAATACGGGATCAGTGCTGCAGTGCACCACGTAGAAAGATGCTCCAAAGTGAATATAGGGCCCTGTCTTTTATCTTGGCTGTGCGGTACTTCTTTGAATGCAAAGCTGAAACAGAGAAGATTTGTGCTTACCAAACTGCTGTTTTCTGTTTGCTGGCTTTTGTTTTCTTTTGCAGGAAAGTATTTCCAAGTCTGCTTTGCTCAGATGTGGAATTGAGTTTTCTGGGAGGATTTTGTTTTGATCTTTATATCTTTTCCTAGAGTGAGAACTCCAGCTCCGCTTACTGCCCACTCCACTGCTCTGCTTCTTGCCCAGCTCCGCTTACTGCTCCTTTCTTATGAAAGTGAGAAAAGACCTCCTGGCAGGCCCTCAAGCCCTTCACTCGGATAACTCCTTTCTGACAGACAGTATGGCACTAGAACTCCTCAGCTCTCAGCTCATCCTGCCCAGTGACCCAGCAATTCCTATTTCTAGCAAGATGAAATCCTCAAGGTGAGAAATCATGGATATCAGGTGCTGAGCTGCCTGATCCATAAAACTCAGCACCCAGACAGATTGCTATCTTCCAGCCTCGCCTCCTCTGATGTTTTTCCAGCTTTTTTCATTTTTTTTTTTTTCCACACCAGAGTGCAAAGTCAGAACTGCTCATCCAGCAGCAAACCCAGCTGCTAAACAATAGCACCATCCAGGGGCCGGCAGGGCTCCTTCCATTCATTTCTGTAGAGCTCCCTGCAATGAGCTGGCTCCTCTGGGCCAACTTCCCACTCTGCCTTTAATTTCACTTGCAGTAAAGAACTGAACATGGGGAATTCAGCTTCTTCACACTGCTGCGTTTGCCTTCTTTGTGCTGTGCAGTTAGGAAAAGATTCCCTGTATAATGCTTCCTGAGGGAGTTGCTGTGATGCAGACGTCTTAAGTGGCTATGTCTTCATGGAGATGGTAGGCCGGGAGGCTCATTTACCCATCTCTTTAAGCCACGTGTAAGTAGTGCTCATGCTAAAAGTTATGCTTGGCTCTACATCCCCTATTTTATCCCCAAGCTGAGCGAATATTCCCCCTCGACTGAACCACATAACTTCTAAATGAGGGTAGCAGGCTCTAATAAGAGTAAAGATGCAAAGGAAAAACACATCCTTATGATCAGATAGGAATCTCAGTTTAACATATGTTAAACAGAGAAAAAATAACAAATCAATACGATGTATTTTTTTATTATTATTATTTTTTTAAGTGAAAGGTGTCTCTAAAGAACTTCCTCGCATCTTTTAGATGTGTCTGGTCCTGACCACAGCTGGAGATGGCAGTGTGGCATTCCAGACGAGATAAACGTGAAGCTCTAATCTGTTCTGCCAATGAACCAGTCTGGCAGGGACTGGAGGTGAAATGGAAATAGTACACAGGTTGGGTTGGCTTCTGCTCCTTCTTTGGTGTATATCTGGGCTACATCCCTCCACTCACCAGCGTTTCACTGGTGGATGTTCAGTGCTCAGATAGCTATGTTGGGACCATGAAGGAGAACTGGAGAAGTGGTGAAAACAGCAGTAATTCCTGTTACAGAATCTACCTGTGTCTTACAATCACAGTATTAAAGTTAGCAGCCTTTTTTTTTTGCCTGCTTTCTGAATTTTGGGAAGATATTTTTGTTCTGATTTCCTGAAGAGCACTGCAACTTGTGGCCGAAAGATTTCTTCAGCTAAAAACCGTGGTTCCTCATGAAAACCAGTTGGCGTGGTAATTTTCTGTCCCACTTTGTTCTGTGGCACTGCCTGAGCACAAACACTCCTGTCAGCTAATGCACTCGTGTATAGTATTAACGAGCTGGCTGCTTTACAGCAAGATGTATGTAGCTACATGACCTGCTGCTCTAGAAGTGCTTACCCTGGTATCCTACAGATAGAAATTAAGTGTGTCTGTCACTGCAGTGAGCGGTGCCCTCCGCAGTGACACCAAGCTCCCAGTGCCCTGTGTTTCCTGCTAACAGCCAGAACAGTCTCCTGCACTTACTAAATTGAAAAACACGCTTCCTTCTCCCAGCCTGGAATGCAGAAGGGCTGGATGGTGGTGCAGGAGCTGCGTGTTTGTAATGTACAAAGCCCTATTAGAATGCAGCCCCAGTGTAGCACTTCTTAAGACACTGAATAAATCCCATTCGTTTCCACAACACCATAAATAAATGTCAGGATCCATCTGAGAAACCAATGAACAGAACTGATTCCACATATCAAAGCCAGTGATATGTGCCACAGAGACCTTAAGGTGCCACATGTTCATGCCTTACTTTGATCAGCTCACATTAACGCTGCTTTTAACCACCACCATTCTACAGAAATCCTTCTGAATGCACATTCAGGTAGGAAAGTGCCTTTAAAAACATTTAAGTGCCCAACTTCTCCAATGTTGTCGAGGGCTGCTGGGGGCTGAATTACTCTTTGGCTGGGCGCTTTGTCCAGGAGGTGCTGGAGGACCACGACAGGCTGAACTGCCTTGTTTCTAGAAGGGATGGATTGACCTCATTCCTCCCTTCTGAAATCATAGCTGATGCCTCCCATGTAGCTTTATTTTGGAAAGGGAACTGCCTCAACAAAGCACCAGGGGCGTAGTGGGCAGCTGGGGGATGATCAAGTTACATCTCAGGATGTGGTGGGCAAACTGGTGTTCCAGCACCCAAAGGGAAGTATTTGTGTTGGATTGATCTGAAGGAAGACGGATTGCTATGAGTTTCCAAGTGGATAATTTGTAATAAAGAGCAAAATCATCTTTGATCTTGCTGAAGTAACCCTGTTATGGCAACATAGAGGAAGATTTTCCCTGAAAATTCTGGTCCTGTTTAGATCTGAAGAAAGCCTCCTGAGAGCATTTTAGTAACAGGCTTTGGAATCAAGGTTTTTCTTTTAAAGAGAATTTCTGCTGTTTTCAGCACTACAAGGCCTCTAGCATGCCCACGTGGGCTAGATGAGTTAAGATTTTAAAAGAACTTTTTAGAGGCACTGGTAAAAGCTGTTTTATAAAACTGTGATTGCTCTTGAGTTTTGGTTCCTCTTCAAAAGGGGTCATCGAGATGCAATTTATTTTCAGACAACTTCCTCAGTCACCAGAGAAGTGGGTCAGCATATGGCTAGCACATGCTTCACTGCTCCGGACCCCAAACAAAAGGAAATACTCAGTGGCTGTGGTTTGTCCCTGTTCCCACATTGACTGGTGCTTACCCCTGTGCCGGGTTGGTCTCATCCTGTCTGAGGGGTTTGGGGATTGGAGTAACAGCCTCAGCACTGACTGAGAAGTCTAAGCTTCATTTGCAGGGTGGCTTGGACTCTTAAGATTCTCATGTAATGGTTTCAGGCTGCATGTTACTGACTGGCATCCTTGAAGTGATCAGCTGAGGTGTTTTTAAGATCTTCCTCTCCCCCACTGACTGTTCCACATTCAAGGCAGAGATCACTGTGCTCTTATCTTTGTCACGGAGCTGGCAGATGTGACACTGCCTTAACTCTTTTGAAATATTTGCATCAACTCACTTTCTACAGCAGTTTAAGCTAATGCATTGGGCTGAGAACAGCAAGGTTCTCAGTGGCTTGTAGTGGACAGATGTGCTCCTGCTGGCAGCTCTGCTCTGGGATGGGAGAAAAGCCTCGAGCTGACCACAGGAGAATTGCCAGAGCTCATCAGCCACATCCTGCAGTCACCGCAGAGCCGGACTCGGGGACCCAGGGCAGCTGCCATGAATACTCATGACATCTGGAGCCGTGGGACCAATGAGGGACTCATGGGGATGCTTTGCTCGGGTTGGAGGCCATGGCCTTGTGTAACTGGAGGAGAGCAGTGATGGCAGCACGTTGAGCAGCTCCAGTGGGCCAAACAGGGCTCCTGCTGTCTAGGGTGGAAGTGAGGCCAAGAGCTGCTTTTATGAAGCTCTCAGAGACCTGAAAACAGTAAAGGGGCTTCAAAAATTAATTTGCCACATCTGCTCCGGACACATTTCTCTCTGGAGGTCTTTGGCTCCAGTCCTTGTGTGTACTAATATAGAGGCTGCGCTGGAAGCTCCCAACCTCTCTATTGGGTCTGAAAGCGCAGAGGAAGGAAGCACCCAATTCTCTGCTCAGTTAGCACATCAAGATAGAGCTGAGCTTGCTTCTGTCTGTGGCCTTTGGCATTTGTGTTTCATTTTGTTTTACGTCTCCAACCCAGCGGCTGTAGGACCTTCTTCAGAGCTCTGGCCACCCCCAGGGAAAGTTTGTCCTCAGGCTGGCAGCTCCTTCAGTATCCAGAACCGAAAAAAAAGAAATTTCATCTAACTAGGAATTCTTGTGTTTCCGCATTCATTTTTGTCTGCTGACTGGATGAAAAACCAACATACCACCATTTCAGCAGCATTAAACATTCAGGAAAACGTTAGTTTGGAAACATCAACCTGAAAAATGTTGCCTGTTTTGAGCAAAACAGATACCAAGTTTACGAGAAATGTCATTTTCGACAGATTGAAATTTCAAAATGTTGATTCAGAAGCTTTAGTTTAGAGTTTTCTCATAGGCAATAGCCGTTTTGACAATATTGTATGTTTTGTCATGTAAACTTGTCAAAAGATTTCCATCACATCTACTGCTTTCCCTGTGTTGTTCATAGCTAAGCAGCCCTCTATGGAGAGCAGCACTCAAACCACCAAACACAAGCTTGTGAAAACCTCCAGAATGGATCTGATTCCTTGGACAGTCCTGGATGGGGTTTTTAATGTGGCCGTGCAAATTCCTGATTAGCTTGCTTTTCGAGCTGCTAGATGGGCAGAACTTAAATAGGCAATGGAATTTGGTGGTAAAAGTAGCACTCAAAAGTTCCACGTTCCAACTTGATATGGATTTCTGCATGAATTGGAGCTTTCTGGCTCTTTCTGTCGTGCCCCAATTTTCATGTCCGCCTTTAAGACAGAACTGTTCGTTTCCTTTCCATCTACGGTGAGGATTTCTGAAGTACACATTGTCTCTCACCGGCTACTTACATTGCCCTTTAAGCAACAAGATTCCACACTGCATAGGGAGTGAAAATGAAGTTTTATCTCTGGGCTGAAACATCCTCTGTAACTGTGTTCTTCACGTGATTTCCAGACCAAATGCATCCACACTCCCAAAATCGCTTTCATCCTCATATTTTGTTTCCAGCCTTCAGTTCATTTTACATTTTATGTTTCTGCTTTTCCTACTGCAAATCAAGAATAAACCCTCTCAGTTTCCATCCCAGACCAAGGTGATTATCTGATGTATGACCCGAGAGCTTTTTACTTTTCACCTTCATCACCATTGCATTTAACTAGAGGTGCACAAGCGTTAATAAGCTGTACCACCGCCAGGTGTTTTTAGGCACTCATCTTGTCTTACCCAAATCTCCCACTAGATGGTATAAAGAGACTGAAAGAAAATTCACTTCAAAAATGGAAAGGGAATTCACACCTACCCTCCACCCCCCGAACCCTGAAATATCTATGTAGTACCTAAGGAGCTAAGAATTGCAGAAACAAGTTTGTGTTGGCCCCATGGAATTCAAGACGCTTGTTCTTGATGTGTTCACCCAAGATGCACCATTTTCTAATGAGAAGGTGTTTGATGGACTCCAGGAGTGCCCATGATCTCGGTGCAAATTTGAGATTTACTCTCAGTTTTAAGACCCTTGGAGGATCAGTCATCTACTCTTTAAATTTCTGTGGCTGAATTATGAGCCAGGGCTTCTGTGAACACCAACACTATCAGCACCTTGGTACGCATATCTCTAGGCCATATTAGGAGGCAGCTGTTGAGTTGCACAGCTAACTAAGAAGTTTGTGGAAGAGGGGCAGCACTGGAATTTGAATTTGGCTTGTTAACTTGCAGGCACCAGATCCAGCAGGAACACGTGGTGCCCCCTATTGATGGGGATATGGGCATTTCTCTTCCAGACCTCTGGAGAAAAACAGGTGCTCATTTTTCACCAGGTCTTCAGTCACAGATCACAGAATAACAGAATTGTAGGGGCTGGAAGGGACCTCCAGGGACGCTGAGTCCAACCCCCTGCCAAAGCAGGCTCCCTAGACCAGGTTGCACAGGTAGGCGTCCAGGTGGGAGATGGACAGACCTAAGGGAACACCTGGACAACTTTCCCCACAAGTCACCCAAAAGAGCTTCTCTATCTCTGAAGCCCCATTTCTAGAGCCTGGGAAGTATTAGCTCTGTATCTAACACACTCTGAATTGAGCACTCTGGGGGCAAATCCAGAAAAGAGGAGAATAAGTGTTCTGAGGAAAGACAAAAAGAAATGACTTCTGATCTCCAAAGTAAAGGTGTGGGATTAGCTCTCAGCTCTCCTATCTCTCACTTATTCTTTTTCCTTATGAAAAATAGAGAAAGTGGAAATAAGAGGTGGAGGAGAGACAGCTAAAAGGAAAGAATACGAAGAAAAGAAGGAGAGAGCATCTTTAAATGAAGTGTAAAGTACTAAAACAGAGAAAGGAAATAAGAGGTGAGATAATTCCATTTCTTTCTACTGAAAATGTTCCCAGTGCTAGTTTCCAGGGTGGAGATAAGATGCTGCTTTGCACCTTGTGTCAAAGGCACAGTACATTCCTGTGCTGAATTCAGTACCCAATGATGAGTGCAAATTGCTTGTGAAGACAGGAATTTATAGCCTCTACCCCAGGCTTGGCCATCTGGTGATTAGCTGCTCTGTCGCCTGTGGCTCCTTCTGGACTCCTGGCCAGACACCCAGCTGGCTCCTGCACTGGAAAATGCCCCATCATTGCTGCTAGCTGGCAAATTGCGTCCTGCTTCCCCAGGGTGGTGGTCACCTTCACATCCCTCATTCTGGCTGGGAGAAATGCCACAAGTCTTGAGATACAGCATAGAGGCCTCGTCTTCCCTTCCTCCTCTTCTGCCAAGAGCTCCAGGGCTCTGCCAGCACATGGGGATGGATGGGCATCTGCAGGATCCTGGTCCAGGGTGATCCTACAGCCTTCTGGAAAACTCTCCTTGTATGAAGATCTTTCATTTCCTCTGGCCCTCCTCATCCTCCCCTGATGGCCCCTGTCTGAAGGCTCTTGCAAAGTACCTTTAGTTTAGAAGGGAAATGACCTTGGGAAGTTGGAGTCTTGCAGCGTGTCATGCAGCAGTCACAGGGCAGCCTGGGGGCAGGACCACAGCCTGGCTTGGCTCTGCTCTCAGGGATGTACCTGAGGAGGGCAGGAGGTCCAAAGGTACCTTCAGGCAGATCTCTTGGTTGGGAAAACCTTCTCTCTCCTGGAGTTTAGACATCCTGGAAAATTTGTTCTGCTTTTCCCTTGTCATTTGTTACATGGTCTAAAGGAACACTTCCCAGAGTCCTGCTGCTTTATCCACAGATGGAACCAGGGAGGAGTTATCATGGCCATTAATTCAGGAGCAGTTAAAAATTTCTCAGTTCAAAGCTTCGATTTCAGCTTTGTGCTGCCTGGACAATTCAGTCTGAAGGAGAGACACATCCAGGTTAACACATCTCAGCACTTCGCTCTCAGGACTTCCCTGTGCCTCAGCAATTTTTCTGAGGTCTGAGAGCACATCCTCCAGGGCTGCTAGAGGAGAAAAGCAGGTCATCTCTCAAATCCTATTCTCCTTTGCCAGGCCTCCCAAAACCTGTTCCTACAGCAAAGCTGGAGTTTGGTGTTTAGAGAGCAAGCTGAGGGACACTGTGTTAATTAAACAAGAAGTTCCCTAATGGACAGGTCTAGCACAGAGGTTGTGTGGGACAATGTGTAAAATGGACATAGGCAAAAATGTCACACTTCAGCAGCAAAACCAGCAAGGTGGCAAAAAACCACCCTATCTCCAAACCCACCACACCTCTAAACATGCAGACATGTATCGTTAATTTCTTCATAATGTGTGAGAGATGGACAGCCTGTTTGCTGTGTGAGCTTCCATGTTAGCTACAGGGAATGAGCACCGTAACCTAAAAAGGGAGGGAAAGGAGGGAACGTGAAAGACAGACGGGCTGCAAGTGTGTGTGCACAGGGGTGTGTGTGCCGAGCAGACAGCGTGTCTTATTCTGGATGTGAGTGTATGTGTATGGAAAATTGCTTTCTAGTATAATGTAAATCTGCAGCTATACTTAGTGCTGTGATAGAGATGAGCAATTTGAGATTTTAAGCACAGCTCTCCAACTGAGCACTGTGTTGCTCGGGATCTATTGATTCTTCCAGGGCATTCTTTCAGCTTTACTTCTGGCACTTGTGTGGGGTGATGCTGCCCAGAGCACCCATCCAGGCTGAAACTCACCCAGTGCAGCACAAACTGATGGATGAGTGGGAGCAGTCCCCAGGTCCTTGCACTGCAGGGCCACCACTGATGTGCTGGTGCTGGTGCTGGTGCAGGGCTGTGCCAGTGGGATAGGACGAGCGGTGGGAACGTGGTTCTTTTCAGCATTTCCACGTGGCTGCTTGTTGTGACTCAGGAATGCACAGATTGTGCTTTTGTTAGCAGAGCTGAGCTGCGGCCCTATCTGGCATTAATATACATAAACTTGAATGTATGTATGCGTGTTTTGGTTTGGAAACGGAGAAGAGAGAGGCAGCAGGATCTGTTCAGCAGGTGCTGGTGTTGAAAAACAGGCGTACAGTTACCAGCGTCCCTCGCTCCTCTGGTCCCTACACAAAGCAAACCCATTGCATTCAGTGTATGATGCTACTGCATCTCCAGACTGTTTTGACCCTCCTTGTCCTCCAGAGGATGAGAGACAGAGTGTCTCTCTGTCACTTGCTTGTAGGAGGATGCTGTTACATTCTCCATTGGTGGCATTTTCCTAACAGTTCAAGGGAATTACTGCTCCCCCTAAAACCTCGGGGTCCGGTGCCAGGAGTCTCTTGTAGCTCTGCTGTTAGCACCAAGGAAGCCACATAGAAAGGTGGCACCTTGAGCTCCTGCAGGGCCACAGTCCTCAGCAAATGTAGGATTTGGAGCTGGAGGGAGATGCTCAGGGAGAGATGCTTTCTCGCCTGGGCTGTCCACTCCTCCTTTATTCCAGTCACAGAAGATCCTTACCTCCAAAAAACCAGTGAAGTACATCACCTTGTTGTTTGCACTGCAGGAGATGAGAGAGTCCTTGTCCCCAGGACTGCTAGCAACATCAATCGCCAAAAAGATGCTTAATGCAAAAAAAAAAGCCAACCCAAAAAATGAATAAAAAGGATTTACTTTTTTCTTTCGGGGATTCAGTGCAGGACAGAAAACTGGGCTGTGGCAATTTTCTTCTGTCTGTTGGCTTTTCAGTCTGTCTGGGATGCTCCCTCTTTGATCCTTTGTTCGAGATCATTATGAAACGAACACTTAGAACAGTGAGCTGGAAGCGTTCCTCTTGGTGCTGTGAACAGGGAGGTCAGAGAGCCAGGATTACTCACATTTCCTGGAGAAACAGGCAGGGTTTCAGTCAAGTTTCTATGGCCCTTGACAGTCCTTCAGCTTTGAGCCACTCGTGAAGAGAAAAAAAGGAAGGGATAGAAAAACCCATCTGTGAGACACCCAGTGCTTGTGTGTGTGTGAGAACGTGATCTCAATGAGCTGGCAGCGTCCCGAAGGGCTCTCCCCTTCCATACATTTCTATGTGGTAGTGGAGAAAGCTTTGACATGATGAAATATGCATCCTCTAAATGTCCAGAAAGCAGATGGCAAATGAGCGGAGCCTAAAATATCCCCTAAATCCTCATGATTTTTTCTGGGAATATCCTGGTTGCTGGGGAAGAGCTAGGTGCCTGGCATTTTATTCCGTGGATTTATGCTTGACACTGGTACTTCTTAAACAAACAACAGCAGTTTTTGGTGTAATCCAATCTGTGTGCCTGGGTACTTATCTCTCTTTTACCTCTGAAGCTTCAGAGTGTGTATTTGCTCCTCAGGATTTGGAGACCGAGTGGTAATTGTCCTTTGGAGGCTGAAGAACATGTTTTCTAGCCTTAGCCTCCTCCAATTTCAAATCCCCAGCTGGGCAAGGAACTGAAATCAATGAGAAACAATTTGTTGCTCCTGCAGCGAAGCTCTGACAAGTCATCTGCTTGGGCAGCTGCCGGGTGCAAGCTCTGGTGAGTCTGTGTTTGAAGCCTGTAGAAGCAAATTGCGTTGTCTGTCATTGTCAGCATTATCAAGAGCAGACAGAAAACAAAACATATTTGAGGATGTTAGATAGATAATTCTTTGGAGTGGAGAAGCAGGTAGATAAAGGTGGATCTTAGAGCAGAAGAGCCAACATTATACATCATTACTGACATCAGCGTTACCTTATCGCTGTGTTGTTAGTCCTGTCAGGGAGTCATCAGCTCTAGGGTGCTGGATACAAAATCTGAAGGACTGATTAGAATGGGGAAAAAAAGAGACAAAGAAAATGATACACAACTGGAAATGGAAGGATGGTCTGTGAGAGTGAGTGGAGAGCTGTTTGTGTGCAGCTATATGGGTGATGCACAGGAAAGCAGAGTTGTGTGCTCTGGAAACCTGCGTGGGTCCCAGCATACAGCAGAGCCTGGATCTCCCAGAGCTAAGCTGAACCCACAGCAAGTATCCCCTTCCCACATCAGGACTTCTCCTTTATCAGGGCGCAGTGCCATCTCTTATGATGCCCACAGCATCCAAACCCATTCCGCTAAGCAAAGAATCGGGGAGACAGAGGTGTGGGGTTCACACACTTCACAACCACAGGAAAGCAAAGGTGCTGAGCCACAGGTGCTCTGCCTGCATCCCCACCAACAGCAACGTGCTTCCAATCGTGTGGAAAGGCACCAAGAATTCTGCCGTGATGGAAATGAGACGTGAAGTGGCGTACAGAGGAGAAAAAGTGACAGCACAGCCAGCCTTTGGCAAACGCTGATGGCAAGTGGCTCCCCACTGTGCTATTTGGGCTCATTCAGGCAGAACCAAAGTCCCTTTCTTGGTACCTCAATCTGTTATTGACGGTCAGGGTGTGTTTACTGCGGCTCTAGTTCTGCATGCTGGGTGAAATGCAGCTTGGAAAAGAAATTGGTATTATCAACAGCTACTTAAGCTCTTCAAAACTGAGCTCCACCTGAAAAATGTCAGCGTTGGTAGCGCGGATGAAAACCTGAAAGCCATCCCAGGCCCAGGGTGCAAAGCATCTTGGAGCACGTGGATACTCCCCGAAACCTTCTGACCTCTGCTACCAGGGGGTGGATGCAGCACTGGGGATGGATGCATCCCTCCCTGCGTCCATGAATCATTCAGACGTGAGCAGAATTGTCACCGGAGCAGTGTTCAGCCGCAGCTCTAATTAAGGCAGCAACTTCTTTGTAACAAAAGTAAGGGCAGGAGCTGATCTCCCCCCTCCACCTCCACACCTGCTACCCTTAATTTCAGGTGTGCTTTGAAAGTAGATGAGCCTCTTATTAACACTTTGGGAAAAAAAAAAAAAAAAAGTGAATTATTTTCTTTCAAAGGCTCGGAGTGAATTACGGAGGTGCATATTACACCTCAGCATGCTGTCTGTGAGACAAACAGGCAGGTGTTCATTAGGGCTGCTTGACTTGTCCAGTGCCAGAGCTGAGAACATTTGTGTGAATAAAAAGCAATGAGTTTGCTTTTTTTTTTTTTTTTTTTTCCCTTTCTGTGCCTGGAGCCCTGTAACCTGCAAAGATCGGCGACAGTCTCAAGAGAGGGGAGTCATTGAATCTAAGTTTAGATGTCTATAGTGTGGGAGTTCAGTCTGCAGCAATTGTCTGGACTTAGTTGAAAGCTGAAAGGGAGAAATAGACACGTCTGCTTTCCTCTCTTGGGGTCACCGTCTGAATGTGCAGAGTAAATCACGCTTTAGAGCTGCTTGTCTCTTCCAGGGGAGCAGAGATAATTAGTTCAGAAGAGAGCATTTACATTTTTGGTCCACCACAACAAGGAGTTCTTACGACAATGGACTTTAAGGAAAGTCCCTAATCCGGATTTCTTCATACGTGAATAAATACAGAAAATATGCCTTGCATTTTTAACAAAGACTGGCTAAAGCATTGTTAAAACCTGGCCATGTCCGTGGGCCTGCATTTAAAAAAACTGTAAGGCACAATGGTGGAGGATCTTTTATCATGATGGAAAAGGGAAGTGAAAGATTTCAGTCCACCTGGCTGAAGCACTGCTTCACTAATAGAGTCAAACACTTCTGCGCTGGGATAATTGACTTGCTCGGGCTGTAAGCAAAAAGGTTTTAACTTTCACTGCAAAATGTTTTCCTTTCCCGTAAATAGCCCATTTTGAAACATCTCTGTTCCCGTTTTACATTTGTTCTCCGGTGGATAAAAACAAACGCTCGAACGCAGCTTCTCCGGCAGCCCGCCACGCTTTCCTTGCCTCTCGTATCTGTCCCCTGGGCTCTGAGCAGAGCAGCCCCAGAACTGCTTTTGCTCAGCATTGTTCAGCAGTGCCCACGGGGCGGCGAGGAGCAGCACAGTGGAGGACAGATGGACGTGGCAGGCAGCGATCGCTGGCGCCCAGGTAGAGCGCTCTGAGCTATCACACCTCTCCCCCAGCTTCTTGCCAGCAGGGCTCACAAAAGGTGTTCTGCAGCCTTGTTACTAGTGTCAGCTCTGCTCCCTCCCTCATCATTTCTCGACCACCGAGAGGCTAAAATATGAACTGGGATGGTGATGAATTTGGGGCTGAATTCTTCTAATTCGTTCCTGGCTGTGTTCCTACTTGCATCCATAACTCCACTCGAGTTAATTCAGAGAATTTATAGCTTTAGCTCTGTCAGGTGCTTTGAAAAGTCTCTATTGGCCCCTCATTAATGGGACATTTTTCCTCTTTCTGGAGCTTATTACCTAAGCAGGATTTTTTAGTAGGGTGGAAATACATTGAAGTAAGCGGCCTCACTGCCTTCCTCTGGGCATTCATCAGCAACAGCAGTGGGTCAGCCACAGCCGCTCCTGCAAGAGAAGGTGACACCTGGCTGCATGCAACCTGGGGCTTTTTTTAGCCACTCTCACTCCTGAGAGTGCGAGCTGGTGATCTGAGCAAGCTTTGCTTCTTTTATCTCCATCTTCCTCCGCTGCTCATCTATCAGCGGATTTGACCTTGCAGCTCCTTGTCGGAGGCTCGCTGTTGCTGACAAGGGAAGAGCCTGCCTTTACTTCTCCAGGTTAACAGGAATCTACATCTTGTTTTATTTTATAACTTGGCTTCTCTCCGTCTATCTCATCCTGTTTTGTTTTTTTTTCTGTATGCCTACCTGCACTTAAACCCTTCTCTGCTATTGTGTCTGAGCATCTCTCTGTTACAGGCAAAAGAAGTAAAATAAACTTTCATGCCGGCAAAGAAAATATCACTGCCAGTTGAATGTGCTCTGAGCTAGGAGTGTTATGCCATCGTGTAGTTTAAGGATATGACAAACTCAGGCTGCAGGGCTGAGATAGGAGTGGGACTCTGTGTGCTGTGTGGGCAGTGGTTTCTTACTAAAGCACAAATTCTGTTCACGTCGTTGCTCTTCTTCCTCTCGAGAGGTGGTTCTGCTTGTGAAAGGTCATGGTTAGGGTACTGAGTATTGATTTGATTTAGTGCTGGGAGAGGATGCTCATTCCCTTTGTCTTTTCCTCCCCTTACCTGCCAGGTTTGCCATTTGTAAGCAAACACATCTGTCTGTGTATTTCTTGGGAATCAATGAAGAGTACACCCCCAGTCTGAGAAATATTTCTGATCACTAGAAGTATGTACAGGAATACTGCTTCTTTTTGAGAAGCTGAAATTATTTTGTTTTGAGGTTTTCGTACTGAAGCATTTTGAATTCCCCTTAAAAGCGTTCTGTTTGGAAATTTATCTTTTCCTAGCAATTTTCAATGATTTAAATAGCTGAAAATTAGCTGTGTAACTTAACTCAGGCACTGGCAGGAAAGACAAAGGAGCAAGAGTGAGCAGAAGAAGGGGTCTCAGGCAGTGTTCCTTCCCTTAAGAGACACGATCACCAAGCAAACAGCAATGCTGACAGCAGTATTCTCAAGGGTGACAGGACGGCCACAGAATCACGGGGTGGTGCATCTTGCTGAGGCAGGAGCACGGAGCACAGAGCTCGTGTCTCTGCCAGTTCTATGCCCTCATTCTGAGGCTGAAATTCAAAGTAAATAATGATTTAATAGAAGAGGGTTTCATTTAAACCATTCTTTGTATTGTGAGTAAGAACCGCGGAGCATTTTGTTTGAAGCATTTGGGAGAAGCAGCCACGTGGGCCATTTATTCTGTTAAGGAATCAAAACGAGCCTCTTACCTTTTCATCTCGGCTTCCTTCCCCTCTTTAATTCTTTTGTCCTCGATGCTTTTTATTGATCCTTTCAATCCTGGAGGAGAACGAAGCAGCACTTGAAGTATGGTATTCCTCGCCTTCTCCAGTGGCCATCAGGACACTTTGCAGAGACGCACAGGAGGCAGAAATTGTTCAATTCCTTCCATCTCAATGGCTTTACCCCTGAGTCCCAGCAGGTTGCCTGGCTCTTTGGATGTATTTGTATTGATCAGAACGGGGAGTTTAACCAACAAGTGCCAAACATCAAATGCATCTCAGAAAATGATGCTGAGAATCAAGACAACGCTGCAGGGTAGGGGAAAGTCACCCGTGGTTCTGATGTCCTGTCCAGGGTGGGCTGCTGTGAGCAGGCAGTGCTGGGTCACGCTGCTCAAATTGTCAGAGCTACTTGGACAGCACGGCTGGTTTTCAATGGAACCTTTACAAAAAGTGTCCTAGTGCTGCTATGCTAAATGGGAAGGTGGGTACACAGGGGAAAGGTGGGCACACAGCAGGAAGGTGGACATAAGCTCACACCCAGCATGCATCTTCCCTGTGGCAACGCCATACATTTTCACTAGGAGGATTCCATTTCATTCTCGAATTATTTCTTTATTTTCAGAGAATACATATCTGTGTTGAGAATTGCTTTTTGGCAGCAAAGGGCAGGAGAAAGAAAGATAGCAAAATTGTATGTGGGAAGCAGACACATTTTGTAAAGATTTTCTTCAAGCACTTCCAAGTAAATATTTCCAGGCACACCCAAAAATAAGTTGGGAAAAAATAGAACTGCCTTAAAAGCAAAAGAGAGAATTTCCTCGTCCCCGAATACACATCCTTCATGATTTCAATCAGTAGGAATCAGAATTCCCTACTTCAGATCAACAGCTCTGGGGAACTTCTCAGCCCTGAGTTCTGTACTGCTGCTTCCCACCTCCTCCTTGGTCAGCCCCATAGCCTCACTTCTCCAAAGCAGATTTGTCTGATTACCTCTGGCCTCTTGCCTGAAGCCTCCCGTAGAGGATGGTGATTGATGATCACTGTTAGCACTGGGGTGTGCTTACAGCCTGAACTGAGCCCCAAATGGCTTTTCCTTGAGCGTGCATGGGCTGTCCCAGCTCTCTGCAGTCACTCAGGGGAACTGATAGCTGCACGAGGGAGTTACTCCCTTAAATCTGATGGTGACAAAGGGACAGAAAGGACAGAAAGGCTGAGAGCAATCACCTGTCTGCATGGCTCCCTTCCAGGAATGCACGTGGGCAAGACCTGTCTGCCAGCAAAAGTTTCTTTGGAGCGATTTCACATTGTTCATGGTTATTGATTTGGTCATCGGAATGAAAAATAAGGTTTTGATTTTTGGCAACACAAAGCTGTTCTCTTTATTCTGGTTTTATTGATCTATTTGTGCCCCTCCCTCCCTCTTCTTAATGCAGCGGATCAGATAAAGACGTGAAAGAACAGGGAGTTTAATGGATAGGAAAGCGATGGTTTTTTAGTCCATCAGGAAGTTTGAAATTGAGATTGTTGCGATTTGGAGGGAAAAGGGAGGGCAGCCTCACTCCCTTTGAAGCAGCAGTCTGTTCCTCCCGGACTATTCTAATTCTGTAAGATTGTGGGATGAGAGAAATCTCCTTTGTCTACGGAGAAGAATGACATCGGACAGAGCGACGCCCATGGCTCTAATTAGCGCTTCTGTCAGGGCAGCAATCAGCGCAGCAGTGACTCGCGGTTGGACGTGCTCCCAAGATCACTGCACAACGAAAGCAGCTGCCGACACCGGAGTGTAGCAGGGGGTGTGCGAGGCGGTCCCCGTGGTGACATCCTTTCTACCTTTAAGCACTCGCAGTGCTTCTGTTCCCTCCCAGTTCTGCAATAGGTGAGCTGAATCCTGTGCTGGAAACCTCCAAGGGAAATAGCCGTTATGTATTATGATAGCCCAAGTTTAAGTGATCATTAAACAGTAGGAGTTACTATTTGAAATCTATATCCTCGCTAACCAGAGCATTCTGTTTCACCCCAGGTGAAATCCGCTCCTGAGAAGAACAAGGCCAAAGCATAATATAAGCTCTAAGCCCTCAAAAAATAACTTCACCAATTTTGAACACATCAATCAATTTTTATTTTTTTTAAAGCGAAACATAAAACCTAACAAATCGTAACAAGGCTCCCATCACTATCAGTTCCCTCTGATATCTAAGCCTGTATATCTCTGCTGATAGCGAGCTCAAAAATACAGCGTGAACAGAACAAAAGTAGGAAAATAAACACATCCTGAAGTATTCAAATAATAAGAAAATCTCGCTTCCGCAGCTGTCAGGTGCATTGAAAGGAGAACGGTTGCACCATCCCTGGTTTGGAGATGGGGAACAGAAATGTGTTTGGGTTTTCCCAGCGTCCCGGAGGAGGTCAGAGGCTGCGCTGACAGCTGAGACCCCATGTGCTGTCCTGTCCAGCGGCTGGCAGGTCCTGCACGCTTCACCTACAGGCAGGAGTGGGTTAGAAATGGGGGCAACCTTCCACATATCTAACCGCCAGAGAAAAAGGGAAAATTCGTAGTAAAAAGCACCTCTCAGTCATCTCTGTCTGCAGCCAAGGAGATCTCCAATGATTTAGAGCAATTAATTAGCTACTCTGTCTTATTTGTAAAGGGAAGCATGGCCTGGGCTATGGATTAATACATGCAAATTTATCAAAGTAATTTGCTTGCCTGAAGGACAGGAGCCAGAGGCATATGCAAATCCCTGCAAACATTGTGACAGACACACAGCCCAAATTTGGGGACTTTGACAGTCTCTGATGGTGAGCACCAGTTGAATACTAGCTGATAGTGAAGCAGCGTGGGAGGCTGTGGAAGCTTTGCCAGCTGATTTCACTCACTGCCTTTATATGCAGCCAGGGAGGAGCAGCCTGCCCCCCACTCTGAGCTGCTCTCCATGAGTGACCGGAGAAGGAATCAGGGAGAAACCAACTGCTTCCATTGGCAGCTGGGCTGCTGTGCTCAGCCAGGATCAGAGCCAGCTCTGTAGAGGACTGGGGGCTTCATTTCTGGGTAAGGCTTCGTATTGTATAGAGCTGGCAGGAACAAGCCCTGAATCCGTCCTAGGCTGGGATTTGCTTCTCTGTGTCTGAGCAGTAGAAGGGTCTGAGCAGACAGAATGCAGGATCTTACTTTCTTTGTTTGTAGGGTAATGGCATGACACCGTTTTCTGAGCAGCCATTGGGTAACCTATGTCTAGAAAGAGCAATCTATAAAGTCCCCCGAATTGAATTTGTCCCTTTCTCAGGCAAATTTTAGAATTCAATTATGATGAAGAACAGATCTTGAAAGAAAAATAACAATGAGAATTCACACTTGATATCTGGAGAAGATAGAGCATGAGGAGCAGCTGGAACAGGCTTGGCTTAATTGGGGAAAAGCGGTTTATCTTGATTTGCCTCATGTGAGGACTCAGGGACAAGAATGAAGAACTACTTGCAAAAAGCAGGAAAGTTTGTTTCTTCTTCAAGATCTAATAATTCTGACAAGTACATTGAAAATATATCAGAGGAGAAGATCTTACTGTCCCCAGATGGAATAAGAGAGAAATTAGCAAATGGCACATTAACATATTTCTGATTATATTCCAGCCTTCCTGCAAAGGGAAATGTTAGGGGGAATTATTGAATTAATTTGTGCAGTTTACAGGTTATCTGATTTTTTGCTTGAGTTTGAAGACAACGATCTGCATCTGAGATAGAAACCTTTCAAAGGAAAAGACCTTCACCTTTCTGGCTGACGTGAGCCTGAACGTCAGGGCTGTCACCAGGCATCCTCAGTCACCTTGGGTGAACCTTGGAGAAAGAATTACAGCCATCGGGTGAGAAGTGGCTTTTGCATCCTGACTGAAGTTGTGCTTTCTTCCCCAAGGAATAGTTATGCTGCGTACAAAGTGCGGGGAAACAAAGAGAGGCACCTGATCCTCTGGTGGCAGATGGCACGGGCAGCTCTAGCTGGCCTTGTTGGATTGCAGAGCTGCTTCGAGGCAGTGATCTGCAAATGTTCAGCCAAAGGGTTTCTGAGACACGAGAGAAACCCAAGGTTGCTGGAATTGTTGATGGTGTTACATGGACAGCCAGCTCTGGGGCAGCATCGTGGACCACCATAGCACCAGGGCAGCTGGCTCTCACTCCTAAAAACCTCACGTGTCCAGGAGAATTTTAAGAGTAGATTAACACAAGTCTACCATGAACAGTCTCATTCCCAGTGAGAACAGACTGAGTTTTCTTATTGTCTGCTTAAAGCTGTGCCTTCTAAGAATTTTAACCAGGAATTCCATATGGAGCTTGAGAGAGTTTTTTCTAGGAAAAAAAAAAGTCAATGGAAGCTCAGTTAATGCATAATGGCTTCTCAAAAAGATCTATTTTTAAAGTGGATCAAAAATACTTACCTAACGCTGGTGGATATAAAGCTTAGGGAATCATTAACGTGACTCTGACAGAAGTAATACTTGAAACCTGCTTCTGTAGCTCTGAACTACAGAAGAAGTGTGGCTGGCTTTGGGAAGTAGAGAGAGATGGACACAGAGGCAGTAAAGGCAATCACCTGACTCATTTTAGAAGCTTAAGTTAGGTTTCCAAAGTACCATAAGGATATGTATTCCTCCTTGAGCAGTACAGACAAAACCTCACGGTAAAGAGAATTAAAATAGGGGTTTTGCCCGCAAAGAGAATGGAAAATGTCCAACATAAATGTTTAAATATCATTATTTCAAATATGCATTGAAGTTTGTCCCTGGAGAAGAAGATAAACTGCGGAAGTCCTGCTTTACAGCGAGCCAGACCAGATGTGCTGTGTCTGGACAGCTGCTTGAAACCAGAGAAATGAGCTAATGAGATAGCTAACGAGGCTCAGATGGAGCTTTGGAAGCCATTGAGTGCCACTGCAGATCAGAGGAGATATTCAGATAGTCATTACTACAACGCTTCTCATCCTATCCTGGTCCACCCAGAGCACGCTTCTTCCAGCAGCTGCTCCTGGCCATTTCCAGTGTTTCCATTTATTCAGCCTTTTGCAGTTCTGACTTTCCAGGTCAGTGGAAAAGAAAATGTGTTACATGTGCTGGATTTGGCATGTCAGAGGAGATCCCCTTTCCCTGATGCAGCTTGGTGCGTGATATTCTCATTAGCCGTTATTTAGAGCCAGACAGAGTCCTAACAGAATTAAGTCACACGTTTCTAAAAATCATCCATATTAACCTAGATGGAACAAATTAACGAGGCAGATGCAGTCAGCATGCCCTGAAGTTTCTCCGTTAGGACTGCGTGCATTGAAAATAAGTGATTCACAATTAATGCTTTTCAGAGGAAGAAATCATTTTTTTTCTTTTGTGAGAAAGTGAAAATAACCTACAGTGTTCTCAAAACCAAAATTCACGTTTTCCTTTCAAAAGATTTTTTTTGCTTTGACACGGATGTTGCATAAATAGGCAAAAGCTGTTCGGAGTGTTCAAAAGTGAAATGGAGCTTTTCGAAATCCTTGGCTATATAATCACAGAATCATAGAATCGTTTAGGTTGGAAAAAACCTCTAAGATCGTTAGTCCAGCCACTCACCCACCACCAATACTGCCCACTAACCAGTCCCTTAGTACCAGATCTACATGTTTCTTCAACACCTCCATGGACAGCCCATTCCAGTGCCTGACCACTGTTTTGAAGAAGTTTTTCCTAATATCCAACCTGAACCTCCCCTGGCGTAACTTGAGGTCATTCCTTCTCATCCCATTGCTGTTACCTGGGAGAAGAGGCCAACCCCACCTCACCACAACCTCCTTTCTGGGCATTAAGATCTCCGAGCCTCCTCCAGGCTGAACAATCCCAGTTCCCTCAGCCATTCCTCATAAGACTTGTGCTCCAGACCCCTCACAGCTTCATGTCTTTCTCTGAACATGCTCCAGGGCCTCAGTGTCTTTCTTGTAGTGAGGGGCCCAGAACTGAACACAGCACTGAGGTGCAGCCTCACCAGTGCTGAGCACAGAGGGATGATCACCTCCTGCTCCTGCTGGCTCCTCTGTTGCTGATACAAGCCAGGATGCTGTTGGCCATCTTGGCCTCCTGGGCACACTGCTGGCTCATGTGCAGCTGAGTGCTGACCAACATCCCCAGGTCCATTCCCTCTGCACAGCTTCCAGCCACTGTGTCCCACAGGACTAGAAGAAATGCTTCTGTCAAGCTTTCATGGTATCTCACTAAGTGCTTGAGTTACTGACTGTATTCACAGCTGGAGTGGAGCAGAAGTTCTCATTAGATGCTACAGGGACTTGAAAAAGCAAGCTTTTTGGGAGTGTGGGAGCCAATGAGGGTTAACCTGTCGTATGCGATTCGTGTATTCATTTTTTTTAAATTCATTTTATTGATTGCTCTGTAGTGAATTCACTGAATCATTCCAATTACTTATCGATCGGCTGTGGGTACGTTGGAGCAACCAAAGTCCTTCTTTCATCACGGGCTCACCCACTGCTGCCAGCATCCATCTGGAACACACGGGCTCCTTTGTTCTTTATCTCGTGGTAGGAACCTTACCTGTCATGAGTCCTTCGTGATGGGCACGAGCTCCAGCGAATTCACCACCATTTCCCCAGATAGAAGCATTCTATCTTCTGTCTGTCCTCCAGCCAAGCAATCTGTGCCCTAAGGAATTAGGAGGAAAACTCCCCTCTAGGAACTGATAATTGAGATTTGGGACATTCACTGATTCATAATTCTCACGATCACGGTGCTGTGCTTTTGGAAACGCTCTCAGCACAAATCTGGGACATCTCTGCCCCAACTACAACTCCCCTAAAAAGGTCATGGTGTGACCCCACGTGGCAAATGCACCAAAGCTGGTTGTGAATCAAAATGAGAGTGTCCAAGGCTTCCTTCTTCTGTTACAAACCTTGAATTATTTGTGCCGTGTTAATAAAGTTCATCTAGGTCACCTGAACTGTCTCTCAGTTGTTTAATAAATGACTCACTGAGGGGCTGAATTGAGTGAAGGTATGAGACTATTTAAACATGCTGGTGGCCAAGCAAGAAAAGATTCAGTGCAGCAGATAAGGAGAGGTCAGGAGAACACAGGAGAGGTGGGCTAGGATGGTGGGGAGCCTGGAGGTATGAGGCAGGAGCGTGGGGAAAGACACAGAGGCAGCACGACAGCCCAGCAAATGCAGTGAGCCCTTGAGCAGAGTGGGAGTATTGGGAATGTCTCTGGATGTTTGTGAATAAGGCCTTGTGACCACTGGGGCTGGTAGAAATTGTCAGTTTTCTCCTGGAGACATGTTCTTAAAAGTGGAGTTACCCGTGAAAAGTGAGTACGTGCTGGCACTTCAGGTTCCCAGTGGCTTTTGGCAGAAACCTCAACATTCGACTGGAAGTGCTGAAATGGATGTGTTCTGGGTCAGCCAGGTGGGGGTCAGCTGCAAGTGCAGAACTGGAGCAGAGTCAGGACATTCATTAACCTGGAGGAAATCTGGATGAGCCAAGTGTTGCTGTGGTGGTTGAGGAAGGGACCTTGCTCCTCCTGGGCTAGGCAGGGAAAGGCAACTCTGGGGTCCTGGTCTGGGTTTCCAGTGCTTCTCCCTGAGGCCTTTCTCCAGAAACAACCCATCCTTGGTGTTCTCAGCTGCTGGATGTGGGTGTGTTGTGCCCTTCCAGCATCCCCCTGGCGCGAGGTGGCAAGGCACAGCTCAGCCCAGGCTGCTTTGCAGGTTTCCTCCCACCCTTGTTCATTCAGCAATTATCCTGCCTCTGTCCTCAGCATCTCAGGCTCTTCCCTTGAGGATGCCTGATAGCTGCAAGGGCACGGCCAATGAAATGATCTATTTTGTCCGAGATACAGCCCAGTCCTTTAAAAATCTGTTCAAGTGCTGAAGAAAGGAGGGGAAAAAAAGAAAGAGTGATGCCAAGCAGAAAGACTGTGTCAGCATCACACCAGGAGAGCCAAGCATCTGCTGATTAGGGCATTCCCTCAGGAGCCTGAAAACTCAGCTTTAAATGCATCTTGTGTCTGAATCACATCTCTTCCATATACAGTTTCTCAAAAACTGTAGCAAGTTCTGGAGTGTTCCAAAAATGCTTTGCTTAATACTGCTGTATGTAGATGATCTGGAGCTGCAGGTTTTTAAATGTTTGACTTGAGTAGCTGTTGTTTAACATCCTCTTTAATTATATTGAACTCTTTCTGTGCAATCAAACATTGCTTAGGGCCATTGGAAAGCAAAGTATTTCATTATCCGTGTAGGATATGAATACATCATATGAATTCTTTTCCAAATGCGGAGTTGAAATATTTATTGACACTTCTGCTTGCTCTGTGTTGCAGGGCTCATTTTCCATTCTGTCTGGTACTGGACCCACTGGAACTGATTCAATCCCAAATGCTTCGGCACAAGTCAGCGTGCTCTTGGCAGCAAAACAAATGTGTTTGCTCTCTATGCTACGTGCTTTCTTCCCTAGGAAGGAGGTATGGTTGAGAAAACCCAGGGATTTATGGACATTTTTTATCATTTTGCTGAAAATGCCAAACCTTATTTTTTGGGGCTGCAGATTGATGGATTGGGTAGGTAAAAGCAAAAAAAAAAAAAAAAAAAATAGAAATGTATGGAGTTTTTATGGCAAGAAATGGTTAAACAAAACTCTGCCTTTAGGATTAGAAAGGCCTTGGGAGTGTCTTGTCTGTGCAGGTGTGACCACTTCTGTTCTGCATGGACTTTGCTGCCATTTGCTGGCAAAACAAGAGCTGTTCCCACACTTTCCTGCTCTGAGAATCAAAAACTGCATTGTGATGACGTTGCCTCCTCCTTTAACAGCAGATTTTCCCACTCGTTGCTTCAGCGTGGTCCCTACCCTTCTATTCCGTGTAAGAAGAGGAAAAACAAACACTTTGTATTTGTTTGTGATGTCTCTTTGACACTTACTTCAGAAGAGCCTCGGAGCTGTCAGAGCCGTAACAGGCAACGTCAAATTAACATTTTTTTTTTTTTCTGAAATGGTAATTACACCCTTTTGTACTGTGCTGAGTGTGTGCTTATTGAAGTGTAAATGCAGCCATGGCATCTCATAGTACTGCTGAGACATGGGCACGGGGCGTTTGCCCAGGTGCTCCGTGCGAAAGGTTCTGGAGGACAACAAGTGAACATGGACCAGTTTGTGTCCCTGCACCAAAGAAGGCCAACAGCACCCTGGCTTCATTACAAAGAGCATTGTCAGTGGGTCCAAGGAGGTATTTTCTTCCTGTTTGATATTGCAAACACTTGGTGTGCAGCCCTCACATGTGGTGGAGTCCCAACAAGGCAACTCAGAGCTGCGCTCTGCACAACTTCTGCTGCTGCACCACATCCAAGGGAATGTAAACAGCTGTGATACCCTGAGCCTCAGAGCAATTTTCTCAAAGAAAAAGCACGCAGAACTGGCTGCTCTGCCCTGCAGGAGACAGGGAATTTGCTCTATCTCAGCCGACATAAAGTGATGTTGTCTAGAAATTAAATAGTTAAAGGGTGCCACCTCTATTGGATGCACTGCACAGCATGCTCCCCTGCTATACCCTGCTGTGGTGCAGTCATCCAACTACAGGTGTTGCATTAATGAAGTCAGAAGGGGATGGGGCAGACATCAGTGTTGGCTGGAGGGGGATTTCTCAGCCCGCAGCAGATCTGTGCACTGGCACAGTGGTGCTGCTCCTCACAGGAGAGCTGTGCTCACAGCCAGCTACGGGCAGGCATGGGCATTCTGTGCATCAAACTCTCCTTCCTAAACACTGCCCTGTTATTTTGTAGCTTTTTATTTCAGGTAATTGCTTCCGTTAGGATGTTTTTAAAGCGTTTTTGTGAGATGAAGCAGAGTCCAAAATTAGAAGCCATACTCAGCTAATAACAATGATTGCTCCAAACCACTCATTGAAAGAATCAGTGGGGAGGTAAGAGGCACTCTGGGGCTGCTCCTTTCCATCAGAACTCCCTGGATTCCTCTGGGCACCCTCTTCACACCATCATCCCTTATCTCATGCACGGCTTAATCTATTCCACTTTCCCATTGCCAGCTCAGGGACGCAGTGACTCTGTGCCTTTTGTCACCACCTCCGTGGGCCTTGACAACATTTCATCCCATGCTCCCCTGCCACCCAGATCCCAGATTTGTTCTCTGCAGTGCTGCTTACATCCAGAAGCCAGCAGCAGCTTTTGATAGAAAGAAGCACCCCTGTAAGGAGTGCTCAGGCTCAGACACGAGCAGACCTGGCTGCTGAGTGCTCTCCGTAACCCATGGGGCTGTGAGAGCAGAGCTCAGCCACGTTCCATGAGCTGCCTTCCTCCTGCAAGGCTTGGCATGGGGCTGCTGTGGTTCATGGGCAGCTGCAGCTCTGAAATCAATGGCCCTTCAAAAACAACTCCAAGCAGCTGATGGACTGCAGGGTATGGCTCTTGGCACAGCGTGAGCGAGTCTGGAAGCCAAATATTGAAGCTTGGGTGTGATAAATGGGCCGATATGGCACATTGCCTGCAGGAGCAGGAGGCTGCGTGCAAGACATGAATGCTTCCCTTCAGTCTTTGGTCTCATTAACAGGTGAGCACTGGCCCAAAATCCATCATCCATTCCAGAAGGTGGTAGGGGACACCTGATAAGGTAGAGCAGGCAAAGCCATTAACCTGAAGAAACAGATTGATGTTCTCTTCCTGCTGAAGTCCATCAGGACAGATGACAAGTGGCACAGACATGTCCTGGCTGCAGTCTCTAATCGTGCAGAAGGGAAAAAACATTGCACAGCACAGGACTGGTTATTTCAGTAGCGTGAAGCTTGGAGGAGAGCACTCTGCCTACCTGCTGTCCCTGTAAGGCCTCCACCACCTTCATCTCCATAGTGCTGCGCTCACAGCAGTCCTGTGAAGCTGAGCAGTGCTGTCAGTTCTGCATCACAGCAGGTAAATGAGTGCCTGCACACCTGCAGACACCTGCTGCACTGAACACACAGTGCCATGGCAGAGGCCCAGTGGTGTGAGCCTGCAGCTGGAATAGAAGAGGTGGGAAAACCCTTGATGTGCCACGTGGTGGTGGGGAGCTGCACCCTGACCAAAGCCTGTTGCTGGGCAGGAAGCTGAAGGGCACACTATGTCCTTCACCTGGACCCTGATGTGTGGATCATCACCAGGCTTTGAGGCATCTGCCTCCTTATATGCACTGAGTGTTGACTTTGTACCTGCCCTGTAACAGGTCTGCAAAGCAAATCACAGACAGTTCTCTTTCAGGCTCTCTGCATCACTGTAAATGTTAACTGTCCAAATGCATCCAAAAATTTCATCTACCATTCTGGAGCTCATGGCAGGATTTACGAGCTGTTGGACTTCTACCCACAGAGGATATTGCCATAGCTACTAATAATTATTAACACCCTGCAGTGAAGGCTGACAGCATGCCTCTGGAAGGAGGGGAAGGACGTTGGGTGGCTTTTGGCTCTGTCTGCACTGGAATTTAGCATCAAACCTGAGGTCTCTTGGTCAGCCTGCAATGGAGCCAGGTGTGTCAGCTCAGGAGTGTCACCACCTCTTGTACCCCTGCCCCACTCTCTTCTTCTTCTTATGGAAGGAGTTAAGCCAGTGCCTCAGGATGCCTTCAGTGCTCTCAGGGGCTCAAGTATTCAATCTGCTTCATCATTCTGATCAGGCACAGAAAAAGTCATTAAGGAATAAAGATGTCTGTTCATTGCGGAGGTCCCCCCTGGTGATGCAGACATAGCAAAGGGCTGCACAGATCCTGTTCCTCGCAGCTCTGTCTGCACAGACCTGCAGAGGGAATCTGTTCTCTCTGACTTTTAATGATCAATGCAACGATAGAACAAGGTGCATATGGGAGTTGTAAGAAACTAGCGTGGTTCAGAGAGAAAATATTGTAAAATAATTTGCCCAAGGCTGAAAGGAAAAACATCTATTGTGAGTACAGAGTACTGATCAAACGTTGCCTGTTGAGTTGCACTTCTGACCCATCTCGTCCTTTCTCTTTCTCTCTGTTGCGCCGTGATTACGGCGTCCCTGGCTCAGCGCTGTCATGTCGCAGCGAGCCCGTGATGTGACACAGGGGAATAGGAGGTGACAGGGCAGGAACAGCCTGATGGGCTGCGAGGCTGCAAGCAGAGGTGAAGTGAGTTATTTTAGGATGGGATGCCAGCAATTGACAGCTGATATAAAACAGAGTTGACAGATGAAAGGGCCAAGCTGCTGCTTTCAGCCCCGGCAGAGGAACTCGCTGACCTTTGGAGGCGGTTTGGCACTTCCCCTCTGCTGAGTCACAGAGACCAGCAGTGAACAGGTTCCTCGCTGCCTGCTGAGGAGCGATGCTCTCCCATTTAGGGCACAGCATGAAAGAGGGACAGCTCAAACACGGGCTCCAGCTGGGCCAAAAGCAGTATGCTCCAGGCTGGAGTCACCTCGGTGTAGGCGCTGGGAGGATGTCTCAGGCAGAAATCTCAGCTCCTCACTAGTCAAGAGAGACAAGTGTGCCCTGGGGTGGCCCAGCCTGGCACAAGACAGACATCTGAGACACCTGGAGATGAGCTGCCCTCTGGGGCTCCAAGCTCTGTACAAACATGGGAGCTGGAGAGGGGCTGGCTAGCACAGATGCAGACATTTAACGATGTAAAAGTTAAGTGGGGTGAATCACACTTTTTGTGTCTGCGTGCTGTTGCCAAAAAGGCAGGAATAAGCTCTTCTCTCCTAATTTCTCACAAAAACTCACCTGGCGTGTCTTGTATGACGCTTGTTTGGAAGCATGGCCTGAGCCATGGCTTTCAGGTGATTTTTTTACTTCAAGGTGGAACTTTAAGGCTTCTGATGTCTGGAGTAAATCCCTACCATCCTGACTTATCTCTGCACCATCCTCCACTGCCCCAGTGTCAAACCAGCACTGTACGACCCGGGGACCCAGCTCTGCCTTGAGGAGCAGGAATTTCTCTGCATCAGCAGTGAAGCAAGGGTTGCATCTGGCTCGGAAAGCTCTTGGATATCCAATGCCTGGGAGAAACCGGAGGAAACTTGAATAAAACAAAGGCATGCGGGGCCTTTATGACTTATGGTTCAGACAGGATTGCTGGCTAACACAAGCTCCTCAGAACCACGGAGAACTGCTGGAAGACTTTGCAAATCTATTTGCCTTCTGGCATGAAACAATGCCTTTGACTGATAGCTGTGTTTTCTGTAGAGCTGTAGCCATCATACAACCTCTGCAATGCTATTGGGGTGATATGTAATACTCAAGGGTGCCCTGCTAAGAAAAGGTTTTCCCCAAACTGACAGTGTGCGGTCTGATTGTTACTGCTAACCATGACAGGTTTGTATTGACACATTTCCTTTCAGTTGTCATCTTAAAAACCCAAATAACAGTGAGGATTCCTCCTTTGCCAGTGTCCTGTTAGCCAGGGCAGAAGGTCCTGTCAGATCGGCTTTGGATACTGAATGGATTCTGTTTTGTTTTCTTCTTCATACAGAGTGGTCAGGAAAGGTGAAAGAATCCAGAGTTTTTAAAGGATAGCTTTCTTTACTTGGTTTGAACTCAGTCCTGTTTTGAACTGAGACATCACAGGAAATTCAAGCAGTTGTCAGAGTTTACTTTCCCCTCCTTGTTTAGAACCAACTTTTTACAAAGTGAGAGCTCCAGGTACTTCCCACATGGAAGAATTCGTTCTCTGGTCTTGAAGAGGGAAGCTCCGTGCATCATTCCCATCCCAGCCCAGTGCTGTAATGCTGCTCCTGTAACAGCAAAGCAGGAATGCAGCCGGAGATCCCTACAGCCTTCTTCCCTGCTGACTCCTCCTCAGACATTATCCACAGTGGTTCAAATGCAGTTTATTGGATATTTATTGTTACTGTGCTTCTGGTTTTACTGGGAGATGGCACTGTGTTTTCTATTTGACTGAGAAGCATTTATGCCTCTCTGTAGGGATCCACCCGGGACATACCCAGGTTCACATGCAGTTAATATGTGTTCTAAAAAGACAAAGCTTCCCATGGGCTTCAGCAAATATTTGAAATGAGGTGGAGGAGGATCTAGGGTGTGATATTAGCTGTGTTATTGCTTTGTTAGATTGCTGCTGGGAGAGGCGGGACTCTTGCTGTGATGTGTGAGTGGGAAAAACCAATAATGATGCCTACATGGAGAAACCTCTGCTTGGGCTGTGCCATGCAGGGACCTGGGGCTGGGAGTGCATCCATCCAGGCTCTACATCTCTGGCATTAATCCAGCTCTGGTCCTTGAAGTCCTTCATCCCCAGTATGGAATTTAGGTTGGTCCTTCTCACTGACTCTGGAAGATCTGCCTTGGGAACAAGGCTTTCATCCTTTGCTCGCTGACTCACTGTGTGATTCTCCATCCCCGTATCCCTGCTGACCAATGGAGGATGCCTTCAGCATCCCAGAAAGTACCGCCCTGGCAGAGGGATTCTTAACATTTTGCTTACTTACTTAGAAGAAAACCGGTGCTTGAAGCAGTGGATTTTTACGTCCTAAGTTTGCTTCTTGATTAAACATTTAAAAGATGGCATAGGTTCAGCAGAAGACCTGACTGCCTATTAGCTTGCAATTGCACTGAATGTATCAGCTAATTTAGCCCTGGCAGCCTGCCAGGAAGAAGCACGTGATTTGCTTTAGAGACAACCTAAAATGAGGAGTTTTGAATAAAAATTCAGAATAATTAACGTTGGCTGCTGTTTATTGTAAAGAAAATGGAGAAATTCTTTTTTTTTTTTCTAATTTATACCATATCGAACAAATAGGAAGCAAACACCATCTACGATGTTTCTGTTCTGCCTCTGCCTCTCCTGTTCTAACAGAAAATAATGCATGGAAATGTTTTCTCAAATCTGTAAGGGAACTTGAGCTAACTGAGTGGGAACTTGAGCTAATTGACAAGGAACACTGGAAGGGTGGGGGATGGAGAAGTGTTTTTGTTCAGAAAGCAGCACTGTGCCCAGCTGTGTGGCTGCAGGCTGCTACAAGCCCCACTCCTGCCTTGCAGGCCTTCTAGATCCATTGCAGAAGGATGGACAGCTTCTTGCCTGGCCTGAATCCTGAGAGTACAACGCTTACTTGTTGGGATTTGCACTTAGGTGTATTCCGAATGCGATTTCCTGGGAGCTGCACCGTGCTCTGTGGTGATGCCTGGAAGGGGTGGCAAGTTTCGCTGCACTTCACTACGTCCAGGTGCTGGCGTGTTTTCTTTCCCCTGGCTCTCATGCTGGAGGTGTTTCTGCACTGACCTGTGACAAGCCCTGCAAAGTGCTCCGTGCCCAGCACCCAAGGAAAGCAGAGCACACACTGCTGTAAATCTGAGCAAAGCTTCCTGACAACACCGCATGCACCGCAATGCACAATGTGTGCATTGTGACAGCTCCTCGTGCTTGTCACACACAGGTCTCAGCCACCAACATGAATGCAAGGCAGAGATCTCAGGCTGTGTCCTAGCAGCTGGCTGAGCAGTTCAGCAGGACTGGGAATCCTGCAGCAGAACTTCTTCCTAAGGTGTCATTTTCCATTTAGCTTTCATGCAAGGGAGAACAAGCGGGAAGTGCCTTTCCAGCCGGAGCAGCTCTCCTGACTGCTCTGCACACAGACCTGCTGCAGGTCCCTGCTCCTGGAAGGCTGGGAGCACGCTGCTTGCACAGCACACTGCCTGTTTGCTGCAGGAGCTGCTGCAGGAGCCAGAGGCAGCTGCCAGTTCTGCACACTGCACAGTGACCCTCAGGGGTTAAAGCAAAGGCAGATCATTTCCTGTTTGTGCACAGATAAATCCCTTACCATTTTTTCCCTGATCTTTTATTTCTTGGGGTCTTGAAAGCTGGAAGAGTAGGAAGAGTGAACTGCATCGGTTCCCATTTGCAATGAGAAAGTTATTTCAATTGATTTAAAGGAAGGAACAGTTGGGGTAATGATCACAGAAAACGGCTGAAATTAGTCAATAAATAAAGCACAAGTTTCCATCCTTCCTCCACTTCCATTAGATTAGATACAGTCTAATCTAGAGACCATCTTCTCAGGGCATAGCAGTGCCTGTGGATAGCAGCTGGGGGGCTGCACCCTCCTGGGCTTTGTGGGGCACCTGAGCAGCATGGCTGTGGCAGAGGATGGCCTGCAATAGATGCCCTTCCTACACATTGGCTGCTCAGGAATTCATTCTAGAGAAATTATTCTACTCACGCTTGAAATAGAGGAACAATATTAACTGGCCTTTGCTGGTGGGGCCAGCAACAAACCGAAGCTATATCTAATTGATTATTTCGAATCCCATTGTACAGAGGGAAATCATTTGTGGAACAGATGAGTGAGATGAACTGCTTCAGGTGGTGGCAATTATGGACTGGAAACCTCGAATTTCCCAGGGAACCCTTCCATTGCTGTGCCGTGCTCTCAGCCCTACACCTGATAGGGAGAGGGTACCAGCAGTGTGGGGAAGGTGTATGAGAAACGTGCTGTCACGCCGTGAATCACCTCGGGACATATCCACCTTCAGGCTCAATTAAAGCTATAGGAAATCAATATTTAATACAGTTCATTTAAAATTCACAGACACTGGTGTGTTAGGAAAGGAATAGATTAACATTCACTGTATGTCAAAATCACTGTTCTCCAGGATCTTTAACTCCACATCCTCTGGAGATAGCAATTTATTATGTCAAGTACGTGAAAGAGAAGGAGGAAGAGGTGGGAGCTGGAGATTTTAAGATTTTTAAATTTTTTATTCAATTTATTTAAGGCCTGTGGACCTTCTTCTCCATGAAGCACGCGGTGCCACGAGGTTTCCAGGTGCCGCATTGGTGTGGTCAGCTGGATGTAAGCTCAGATCATAGAATCATAGAATGGATTGGGTCGGAAGGGACCTTTAAGGTCATCTAGTTTCAATCTCCCTGCTATAGGCAGGGACGCCTGTCACTAGACCAGGTTGCTCAGAGCTCCACCCAGCCTGGCCTTGAACACCTTCAGAGAGGAGGCATCCACAACCTCACTGGGCAACCTGTTCTAGCGTCTCACCACGCTCAGAATAAAGAATTTCTTCCTGTTATCTAGTCTAAATCTATCCTCTTCCAGTTTAATGAATTCTGCTTGTTTGGTTCTGCTGGGCATGAAGAGTTGGCAGTGACAGCCAAGGACGTCTGCTCTTTGAATCCTAAATGTGAAGTGACCGGAGCCCCACCGGGCACGACTGCTCCTGGAGCAGGGCTGGGAACGCTGGGTTCCAGCATCCCAATGGTGCTGGGATGGGCTCTGCCGTGTCCAAATGCAACCAGAGAATGGGGGGCACAGTGCCCAAAGCAGGTGCTGGGAGGCTGAGGCATTTTGCAGAGAGAAGAATGAGACCTGGCTTTATTTTTAGAGTTGGGTGATATTTATAGATATTTCTTTTTCTCCCTCATATTTAGGTTAAGCAAAGCACCGGAAAAAAATACTGTCAGCTAAAAAGTCAGTAATGAATCATCTGGTTAAAAAAGATCCCGAACAATGAAATAGAAAGGATTAAAGAAGATACAATATTTTCTGTTGACATTTTAGAAACAAGAAGTTTCAACTTTTCCATTTCCATTCAAAATAGACTTTAACTTTGTAGAAGAAAAGAAAAAAAATATTGAAAAGCAAAAACCTGAAATGAAACATTTCATTTTGGACTATGTGAAATTGAATGCTTCTCTTTCATGTTTTCTTGCTTTTGTGTTTTATTTTTCTATACTGGTTTTGCCAGAAACTTGGGAACATAGTTCCAATTGAAAATGATATCCCCCACCCACGAGCAGTAATTTTATATCCATTTTTCTTGTGGGAATAAAAACAACCCATAACAAAGCAGGTGTTAATTTGGCTTTGTTTAAATGCTTGACCCAACAGGTTCTTCAAAATGGATTGCATATGCAAATTCAGTGATCCCCTTAAGAGAATAGCACTTCTCATTGAAGGAACCATCGACAAAACCATTGGGGGCTGTGCAGATATATGTCCCTTCTGCTGAGCCTTTCTCCCCTGCATCCTCACTCCCTCTGGAAGCCCTGTCACTGTGTCACTAATACACGTTGCATGGCTGAGCAGTGCATTACAGCAAGTTGCCTCCATTTGCCCTGCAAGTCTTACTGAAGCACAGAGCAGATGACAGCTCCTGGGGTCACTGGGGATAACATTGCCTGCTTATTGCCATGGCAGTGGTTGTCCCCCGGAATCCCTGCCTCTTGCAGTAAGGTCACTGGTGGTGCAGCTGGAAGTTGTGCAGTTGTAACCCATGGTTGCTGCCTGTTTGTCTCCCGTCCAGCAGTCTTTAGCCAGGGATGGACATAGCTCATGGAGAACAGCAGGGGTCTGGGCCAGCTGCAGTGCTCCTGGACGTGACTTGTAACAGCATGAAACAATAGAAAACCTGAACTTTCCCATTTCCCATTATCTTAGCAGCTAATTTTATTTGGTTTCGTTTTCAGCAGAGCACTGTAGTCTCTCCTGAAAAGACTTGGCTGCCTTTCTGTTATCTCTTTGATACATTATTGGAATCATTTTGACGTTTTTGTTCAAACAGTAACGCTGAAGTTGTTTTCAGTCCTACCAGTGGTCAAATAGCAGCCGCTGTTCAGCTCAGCCAAAGCATGTCTCTTTTTGCTTGCCAAACATGTTACACACAAATCTGTTCTTTACTCTTCCCTCCACCTGTGATGGTGCCGGTGATGGAAGGAAACTTTTTTAACTCATGGCACACTGGTTGCTATCAATGTGGCCACGCTCTGTGTAATGCACCCCGGGGTCCCATTGGTTTTGTTGGCCAGAGGGCACCCTGCTTTACTGACACGTTTTCTTGAAGTTTGGACACTTCTTGGGCAATCTGAATCCCATCCATTTCCCTGGGCTTCCATCGTGTCTGCCCATACCTGTGGTGTGCAGCAGCCTATTGCCCACGTAAGCAATATATGCACATATATCCCACATATGCAGTGGGATGTGGCCCAAGAGGACACAGCCATTTGGTTACAGAGAGGAACACCAGGAGCAGGATCCCATGGCAGCCTGCAGAAAGCTCCATGCTTGTCCCTACACCAACCCAGCCATGCTGCACGTAGAATGAAGGCAGCAATGTGTTTCATCTTCCTTCACCTCGGGCAGTTGAGAATAATGTTCAAAAGCATTGTCACTAGCACTGCCGGTGCGAGGCTTTGGCCTTGAGTTAATTTGCAACCAATTAACTGAAGATGGTCAGTAACAGGTTTACAGAGGTTACTTTGATCATAGCCCTCCCTCTCACTTTTCGTCCAAGGAGGGAAAATTTGTGCCTTGGTGCAGGACAGAGTGTGCGTTTATACACTGCTATTAATGTACAGGGAGTGACCAGGTTTGCAAATTAATTGGCAATCAATTAATGGCAGTTCAGCAAAAGATCAAGGAAAAAGAAGATTTTGCAGGGTGGTGCGGCCTTACCCTGGCTGACTTTTGCATTTAATAGAGGCTCCTTAGGTAGAGACAAAATAATGGGGCTGACAGACTCAGTGCTGCAAAATGCCACCTGGTCCTGGTGAGAAATGCTCCACGGAGAAATCAGGGCTTTTTGCTGCTTTCTTTGCTTGGCTCTTTAACAGCAACCATAGACCACGCAAGGAGATTAACCCTCCCAGCCTGTCCAGCATCTTTCTTCTCCCTTAAAGCCCACAGCAGGAAGAAGGAAGGGTGAGCCCAGCTGCTTCCAGCTGAAGAAGGTGAGATCAGCTCCATAAACACCCAGAAGGACTGGCCCCAGGGAGCAGAGAACTCCTGTAGTGATGGACAGCCAGACAAATAGACTGAGAAATGAGAGGGAGGCATGGGACCTGACCAAAGCAGCAGGGATTAAGAAATAGTCTCATTTTCAAATGAATTTTGGGAGACTCATAAAATGGTATTAATGGTTCTCAGGGGGCACTCAGCCAGAATGTCCTTTCCAGTCCTGCATTAATCATCTTTTGTACTGCTCCCCTGAGACAGATGGACCCTAGAACAGGTGGCTTTGTTATTATTTTTTATTGTGCTAGAATAATGTCATTGTCTTGAAAACTCCAGGCTCTGAGCCAAGGCGGAGTCACAAAGGTCTGAACACCGAAATGAGTGCCCTCAACTGAAACACCTCAGGCAGAAGCTGGGTGAAGATAAGGAGCCACAAATCACTGCACAGCCCAGGGATGGAGCGTGGCTCTTGGTGTCTGGGTGAAGGCACTGCAGAAGGACCGCACTCTACAGCCCAGATACCAAGTCTGAACAAGGCTCCTCATTTATACGCAACAGTTAATGGTCTAATTCTCTGTGGGATGAATCTAGATCAAAGCACCCTTCATCCTGAGGTGGAGTAGCCATGCAGTGGGCTCCCTGTGCCCTGTTTTCCTCTTGCACTCATGGCTACAAGAGCTTCAAAGCAGCTGTGATGTGGAGCGTGGTTAATTTTCTCCAGCTCTTGCTCTGCTGACTGGTCTTTAAAGTGATTCCTGCTTGCCATGTTAATGTCTTCAGAAGTTTTTCAAAGGTGGATGTGCTCAATCTGTTGCTGCAGCCTAATTTGCATATGTTTTGCATAGCATAAATATTTTGCTTCGGGTGTTTTGACCCACCCCCTCATTACCTGTGTTGTCTGTACCCAACTTTTTATGCAGAGATCCCGGAAAATACCAGGCTGTAAGATACCTACCCATGGAAACGACAGGCTGTGGCACATGGAAAACGTTCAGAGGAAAAGGCAGCATGAGGAAAATGGAAAACTGTGATTGTTCAGTCAAAGATTTGCAGGGAACCCATAGAGGTTGCATAGTTCTTTTTCCTACCTCACACAGGACTGACTGTGGTGAATCATTACATGTTTGTCTCATCCATGCTTGTGGAAACTAAGCATCTCCCCAGGCAATCTACTCCAGTGCTTACTGGTACAATGATTTAATGCTTTCCTCGTGTTGAACTTCATATTTCTAGCTGCAACTTTTCCTCCTGATCACTGGCCACATAGCAGCTTGCTCCTGTCTTCTCTGCAGCAGCTCCCTTTATATTTGTCAAATATTATTAGCTCTGCCCTTCTCTTTTTATTACATTAGACAATCTCATTCCTTTTTTTTATATTGTAGATTGGTTTATAGAGTCCTGATAACTCATGCAGTGCTCTTGTGGATCCTCTCCAGCCTCTCCAGCTTTCACAGGGGTAGGGACCTAGGTAGGACTCCACTTCAGACCACTCTGCTGCTGATGGACTGCTCTGATCTGCTGCAGGACAGATGGATTTTCCTATGCCTCACTCATCTGTTGGTGCCTCCCAGGAGGGTTTTTGCCTTTTGTACAACAGCATAGCATTTCTCATTTATGTTCCTCTTGGGATGCACTACAGCGCTCAGATCTTTCTGTGCAGAACTACTGCCTGACAAGTTTTATCTAGTGCATGTTTATGCAGTTGGTGTTCCAGCGTAAGTGCAAGTAGCAGCTAGGACAACGCAGTTGATGCATCCTTCCATTTGGAAGCTGTCATTGAAAACTGTGGCTTGAGTATGAGTTTAATCATGTTGTCACCCTTCTACTTTGGTTTGTCCTACACCACTTTCTGTAGTTTGCTTCTGAGAGGTGGGATGGTATTTCAGAAATTAATTCCGGGAACATTTTCTAGTTCAGAGTTTTGCAACCTGCTGTATGCAAGAGACATGATTCCCAAGGGTCAAATAATACAGAGAAATGTCCATATCAGAGAATGTTTTTTTTTTTTTTCTTCAGTTCCTTGCATGGCCAAATTCACTGTTAGTGTAAAATGCTTTGAAGTCATATGGTTTAATCAGGAGAGAATTTAGAAATAGTTGAAGTGAAAAATGGTATTTCATGAGTAATTTCCAAAGTGCTTGGGCTATAAGTTTAAAAAGAAATAATCATCCAATCAGCTTGTGATGCAGAATTTGAAACACTGCTTGGTCTTTTTCTTTTTTTCTTTTTCCTTGAACAATATTCCAAATTAGTTAATGTCCCATAAAAGAAAGCCATTAATGGAATCACAGAAGCTCCTGAAACCTGAACGGGGCGTTCCTGCCAAAGTCCCTGGCAGTAATTAGCTTGTTACAACTCCAAACCATTGGACAAATCTTGAGATATTCCAAAAAAAGGAGCTTTGATCTGCAGACCTCCATCTCATCACCTAGGACTGGTTCGATCTTTTTATTTGAACACCCGGATTAAAGTGTCAAAAAAAAAAAAAAAAAAAGGAAACAAAAAAAAAGCAGCCATCATCTCACATGAGTGGTCCCAGGGTTGAGCTGGGAGCCCTGGCTTTGCTCAGAGGAGAGCATCCCTGCCAGCCCTTGTTCATGAGAACGTCGGCACTAAATTAGCTTCACAGAACAAACGATTTCAAAATGGAAGTATCGGCCAATTGATCATAGTACCCGGAATGCACAATCACATTTTGCTGCCAGTGAGCCCTCAACAGGGTAACGTTTAAACTGCTGCTAATTTAAATTGTATTCCAGGCTTAGACAGCTTCTTCCCCTAATTCCCTGAATGATGGATCGCAGTCTTGGCTTCCCTGGGCTTCCTGCGACTGCAAGGCAGTGGTTGTATGGTCCCAACAGGTTGATAAATTAAATTAAATAATCAATTCAATAATATAAGCATATCCAATTAAATGATAATTAAATAGAAGCCGCGTTGTGCTTTCGGAATATGTTAAGCGTAACTTATTTTTGACTGAAGACTTAAAATAAACACTGTTGGCTTCATCCCAGTGTGGAGATGTCAGCTTCGTGTGCTGACGTGAGCGCTGCGTGCCGTGTGCTGAGGGCATGGTCCTTTGGATGGAACCCATCTAGGCTGTACAGCAACCGAAATCATCCGCCATCCATCCAGCACCAAGGGTCCTGGTTTATCGAGAAGCCAAAGCAGCAATAGGGCTGTAACCACAGTCATTAAACACATGCAAAGCAAATACCAGATACCGAGGGGTGGCCCCAGCTGCTCCCCACGTCCTTGAGCAGAGCCCCCAGCCTTCTGCACCAGTGCAGCCCTTGCAGTGCTGGAGGTGCAGCAGCAGCTGCTGGGGGACGTTCTGCTTTTCCAGCCGACTTGCTGCGAAGGATTTGAAGTCTGGGAGGTTGTTTGCAACAAATTATCCGTTATAAAACAATACCGGAGGGGCAGGGGAAGGGGGGTTAACAAACAACTAATTGGGAAGCTGCTCCGGGCCTGGAGCAGCTGCTTTAATTGGTTGTTCAGCTCTGGTTGGTTTAGTGGCTCACTTAGCGACTTAGCAAAATAAATAAGGTGGGGTGGAACACAGAGGAGACCATGAGCTGCTGGAGAGGAACCATTCCTTGCATCTCTGAACAAGCAGTGGTCTGATTTTTAGGGAGGGCTTATTCATTTCTCAGTGCCTACAGAAGTGAGATTAGGGCTTGTTCTATGAGGGGATGCACTCCTATCTGCCTCCAAACCTACTCCTCATGCTGCTCTTTGCAACCAGAGAGCAGCTCCGAGGCTGGGATGGCTTTGGGATGATTGACAGGGATGCCTGGAAGTGCTGCTGCTCTTCCTTCCTTGCTTCCTGTGTGCTTCTCCTGTGGCACATGCCCTCAGGCTTTGCTTGCTTGGCTGCTGTGGGGTTGGGATGGCTGTGCCTGTCAGCAGAGCAGCATCAGAGCAATGTGATGTTCTCACAAGGGATCTTTCCAAAGTGTCGTTGCTGGTAACGGTGATACATTGGGAAACATCTGGAAGCAAACATAAAATAATGGTGCTCATAAAGAGGAGCTGGATGCACTCTAGATGCCTTTGTCTCCTGAGATCTCATCCTCAGAATGGGTCTGCTGCTTCAGGAGAACAAGGCTACATAAGGAGAGCATGGACGTGACCTCACAGAGAGCAACTCCTGCTCTTTCAACGCCTCCACCCTATAAAAATGCAAAATCTGTCATAAAACATTTCCTTGGAACGCTCCCAAGGTTCAGGTAGATTCTGAATTTTCCTTGCAGCACATTAAGCAAACTGCTTTTTCTTAATTACACAGGCATCCTCTTGCTGCAAGCACACCATTTTTCATAGGGGACATTTACTTCAGAGTGATAGCGGTGATTCATGGTCACTTGTTGGCAATCTGATGGCGAGGTGAGCCCTTGGGGTAAAGGCACAGCTGAGGAACGTTGGCTGCAGCCAGCACAGGAGAGGGCAGGGACAGAGCATGGTGGAAATGGAGAGACTAAATGTGAAGAATAACGCAGAACGCAAGGATGGAGCAAAAAGGAATGCAGCAAAAAGGAGGGAGCTGCGACAAGTTTCACCAGAGGCGGTGTGTTAAATATAGCCCTTGGATTTTCTCATTATTCGAATTGGTAGCTGAGCTAAAGACAATCAAATCTCATGCTTCAGTACATAAACTGCTGCAGGCATCTGGGATGGGCCCCCTTTCCGTCTTCCGTGGCACCATGCAATTAATCAGAAATGTTAGCAACAAGAAAGCAATTTCCAATAGTTAAATCCGGGAGACCTGGCTTCTGTCCCTTGTCCATCAGTGATCCCTGCCCCAGGCAGGTTGCTCCCCGCTGCGTGACCTTCCCCTCCTACAAAAGGAGCCAGTGCTTCCCGTTTAGCTTGGAAAAAGCACCAGCAGCTGAGAGGTGGAGAGAAGCAGTGCATGTTAGAGCCAGAGATCTGCCCCTGGAAAGCTGCTGGGCCATGGAGGAGCCTGGCACTGTGAGATCCCAATTCCCCTTTCTTGCATGGAAGGGAGAATTCCCCTGGAGCAGCTGCTTGTCTACAGCTGTGCCCTCATCTTCGTGCCTGTAATCAAATCCATTCAAACAAATTAGTTTTGAATTGAAAAAAAAAAAAAAAAAAAAGGAGGTAAACCCGCACTGAATGAATTTTACCAGTTTGGTGAAGGAATAATTGCGTTCTTCATCTGTCAGAAAGAGCTGACATTGGGATTTACGTGCGCTGACTCCATTTTCACCCCGTAATGGTGCAGTTCACCATGCCTGGCTTCCCAGCAGCCCTTCCTGTAGCTGTGTTCCTCCCCTGAATGATGAGTTGTGCTTGATGTGATTGTGCTGTTAGCCCCAAACTGGGCTGCAGACGGCGACTGGCTTCTCATTAGGAGTGAAACTTCAAAGTGTTTCCCACTGTTTGCCCTAAAAGATGTCAGGTGACATTACTGTGCTTTAAAGGAAATGAATACAATCAGCAGAGCCTGCAAGGCTCGAGGCAAGGGTGTTGGGTGCAGCCCTTGTGCATGCAGCATGCAGAGATCACAGGATGCTGCTGAGCAGGCAGCAGCAGATCCAGGGCTCAGTGGAGTCCATGCAATCCTTCACCAGTGAGCTGAGCACAGGGAAAGGCTGCAAATCCTTCGATCCATGCAGCTTTGTTGCAGGGTTCCCTAATGCATCTCGTGCGAGGCAGTGCAGAAACAGGGAGAGGAACCCATAGGCTGGTGGAAGGTACGTGAGAGGAAATTGAGTTCTGCAGAGTCTTTCTCAATAGGTGGGTGAATTCATTACAGAAAACCTTCAGAGAGCAATTGTAAGTGGCTAATAGAGTTTGAATGAAGATGATAGCCCTGCTATGGAGTGCGTGGGAATAACAGTCTCATTATGTTTCACAGGGCATTCCTTATATTCAAAGGGTGATACACCGAGTGCAGAGGGGTGGAGGAGTCACTGATTGAAGTGAGATAAGAAAGACTAACAGGAGAAACTTTGTGGAGTATAATTGCAAGGAAAATAACTTCACAGAGAGAGCAATTACACCAAGTGTAACAGAAAATGCAGGAGCACTGCTGATCCGTGGTGAACCTGGAGGGCAGGACACGGGGAGTGGTGCTGCACCCCCTCCTTATGCCTTCAGTGTCACAGCTGCTGCCCCATTGCCATATGGATTTTAATAGGTATGAGCATGCTAGCCAAAGCCATGGGGACAAATAGAATGCTTTTTATGAGGGGTCTGATTTTCTACAGTGAGACTGGCTTTCAGGTGGAAGTGTTGTCTTCTATTAGACCGCGTGTCCTCGGAAAAAGCAGAGAATCTTTCAGGCACGCTTGCCATTCTTCAGGTCTGAAATAGAAGCATCAGATTTGAAAGCTAAATGCAAGTTGAGGATGATTGCTGGGAGTTTAATTAGAGATGTATCAGTTCATCCTAAAAGAGAAGGGAGGTGGTATGGATGCACAGAGCCAAGAGAGGTGGCAGCATGCCTGCGTCCTGGGAGAAATATGGACATAGCTCATGGCCTGGGTGACACAGAAACATTACTGCGAGCACAGGCTTGCTGCTAACCAGTATTTCCATTTGATTCTTGTGTGGTCAGATCTCCTGTTGCTGCTAAGGGCTGGGGACTTCATTTCCTGTCCCTCAGATGGTTTGGGGAAAGAGGAAACCCAATTTCTGCACAGCGTATCGCTTGGTTCATTCACGTGCTAGTGTCCTGCTTTATTTCATGTTGCCGCTTTGCAGGAAACATTTCACTGCTGCCTTCGTGCTGCCTTAAGTACTGTTTTATCCCTGCAATTTCACAACCACACCTTTTCGTTTATCAGCTTACCAGTAAGACAGTAACCTTCCCACCGCCTGTGCCTCAGCAACGCTTATTTTGGGAACAGGGATTGATGGACTGTCTCTAGAAAAGAGTGACATATCCTCGAATCCTCCAAAATGTTTCATATGCACTCTCAAATGTTCTGTTCAAACTATCACTCAGCGATTGTTGCTAATGCTCCTCAATAAGAAAAAAAAAGGAACGTATCTGTTTGCTGTGCTACGATTTGTGGAGAAAGTTTTTCTTTGTAGGGGATGCGTTCCCCTGGAGCTCATGGCTGCTCCGAGCTGTGAGCTCCAATCCACTGAATCCCAGGAGTAACACGGAGAGAAGAGCTTCAAATGTGATTGAAGCAAACCTCTCACATCTAAAGGAATATTTGTTTGTGTAAGGCCCAGCCCTTGCAGGCCATTAGCTGTTTGCTTCACATTAGGCTTGCTTTCTTTGTGCACCAAGCTTCTGGCTTTGCTGTAAAAATTCAGAGAATTCTGATGCGTTTTTTAGCACAGTTTGGTATCTGTTGCTGAATTAAAAATGACTCCTAGGTTACTGGCTTCTCTCCTCCCTAGCATAATGAGAATGGCGTATATTTTGCCGATGTTTTCTTATTCATCACTTTCTGCCTGATTTTTAGCAAGTCGCCTCACCTTTTGTTCTCTGATTTCTCTTCTATTGCCTCTTCAGGGATAATCTGCCTCCCTGGGAGCTGAGCTCCCTGATGAATTCTTCTCCGTGTTACCTCTTCATCTGCCCGGAACCTGACCCTGGGCTTATCCCCGGAACACTGAGTACAGCTCCACTAATGCAGCTCTTCATCAGAGTGGGTTGGGGGAAAAACATCTCATTATTAGTTTTCATTTTGTACTTGTTTTTTTCATTACCTTTAAAAGCATTTTCCCCAGCTTGACATCCTTTAACATCTGTTTGCAGGCTGCTTCTGGTATTTAACTTCATCTCTGATCATATAGGTGCCTTTTTCTTCTACTATGTCTTTGTTTGTATCCCAGACTTTCACTGAACTGCACCATGACTACAAGTCCTCCAAGTCAGAGCCCAGCACACAGCTCTTGCACACATCAAATTTCCACTGATGGAGCTGATGGGGAATGTCAGGTGTCCACTGCTGGGATAACTCCCAGCTCTTTGGCATCTCAATGCTATCAAATGGTTCTTACCTGTCCTTGTGTGGTTGGTCCTTAGGCTTGCTTCTCCCTGTGGAGCCCATTGAACTGCCTGCTCTAATGTTGTCTTGAGTTCTGCCATACAACACTACACTGAAGTGTAGTTAAACAGGACTGGATATCCTTTGGCAACTTTGCCATCCTATGCTCATGTCTCTGTTGTATATTCCAGGCTGCCATCATTCATGGAGCCTCCAAAACATTGAGCCAAACCAAGCAGGTACCTGCCACCCCCCTGCCCGTCCTGCTGGGTCCAGCTGCAGCACCAGGGCTGGGTGCAGGGCAGTGAGCACAAGGGTGAGTGCTGGCTGAAAAGCAAGGGCTGAGTGGGGTTGGGTAAACCTCAAGGTGAGGGATCGGGATAAATTCATTAAGATGGGGAATATAGTGCAGGTTGCTGTCAGCTCATCAATTAGTTCATGGAACCCATATGGTCATGATATAAGGGATACCGAGCAAGCCTGCAGAAACGGAGGTTGAGGAAAAGAAAGGCAGGATTAAATTGCAGAGGAAAACAAAAACCATTTTAAAATACAACTGATAGTCTGCCTTGCTTCATGTTTAAATTTCAATCTTTTTCTCCTGACTCCGGCATGTGCTTTAAACATTTATTACGGGTTGATGATGGTTTGCAATTTTCATTTGCGCTTTATTTCCCCGAGGAAAGCTCAAATACAGGCACGGCATGTGGCTTGCTCTAAGTTGCCTGCTGGATGGTTTTGTGCAAAGTTTTCCAGCTGGGCTCACAAAGACATAAGAAGTTAAATGATTTGTTTAAGGTCACCCAACGAACCAGGCACCATCGTGGTAATAAAACACAGTGGTCCTTGACTGGAACAATATCAGCTCCATCCTACAAGGGGAAACTCTGCAGCACCTTCAGTTACAGTAGCCGCTCAGAACCCAGGAGATGCATTTACTGGAGACTAAATGTAGATGATGATGGGATTAGATTACATATTTGCACATCTACGGTTGTAAATCTTGTTTGAATGTGAAGTGGCCTTAAGTGACCAAGAGAAATAGTCTCTGTAAGAACTGCATTGGCATTGAAAACCCACACTTGGTTGTTCAGAACTCTCCCTTTAAATGGTTTAAGGTACAAAAAAAAGCAAAACAAAAAGGGTCCATCTGCTTTAAAAGGCAAGAATTTGAAGGATCAAGTGTGCATGAAGCCTATGAATATTTCAAGAAAACAGATAGAAGTCCTGCTCACATGCAGATACCCTAACCCTGAACGCTCCTCACTGAGACTGGATCTGAAGCTATTATTGCTGGTGCTAATTGTGTATCTCACAACCACCAGCAGGAGGCAACCTCGGAGATCCCCAAGTCCAACCCCAACGCCGTCCCATCATGGCCACTGACCATGTCCCTCAGTGCCACCATCTCCACGGTTCTGGAACACCTCCAGGGATGGTGACTCCCCCGCCTCCCCAGGCAGCCTGTTGATGCTGTGAGAGTTCCAGCTGCCTCCTAATGACAAGGGGTGGCTGGGTCAGTGGTGGAAGAGTGTAACCCAGGGGCTGCTTCAAGGAGTTAAGCAGTAGGACAGGCAGAGAGAAAGGAAAGGAGTCTGTGTTCCAGACACCATGCAATGGGAACCTGATGGTCATCAGATATATACCATTCCCTCAGGATGTTCACCGTGGCAATGTGTCCTGAGGTGAAATTCTTCATCTGGAAATATAAATAATTCAGAAATTTTGCAGAGATCAGACGGAAATGAGGGCAAAGAGCAACGCTGAATGTGAGGCTCAAGTGTTTTGTATCTTAACCGTTCAGGAATTGGAATGATTAAGTATATTTGCAGGTTGCTGTTAAATTCATCAAGACCATTTCAGTGAAAAAGAAACTTAAAAGTAGAAGCTTTTCATTTCTGCCTTTTCTAAACAGCATTTTGAGTGGGTCGGGTCCAAGATGCTCCCATTCGCATATGAGAAAACAAAAAGCAAGCAACAAAACTGCAGTTTGAAAGCCAAATGAAATAATTCATCACAGACAATACAGAACATTTGATCTGACTTCAAAGAAATGCTTGTTGAAGTACTTATCATCCCACAAAAAAAGAAAAAAGAAAAAAGAAAAATATTTGAATATTTTTTCCCCATTTTGGGGGTTTTGTTCGGTGAACTGAAATATCAGTTATTTATGCAGCTCTAATCACGGCGCTGCAGACATCTGGTTGCCTCAATCACAGTGATTCGCTCTTTCACAGGTGATGTTACTCCCTTGTATGAAAGAGCGATCCACTTAACAGCTCAAGGTGTTGAGCAGATGTAGTTAAAATCTTGATGCCAAGTGGATATAATGAGCCCACTCCCAGGTGCATTAGCTGCTCCTCTCACCTAAGTCAAAGGGATCATTTTGACTCGTATTTGCTGCTTCATATTATTGCCCAATTACTGTAATCTTGGCTCAGCTTTTAAAGGTCATCTCTGCCTTTTCTTTCAGGTTGGTGGGCAGGGACTGAGCAGGGTTTAGCCGTGGGTAATCAAGGTAGTGTAATGGTCACTGATTAGAAACCATCTCCGTTCATTTCCCATTCAGGTGCTGTATGCCCTGTGTAAGGCATTGCTCCATCTCAGCAGTCTCTTAGGGTGTATTTAACGCAGAATAAAGGCATCCAGATCAGGCTGTAATTGGGTCAATTTGGGAAGCGGAGCAAAATTGCCTTTTTTCTTCCTGTTCCTTGGCCCAGGAGATCCCATGCTACGTGGTGGTTGGTGGCATTCAGTGGAGTGGTGGAAGGTCACTTGTGTCCCCATGAGGCACGGGGACAGCAGGTGTTGCCCCTGCAAATCCGCCATGGCTGTAGCTGAAGGTCCCTGGTGGGATTTGCAGATTGAGACAGTTTTTCCTCTTTACCAGTGTGCACTGACTTACGAGGAGGGTGAGATCTCTCCCTCATCCTCAGAAAGACCTTGGCACTTGTGCTCTCGTGGGAAAGGAGGTGGTAGGAGGAAGCTGTTCTCTCTTCCCAGATCATTCTGAAGCACTTTTTGTTTGCAACAGCTTTCTACTCTCGAGCAGAATTAATAGAGAAACGGCAATTAAAAAAAAAAAAAAACAATTGAAGAATTTTTCACTCTAGGTAGAAGAAAGTATGTGGCTCAGACTGGTGGATTGCTGTCCTGATTTTGTCCAAGCCAGAGCAGACCACGTGAGTTCACCTTCACTTACCGCTGTCCGTAACACAGTTGCCCATTGAAAGCAAAAGGCTAAAGGAGCTGTAGGGAGCATGGGGAGGTTGAGGACGCTTTTGGAGGACTCTTCCTTCCTATCCTAGTTCTCACTAATGGACTGTGGGGCTGAGATTTCAGGGTCAGGTTGGACTTTCTGGACTTGTTGGATCTTCCACAGCCTGAACTTCCTCTGAGCTGGAGAACTGCCCTTATGCTTGCCTTGTTCCTCAATCACGCCACATCCATGATCAGCTAAAATGTCTCCGCTTCACTTTACTGTGCAGTGGAGTGCCTTTGAAAGTGGAGAAGAAGAGTTAGGGTTGCTTTGCGGGCTGCGTGTCTTGTGGAGTGGTTGAACTGCCCTAGAAACCGTGATTTATGACAGCTTTGTCAGTATGAGGTTGGTTTGAAAGACATTACGCAGTGTTGAATATGCTGTCTGTACAGAAATTATTCAACTAAAATGTTGCAGCATCCATAGGACTATGCATTTATCTCATAAAACACCCAGCAAAGAGCCATCATAACTCACAGAACTCGTGGTTTTTAGCAATAGAAAGAAAGGCTTTGCAACAAGAATGAGATAAAGTATATCGGTTAGAAATTACTGTAGAAATGTGTCTCTTTAGAGGAGTTGACAATAATATGGGTTTGATTATTTCTGAAGGAGCTTAACTGTCCTTTATGCCCAGATTCCATTTAAAATGGGTAATTTTCCATTTAAAAACATACTTTTTCCCACAGTGAGTAGGAAAGGAAACTAGATGACTCTGTATCCTTAAAACATGTATTATCCAGATTATCTTGGGGAAATGTAAGAAAGAATCTCTTTGCAGCAGTGAAATTTCAGAGTCTCCTAATTTTACTGTGATGCCTTAAAATAAAGAGACAATTTAATTCTTCTGGTGTAGCAGCGTTGTTTGGTCCTTGCTTCATCTCAGGTGCTTCTGAAAGGCGCTGGAAAATAATGATCATGTTCCTTTGTAGACACATAAATCAGACTCTTCAACAACATAATTTTAGATTACTCACGTAAAACTTGAGGAAGAATTTCATCTTGTTTCCTCTCGCCTGGCTGTGGCAGTGAAAATCTCCATCCAGTGATGTTTTAGCCACCTCTGAGCTCACAGCTTCTTCCCCCACTTTATGTTTTCTGGGGCTGACCCTGAGCCAAAGCAAACTGGTGATAAATCATAGAATCATAGAATGGTTTGGGTTGGAAGGGACCTTTAAGGTCATCTAGTTCCAATACCCCTGCTATTGGCAGGGACACCTCCCTCTAGACCACGTTGCTCACAGCCCCATCCAGCCTGGCCTTGAATGCTTCCAGGGATGGAGCATCCACAACCTCACTGGGCAACCTCTTCCAGTGTCTCACCACCCTCAGAGAAAAGAATTTCTTCCTAATATCTAGTGTAAATCTACCCTCTTCCATTTTAAAACCATTTCCCCTCGTCCTGTTGCTACCTGCCCTTATAAGGTTTCCTTCTCCAGCTTTCCTGTAGGTCCTCTTCAGGTACAGAAAGGTCACTATAAGGTCCCCCAAGAACATTCTCCAGGCTGAGGAGCCCCAGCTCTCTCAGCCTGTCCTCATAGGGGAGGTGCTCCATCCTCTGATCATCTTTGTAGCCCTCCTCTGGACCCACTCCAACAGCTCCGTGTCCTTCTTGTGCTGGGAGCCCCAGAACTGGAAGCAGTGCTCCAGGTGGGGTCTCACAAGAGCAGAGCAGAGGGGCAGAATCACCTCCCTTGCCCTGCTGGTCACACTTCTCTTGATGCAGCCCAGGATACGGTTTGGCCTTCTGGGCTGCAAGCGCACATTGCCGCCTCATAGTGAATCTTTCACCAACTGACACCTCCAAATCCTTCTCCTCAGGGCTGCTCTCAAGCCATTCTCTGCCCAATACAACAGGAAAATTATTTCTCAGCAGGGAAAAGGAAACAACCCCTTCTCTTTCTGGAATCCTTCTGGCTCACTAGGAATACCGAGATCACCAGGTTGCTTACAAAACGGGTCAAGTGAGAACAAGGGCAGTTCCCTGCCCCTTGCCCTGCTGTGTTCCCCATTCTGAGTGGATGCTGTGCTTTGCTGAGGTGAACAGGAGTTCTCTGACTCCCACAGGAAAAACTAATCAGCAGAGATCATCATTTTTTTTTTAAAAAGCTGCAGAAAAATTGCAGCTGTCCTCACGAAACGTGTGTTCCTTTCTGCTTTGTGACTGATAAATCTGTATCCCTGCATGCTTCGTTTTTTATTTCTGTCTATATGTTAATATATATTTAAATATCTCTCTATATATGAACAGATATATTACATTGCTATCCTCTCTAAGAAAGCAAGATTTCCGTGGTCACTCCAGAACTCATCAAGCCCCGCATTCTACTGGGTTCCTAATAACAGGAATATGATAGAATCATAGAATGGATTGGTTTGGAAGGGACCTAAAGGATCACCAGGTTCCAACCCCCCTGCCACAGGCAGGGTTGCCAGCCACTAGGCCAAGTACTAGATCAGATTGCCCAGGGCCCCATCCAACTGGCCTTAAACACCTCCAAGAATATGGACATCTTATTGCCTGAAGGAAATAAGACATCTATCCTGAAATCAGCTCCTCTGGACTGTGTGCAGAGATAAAACACTATGGCATATTGTACACTCAGTTAAAATAAAAAAAAAAGTGCTCTTCTTAGGTCATGGTCAAATTGACAATAAAATCAGTTGTAGGGGATCTGGGAGGAGATTTTGAATTGCCATCATTGGCATCCTCATGGCTTTTATGGGAGCATATGATAAAAAATTTGAGACCAGTGACCTTGGAGTCTCATAGTTAATGGTTCTGGATGGATTTTTGCTTGGAGTAGCACCTCTCTGGTGATTCAGAAAGTGAGATAACACTTCAGTGATCTTACCTTTTGCCTGCAATGACAAAGAGTTTTGTTCAAGTCCTTGTTCTTCCCAGGACAGAGCAGTGATTTGATTTAGGGCTTTCATGTCCTAACCCTACACTCTCTTCATGGAGGTACCAGAAAAGCCTTGAAAAAAAATTGTCACATCTCATAGGTCTTCTCTGCTCTGAATTCCTCCTTCCCATTCTTAGAATTTCCGAATTGCAACGATTTCTTCAATGTGCCTCCTTTTACAATTACCAAGCACTGTACCCAGCAGTCAGAGAATCACAGTTCAGTTCCACTCGGAATTATGCTCACACAAAGAATTTAATAAGTAATCCCAAGAAATGAAAAAACTCAGAGCACAGCTGAGGTGCAGATCAAGCAGAAGCTATAAAAAAAAAAAGCTGCTAACTGGCAGGTTGTGTGAAGAGAAAACTTAACTTACAGAGTAATGCTTTGAGTTTATAGCAATCTTCTTATAAGTCTCAATCTATCTTTCATAGTCTGGGTGTGTAGATAGAGGAGTTCTCACTCCAGGCTGTAGCTTGAGGCCATTCACTGTTTGCATTTGTTTGCCTTTGTTTCTGGTATTTTGCAATAGCTCATTAGCTAAAGCCAAATGCTTCCGAGACACGGATAGAAACTTATGTTCTGAGCCACAGTCTGGCCCACGTCTAATAATAATTGCCCTCTGAGCACAATTTGTTCCATCACCACCCCTTAAAGTCTTTCTTTTTCAAAGAATGAAAGAACAGCCGCTATGAAGCAATGCTAGATGCCTTACCCGCCTGAAATATGTTTCTACATGAGTGGAATAGGACCGACACATTCTCCCCACTCTTGGACCCTCCCATCCTTGGACACCTGGAGAAGATTGCCCATGGGAGATCATTGTGCTGTTGCTGTTCCTGAATGGGAAAACTGGTGAACCTGGGAGAACTATGCAAAAAACAGTCCACTTGCTTGGAAGCATCTTTGCTTTTCTGCCTTGTTATTCATGCTGCAGAGCAATCTCCCATCTCTCTCCTTTCTCTAACGAGTACCTTTCAAAGCTGCCTCAGTTGAAGCATCTTCCATCCCATGCACCCCGTAAGGGTGAAATCATTCTCTGAGCTTTCCAGCATCCCAGTTCCCCACTATGCTGTCAGGGCAATTTGAATCACAGGCATTGCTTTACACAGAATAGCAGCTACTTTGTCTTTACAATCCATTACAACACTGGCTGCCACCCAACGCTAGAGTAATTGAATTACAATTAATGGCATTTCTAGCATAAGGCTTATAACATCATGATTACGGCTAATACTTAATTTTCAAGGTTTCCCTTACCTTATGGAAAATTGACTGAACTTACTCCTTTTCTCCTCTTCTTAATGAATTGATCCATATCTTTTGGGTTGATCTATATGTCCAGCTCTGTTCTGGAAAAAAAAAAAAAAAACCCTAAAAAATCTCAACCTCAATACTTCATTGGAGCAGTTAGAAAATCGTAATGGAAAGACATGTGGATGGCCAGGACCACTTGCACTAAGCACACAGTATGATTTCCTTGAGGCCTTGATCCTTTCCTTCTCTCTCTCTGAATTCACAAATGATGGAATTCATCTTAGGGAATATCTCAGCGCGTCTCCAACTGAGTGAGTTGTCCTGGATTCCCTGGTAGTCACAGGATCCATGAAATGGAGAACAGCACATGATCCATCTACCTAAATGTAGGTGTCAGTTTTAGAAAGAGATGAAATGTGCTCCTCGTTGTGTCTGACATTCATTCAAATGAACCCAACCCCAGTCTGCATGAGAAGAACTCACCTCTTCATGTGTATTTTAGAAATTCTTTGTTGCAGAATAGGTGGGTTCAGCCCCCAAGAGAGAACACCCAAATGCACAATGACCACATGTGAGGCATATTTGGTGACTCAGCTAACACTGAGGCCAATGAAACCCAGGGCTTGGTTGGGTTGCCCTGATAGTGCCATTTGGGACCAAGATATCTGCACGAGGCTGCCAGCTGGGCCCTAAGAGCTGGGGGAGAGCAGTGTGGATACTGGAAGCCAGGAGGGTTACTGACCATATCCAGCATAGTGCCCCAGCTCAGCAATTCAGCCAACACCCCAGCTCACATGTAGACAGCTGCATTTCAGTGATGTAAAACAGAATCACTTAAGTTCTTAAAAAGAAGCACACCCCAAATGCCCTGTATATTTTGTAGTTCTTCGGGGCCTGATGCCACAGGGCTGTGCTCTGTGCCAGGGACATGTAGGTGGTGCTGCAATACAAGTGAAAATTAATAGCAAGCAACTTTGGCTGCCTCTCTGCTAGCTGGTTAGCTGCCATTTCTCTGTTAGTGTTTTACCTGCTGTCTTGTGGTTCCTGGTGGTTGTCACTGCAGTCCTGATCAGCAAGCCTGGAGAATTAGTTTCCATCATATTCAGCAAAATTTCCTTTAGGCTATTTCAGTTTTGCATCACAGGGGAAAAACTGACACATCAGACACAGCGCAGCTTTGCTCGAGATAGCAATGCAAGAGGATGCAGAAAAAAAGAATGTACAGCCTTGCTGAAAAGAACTTGGAGATACTGATGGTTGGCAAGCTGGACACGAGCCAGCAATGTGCCCTCGCATCCCAGAATTCCAGCTGTATCCTGAGCTGCACCCAAAGCAGCATGGCCATCAGGGTAAGGGATGGGATTTTGCTGCACTGATCTGCACCTGTGAGACCTCACCTGGATCACTGCAGGGGAGTTGGACTGGATGGCCTTTGAAGGTCCCTTCCGACTCAAACAATTCTATCATTCTGTGAAAACTGCTCCTGGTGGCAGTCCCTCTCTCCAAGCAATGGAGCCAGCCCTATATCCCCACTGCCACCTTAGCCCTGTTGGTAGCTGAGAGGTGAGAATGTGAGAGCACAAAGGGTGTTGGGTTAGCACAGACGGGATTGTGGGTTGTGGTCGTGCCTTTTCCATGCTGGTTTGTAATGCTGCTTTCTGGTAAATTAGTTCTTTGTGGATAGGTTCTATCTCAAATTTGAGGATATTTGTCTGTTCTTTGGATTTTTTCCCCCTACCTGTAACTTCTGTATCTCCCGTATCTGATATCATATACCATATGGTGTTTTGGTGGTGGTGGTATGTTTTATTCTCTGAAAATGTTGATTCATCATCAAGAAGTAAACACCTTTTTGGCTCTGAAATTACTTTTTAGCCAAGAAATGACTTTTCATTTTCCAGAACCTTTTCTTGGGTAGAACTCATGTTTTGTGAACATTTTTCTTAGTCTAAAAAGCTCTGTTTATATGCAAAAAATCATTTTGGTGGATAAACTTTGACCATCAGGCTTGTTGTGCCTAACCTCCTCCTTTGGCTCCTCTTTTTTCTTCAGGGTCTCTGGAAAGCACCATTTATTGGTCTCACATCCTTAATGAAGGCATGGCAGAAGCACAGATCAAGCAGACACATCCTTTCTTCTGTTTGTCAGATACTGAAATATAAATCTTTTTCCATGTCTCTTCAAAAGCTTTTAGCGACACCGTATTTGGAAAAGCTGTTAATTCCTACCTAGCCTTCTTCACTTATATCTCCCGGAGTGAAATGGAACACCATTCCCATTTTGTAGATAAAGAAACTGAGACATGAAGAAATTAGGCTGAAGTCGATAGCAGACATGAGTCATTTCCAGCCCCCAGCCCTTGCTTTGCCCTGTCCCCACCCTCCCTGTGTGTGATGCTGTGGTCCCCTCAGAGGCTGCCAGCTCTGGCGTTACACATGATTCCATATTAAACCAACAGCAACCTACAGGTTGTGGGCCAGACTGAGGATGCTGCTTTTAGCATCCAGCTAAAGATTGCATCCACGGCATGCAATCAGGAAAAGAAGACAGAATGCTGCGAGCACAGCAGCTTCACAAGAGGACTTTGGATGTTGGGCCACGTGGCAGCCCCTGCACCCTGCACTCCATCTGCCCAGCCCCGCACACAGCAGGTACACGGGGACACGTGTGGGATCAGGGGACATCCAGAGCCACCCAGCTAGAAGAGCCTTTGAAGTGGGATTATGCAGTTTATCTTGTTTCCTCTTTCTCTTTTCTTCTCTCTGCGTTCAGGAGTTTTTGCTCTTGAAGCCACATTAGAAAGAAGGTGGAGGCAGAGGGAAGAGTTCTGCACGAGGCACTGCACTGGTCCCATTGTCCACAGCTGAAAAGAGAGTTGCTGGTCTGATAAAGGGCATTAGCTCTCCCCAGGAGTCTTGCTTTGAAAAGAGAACAACAGATGTGACAAACCTACATAGCCTGAAGGTCAGCTTCAGCCTCTAGTTGCTATTCCTCTCTCCTGAGAACTTTTTCTCTGCCCAGACTAACAAAGCGATAGCTTTAGGGCACAGAACACACACTCCTTGCCTGCCCGCTGTCATCTTTGAGCAAGCAACAAATGAAAGCTTTCCCCAAAATCCCCCTGCTTCCACCACACCAGGAAGCCTGGTTGTGAAGCCCCAGCCCCAAGAACGATGCTCAGAAACACGGGCTGGGTGTTGAGCCCCAAAATGGGCTCAGTCAGTATATTCTGGTGTTTTTTTTTAGTGTCCTGTGGAAACAGCCCAGGTTGCCCAAGTTACAGCTACAAGCACAGGGTCAGCCACAGCTGGAAGCATCATCAGGAGCACGTGGCATGCGGAGTGTCCCCAGAGTGTAAGCTCTCTCATCTCCCATTCAAACTGCAAAAGATGTGGCTATATATTGAGAAGAAAAATACCACTTAGCAAAAGGGCATTTTCTGGCAGATACAACTTCTTCCTCCAGCTACAGGAAAAATGTCACATGATAAATGGTAAGCACGCTGTTTAATGCGCTGCTGAGAGCTGCTGGGATCCTGCAGCGATGAGGAAAGGGCAGAGTGTTTGTAGAGCAGCTTGTGCGTCCTTTAGGCCTATGCTGAAAGAGATTGTCAGTGTATCTTGCAGGATTAAGCTTTTCTGGGGACTGTCCAGCTGGAGCTTCCAGTTCAAAGCTGCAAGGACTCAGGAGGTCTGGAGCTCTCATCCTGCACTGCATTGGTTTTTCAATCCATCTTTAAATGTGCCTATGGCTTTCTCTTCCAACAACTGCTCCATTTTACTAGCTTGATATTTGGAAGTCCTTAAAGCCAGACCGATGTGTTCCCAGCATTTCTCCTCTCCCAGTCATTGTCTCCATGTTTGCATGAACTGCAAAGAACGAGCTGACATCTTGTGGTGATTCATTTCCTGGCCTTCCCAGTTTGGGAAATCTGGGCTGAAGCTGAAAACTGATGTTTTAGAAGCACCAGATCTGTTGCCTTCTCTTGGCTTGTTTTCTCAGTTTCTTGTATCCTCAGGCTGGTGGACACTGCAGATCACACAGATAATTTTGGAAAAGACACTTAGCACCTTGGCCTTCATTTGACTGCACTGTCTAGTTCTCTGTCTCCCATAAAGAGAGACAATTAAAAAGGATTTTCTCATCATCTGAAATTAAACTTCACACTGTTCAAATATCCCTAGAAATGCTTGCTTCCTGCACTTGATTTCTCTCTCCTCATCTTCTCCAGCTTGAAATGTGTTATCTGATGGGCTGGAGCCTCGCAGGGCTCTGAATTTCACATGTGATTACCACCTCCAGAGCCAGCGCTGCTGCTTAGATAGAGAGTTCCCTTAAGCAGCCACTTCTCCTGGCCCGAGCACAAAATGTGGTTAATGTTTGAAGCTCAGTATCTGCATGAAAATTGTTTGGAGATACTGCCCTTCTTAGGACCTGTTAATTTAATTTGCCCATTCTGTAAGCATGAAAGCTCTTAATGTAAAACAGGAGGCAATAGTCCTACACTCCTTTATTAAATTGTCCCTTATCTGGGGCAAAAAACCTCTCTTTCCTCCTCCCTCCCAAAGTGTCTGCAGTTGAAGATATCCCATAAATTCCCACAGGGTGCTGTGTACCCAGCTTGGGGTCCTCCTATAAATACAAATATTTCTTGCCTTCTTACCAACATGGTCCTTTCCTCTTCTGTTTAACATGACGACGGGACAAGAAGTCTGATACCTTCCCTAAGGCCTCTGCATCACAGTGCTGTTTGGTCTGGGGTGACTGTGCAGAGCCAAAGACTCCTAGATCCCTGCCACTGGCTTTGCAGTCAGCCCGGAAGAACGAGGATAAGGCTAAGAAGCCAAGCAGGTTTGGCCTGAATCAGAGAACGTGATACTTTACGCCCGCAGCATTGGTAGGAGCAATTAGGTTGGGTCATTAGCAAGCCCCAGATTGTTTGATTACCCTAACCAGACTGTGCAAAGGAAACAAAACAGGAGGAAATTGGTCCACAGGGGCTCTGAGAGTCTTCTAGTGATGTTCCTGGTTTTATTATTTGTGTGTTGTGCTTAGAGGAAGGTTTAAATGCAGCCAAGTGGGAAATGTTGGTTTCAGCAGCAGGACTGGATCCAGCTGCATTTAGTGCACGTGTCCACAGCATAAAATTGGATAATGCTAAGCTAATGGGGAATAGAGGGAGACGAGAGGAAAAGGTGCTTGGTTGCTTCCCCCCTCTCTCAGGGCCATCACACCCTCTTTCTCTCCATAGGGTTCAGTAATATTTCCTAGTTGTATGGTGGTCTGGATCCAGCCTAGCTCCAATCCAGTGCTTGCCCAGAAGATTTCTGAGTGGTTAGAGCCAGTGTAAGCAGCTGGTTTCTGATGACAGTTATTGAATAGCAGGAATAAACCAAAAGCAAATACAAATAAGTCTTTCAATCAGGACAGATCACTGGAAACCCACAGCAATCACATTCCATTGTGATATCTGAAACCACAAGTGTCCTATCTTCGCACTCTAGAAACAGGAGATAGACAAAGCTGATTTTGGCTTGGACATTACCACCACAGTGGGTTGGGTTAATGCTAATATAAGAAGAATCGAGGATTTTATTTTGCTGAGCTGCACTGAGCTCTGTTATCATTTTGTAAAGGAACTGAATTTAATCACATCTGGCAGACCTACTGGGCATAATGTGTCCCAATATCCCATTACATTTTCAATTTACATGTATTACCTTTCCCTGGAAAAGTTCCCCACACTTCTGCCCATGGAACTAAATGGCTATTATGAAAACAGAGAGGGACATTTTAGTGGTCTGGATGTTTGATGTTACTCTGGGAAGCAATTAGTGCTAATAGATCCCACAGCCAGTGCCTCTCTTGGATTTGTCTCAAAGTAGAGCATGTGCAGGGCCTGAAGTAGAGAAGTGGAATGAAAGTTTCATGTGGCAGCTCCCCTTCCACCAAAGCCATCGGTAATGAAGGACAGAAAGGTTATATCTGTGTTCAGGAATCCATCGAATCCTGTAACTTTTACACTGGGTAACTTACCTACAGTTACTTCCAAATGAAGATGAAACATTCAAAATCAATGCTACTTTGATCCGTGTCTTGCAACACAAACAAATGCCATCCAAAACATGCTTGGGAGCTAATGATGTTAGCCTGCTAAATAATTAGAACAGAAGGAAAAAGGCAGGCATTTAAAGGCTCAGCGAAAGTAAAGGAAACACGTTACAGCCCAGATTTGAAAGGAGATGAGGACTTGATCCTGTAATCTACATTGATCAAGGCATTTCCAATATGCTTATCGCCAGCAGGAAGGAATGAGGAAAGTGTCTTTAATCACTCCACGGCTCTGCCTCAGGGCTCAGGGCTCAATCCCTTCTGCGCTTCCCAGGCACAGCATTCACAAGCAGAAGGACAGGGCACTTGCTAAACATTTTCCAGCCTGACTACGTGTCTTACAGGTGAGATCACAAGGCCTTTGATTTCAGGCATTAGGGTTTAACAGCTGAGGCCTTCCCAGGCTGATGCTCAGCGAAGAGGTGCCATGAGGAAGGTGGGAAGAGCCAGCAGGGAGCTGCGGTGCTGCTGCTGCGGGGACGGGCGGCGGGGAGCCGCGCCGAAGTGGAGCTGTCCGCAGCTCGAGGTGCTGAACACGGGAGCCCCGTGCGCGGCCATCCCCGCGCTGAAGCTGCGTGCTCAGAAACGGCCCCCGAGCTCCTGAGAAGCTGAGAGAAAGCAGCGGGGTCTGAAATAAGAGGATCCTGCTCTGCCGCACTAATGCCAGACCGGTTTTGCTTCCGTGAGAAACTGCAGCCCTGTGGGGGGATGTGGTGGCTGTGAGCCGCTCATGGGAAAGGTTCTGCCCAGAAGCAGTGCTGTCCGTTGCACTATATTTAACAGACAAAAATATTCCCACATTTTTTTTAATTACTTTGGACATCTGTTCCAGAAGCGTATTCATCACCTGTAGTTTTTATAATAATTGTAGCTTCTAAATGCGATACCACGCTAGGGATGTAAGCAATAAAACCTTATTTTCATGCAAATACAGCTAGCAAGAAGAACAGCAATCAGGAGGAAGAAACCAAGAAGGAGTAGGAGAGTATTTTTCAGTGCAGTAATGCCCAAAGCTCTCTGCAGCACCTTGATTGGTATTTAACATTAAGGAAAAGAAGAAATCAAATAAAGAAGGTGGCTGTGCCTGTGGTTTCATACCCAGAAGCACAGAGCTGCACACCACTGGATCCGAAGATGCTTGGTTACTGTTCCACACCAGGTCTGCTACTATGGCAAAACAGCAACAGGGAAGGTGCATGTGGAGTGAAAGTCGGGTTACGCACTGTGTTCTGTGCATTTCTGTCTTTCTTAGGATGTTTTCCAGAGACAAATTTTGAGTGTGTTTATTTTTTGTTGTTGCTTGTTTGTTTTTGTAGAGATTCCTTTAGGGAGCACACCGTGAGATCAGTTCCTAATGTGTTTGAAAATCCCTCAAGATTTTGCTTTCGAAGTATTACAGATGAAATCAGCATTCAGTGTACAGAGGGGAGGAGGGGGGAGCAGCACAGCTGGGCTCACCCTGTGTGTGCCACCAGCTGCAGCCCGAGGTGTTGTCCATATATGTGGGTATCAGGGGCATGGAGCCTCCTCTGCTCCTTGTCTGCAAGCTCTGCTCACTCTCCTCATCTCAGAAAAGGTTTCTGTCACCTGTGAATTGTTTTCGGTTTCAAATTGCTGCAGAAAGCAGTTGACAGATTCATCTATACACATGCTGCACATAAATACAGAAGGCAGCACAAGCAGTACCTTCATGTGACTTAGTGCAAGTCCTCTCCCTCCTTCCCTTCATGAAGATGTCATTAAGCATCGACCTTAGGACATGGAGGATTCCACCATAAACGCATCTTAGTTTCCTTGCATCAACCACTGCTACACACTTGCAGAAATGTCTGGCATCCCCCAGGTGGCTGCTGATGCTCACAGCTGCACCGCCATGCAGCCACCAGTATTGGATACCACCTGGAGACTTTGCTACCAGAATTTCTGCAAAATCTGTTCCTATGCCTGGAATTTATTTATTTATTGCCTTCTGCTCTGAGCAAAGTGATTTCTTTGAGGGTTGTATGGATTTTTTCTTGTTTTTTTTTTTTTTTTTTTTTTTTTTTTTTTTTTTTTTTTTTTTTTTTTTTTTGCCTGTACTTGAAGACTTTGAGAGGGAAGGAGGGAGGAAGCACTTTCTCGGATTTAAACAAAAAAAATTCCTGGGGATATTTATGTATTAATAAATTTGTACTGAAAGACTGACATGCCCATAGGTTTTCAACTTTGGATGAATAAAATCATCTGCAAACAGAGGCAGCACAGGAGAGGCAAGTGGGAAAGTGGGTACAGAGAGGAGGCCTCCTTTCCTTGCTGCTGAATTTCTGTAATGTAAACAGGTTTTCCTGTTTTCCAGGTCTACTCAGCCACTTCCTTCTAACCAAGGTTATCGTGTCTTAACTCCTCTCTTTAAGCAAACTCTCTCACCAGTTTCTCTTGCTACATGATCTGTTTGCTCGGCAGGAGGATTTTGAGCAGAGCTCTGTCTGTCTACAGGTCAGAACAAGTGTTAAGCCCATGGTGTGTTTCTGTGCTGCTTTGTCACTGCGAAACCATAAATACAGAGCCCAATCTGATCTGTGCTAGGCTGAGGAAGAAACAGTGGACTCTGCTGGAACTGAGGGTGGTGTACTGTGGTTAGGGAGGCAACACTTGTCATGGATACTGAAGTAAAAAGGAGTTTTGCCATCACGTTTATGTCTGGGCTGTCCTGGCCCATGTTCTCCCCCATGTATGTGCTCCTCTTCAGACATCCCTGCTCTGCCCTCCCTATAGCCCTGCTGCACAGCCTCCATCCCTCCATCCTCGTTCTGTAGTTTGTACCACGCCTGGCACAATTGGGCCATAGGCTCTCAGGCCTCAATCATATAAATAACAGGAACTGTAATAACTATGGTACCAGCTCTAAGCTGCTCCTTCTGGCTCTCTGAAAGCTCCAAGTCCCGCTGCTTTGGGCCTCATTCTTTTTGAGCACAGCCTGTCTGCAGCGTGTGGGTCCGACGCCACTCAGGTATTGATCCCACCTCTCTTCTCTATTGAATTTCTCTCCAGGCAAACAAATGAATTAGATTCTCTATCCAAATAGCAGAGCCCAGCAGCAAATAGAGTACATCTGGGCAAAGATCTTTCTCTGCTGTTTTGCAGCAAGCAAACAGAACTGTGAATCTTTTGTGCTTGTTTAAAAAACAAAAGTCCTGGAACTGTTGTGGATGTAGCGGTCTGTATTTTCATCTCATGTTTTTATTAGTTTGTTGGCTGCTCAAACTTGTCTCCATTAGTCAGAAACAGCTGACTCCTGGGGTGGCTGCTTTACATTCCCAAGGCCTGAGGTGATACTCAGACTTACAGTTCCCAGTCACACACTGGTCCCACTCTCAGACTTGTCCTGAAAGGGACAAGAGGGTGAGGAAGACACATTCTTCTCCCCTGCTATCTGTAAAGCCAAGTAATTGCCTCCAGCAGCCTCCAACAACCTCCCAGTCCTACTGATTGATGCAAGACTGAAGTCTAGACTGATCTGTAAGGGGAATTTCAACCCAGATCCCATTGCAATGGAGAACAGATCTTGGGATCCCTTGCAAACCTCATGCTGTAAGCCCAGTCTGTAATTCCTTTATACTTGCCCACAGTTCGTTCTTCATCACAGTGAAGTTCATTTTTTCTCCACTAGTGAAAACCTTTCAGGAGAAGGCAGAATTTTCTCTGCTGCTGTTTTCTGATGAAAATATTTCTACTGAAATCTGAGATGAAAAAATCTCCTTTCTCACCCAGACAGAGGTGTAGGTTTCAAACAGCTAAAATGAAACCTTTGCAGTTTTATCTTCTGTTGCATTTTTTTCCACTGTTGCTTTTCAGAAAATACTTTTCTGTCCACTGAAATGTCAAAAAACTCCTATTTCTGAATAGACAAAAAAAACAACCCAAAAACACGTAGAATGACATTTTAAAGACATGGACTTTGGTAGTACCCTTGTGAATTCTCAACAACTGTTCAGCAGGTTCCTGCTCAGCATGGAGTAAGCTGCTGAACTCCCTCTAGGGAAGCAGGCTCCTTCCCATTGCATCTTTGGCTTTTATAGGCTGCCTGGTAAAGATTTTCATTCTCCCAAAGGAAAGATGCTGCAACATGCTACACCAATAACGCATCCTCTGTTCCAGGCAGGGTGGAAGCAAACTCCTCTGGGTTATCTTCTGCTTAGGGCTGTGGGTACTAAGAGCCTCTTGAAACAGAAAGTGAGCAGCAACTTCACACAAGGAAGAAGATCTTGGAGGCTTTGCTGGGGAGAGCACAGCCACCCCTGGGACACCCGCACAAACCTCCTGGGTTTCCTTTAACAAGTCATCAACTGGGGAAAAAAAAAAGCAACAGCAAAACAGGGAGAGGATGTGGAGGTGGCTGAGCTGTGCTGGGCTCAGTGGCCTGCTCGGGGCTGGTGTCACCCACCAAGGATGAAGAGACATGTCCCCAGCTTGGGACCAGCAGGGCTGGGAACTTGGAAGGCAGTGGGAAGAGAAGTGGTGTGCAGGTGGTTCGGAGAAATCCTACACAACTCTAGCTCAGTCTCCTAACAGCTAATTTTTGCAGAGCTTTGTAGCCAAGGCTTCACCATGGCATTGTTTAGTGAATCTCCGTTTATTTTCTTGGCATGAATATTTAAAGTACCTTCTCTTCTCTGTGCAGCTTTCTGCCATCATAAAGGGACTGCTCTCAGAGATCAGGCTGAATTCTCTCTTATTGAGGGCAGAAATATTTGCCCATGGGCAGACTTGCGGATGAATCAGCTGATTGAAAGGGGAAAAAGGAAATAAAAGGTCTGGTTAGGAAGCTCTCAGTCTGTTAAGCAGACTCTGATTGAGGGCTCCAGGCAGCGTGGGCAGGGAATGCTTCAGGCTGTGGCTGCGGTTTTGTTCTTCATGCCACAGTCAAGTGAGCAAAAACCTGGGAGCCCAGGAAACGCTTCTGTCTTAGTGGGTGATTTGTTGCCATTCTTCCAGCTTCCCATTCAGGATATGTCTGTGCATGTTCACAGGCTACAGAGAGGAAACTGCAGTTTCTAGGAAGCCTTGTTCTCTCCAAGGGTTTGGAAGATGTCCCACCTGCTCCGTGCTTGCCCCGTGGATTGGAGAGATAACATTGTCCAAACAATGTTTGACATATTCCTCTGGAAAGACTGCATCTCCGTAGCAATGCTCTTGGGAAAAAGGCAGCGTGCTTTGTTAAAGGGATGTCTCCCATGCAATGCTCTCTGAAGGGGAGAAGCCAGCGCCTCGCTTGGAACAAAGGAGCCCAGAGCATGAGAACACTGACCCTGAGCTCCAAAACATTCCTGGGACCATGCCCCCTGAAGATGCAGTCCTGCATCCCCTGGGGCTTGTGGGAAACATCCAGGGGGAAAATCTGACCTGAAGATAGTAAAAAACCCTCAGATACATATGAAAATATACATGCCTAGATGTGTGAAATACATACACACCCACAGGAAGATGAGACAGAGGAAGCAGAGCCATTCCCAGGATGTGTGTGATCCCCAGTGATGCTGTAGCACTCGGCCCTTGTGCAGAACCCTGCAGCACCGCACTTCTCAGCAGACCACCACTGAATGATCACCACCCTTCCTTCTTTGTGCTTTGCTTTACCCTAAAATAAAATTCAGGTGGGATTTGGGCTGCACAGGAGCTGTCTTTTCATCTTAAGAGAATCTTTATATAGTTTTCCCATTTCAGAACGGAAGCAAGAATCAAAAATCTCAGGTCTTTTATCACTAACTGAGGAATGAAAAACTTGAACCAGTCAAAACATTGGGCCTTCAAGCTGTTTATTTCCATTTGACCTTTAAAAAAACACAGAAGCATAAACTAAGTTACATTTATAAGCTAAAAGTTATTCCAAACAAAAAATACTGTTTTTCTCAGAAATGACAAAATGAGCTTTCAACAGTTTTTCAACAATTGTTTTTCTTTCAGGAGGAGATTCATCAAATTGAGTCTTTTCACAGATATTTTTGGCTTGGGCGAATTGAAATTGCTGGAGGAAGAGACATTTTGTTAGAAAGCAAGGCAGAGGGGGGAGTTTTAGGAACAACCTCATGTGGCTGATCACTGGACAGAGACATAGGGAGGTCAAGTGGCCAAGGGGTACAGGAGCACGGCCTCTGCCATGAACCCTTCATCATCTGGGCAGGGAGCACTGGGTTAATGCCATTTCCATGGTGACCTCTCATTGCCAGGTTGCTGATTTCCCCCGATGACTGGTGCTCCCCATCCATCTCCCCTCGCCGCAGTGCAGACCTGGGCACTGATGTGCACAGGAATGCTGTCTGCATGCCAGAACACATCATCTTCTCTCTTTCCCAGGCTCCATCTGTTGACACAAATGCATTACTGACACATTTCCTCCAAAATTTCTGACTGTTGCTTTATCCGCTAATCAGTAATTAATTTTTTTTTTATAAAATGTGCATGAGCAGCATCCTAATTTACGCTCCGGGCCAGTTTCTATATCTCTATCTTTCTGTCTATGGGGCTGCCCTATTAGCACGTATCACCTGGAGCCCCTGGCTCTTCCTGTTCTGCTCCACCTTTGCCTCTTGAACTGTGGAGTCACCTGGAGGTGTTCAAGAAACGTGTGGATGTGGCACTGAGGGACATGGGTAGTGGGCATGGCAGGGATGGGTTTGAGTTGGACTTATGACCTTAATGATTCTATGATCTCTTGAACCCACCTTTTATCACACTCAGGTTCTCATCTTCCCAGCTGTCGCAGTCTCTCCATGTTGAGCTTGTATTTTGGTTCTTTTTTTTCTTTCCCTTCTAGCAGTGTGTTTAAGCTCACCACCTCCGGTTTCCGACCGCCCCCAGCCACTTGCATGCTCCGTGCTGCGGATCCGTGGTTGTAAGCAGGTCTGTGAAAAGAGAGAGCACAAAGCACAAGGCGATGCAGGAGAAATCAGTGCTATATCCAAGCCTCCCATTCACAGCAAAGATGTGAGCAGAAACCCTGCTCTTTGCACACAGCACAGGGTTACAGGGTGCAGGACACCCAGCTACCAACAGAACGGGCAGAAGTGGGGAGACAAGGCAAGACACTGATTTGTTTGTGGGATGCAACAAGGGAGGTTCGGGTACAGGTCTGAAAAATCTATCTCAAGGCTGACAAATGGGATGACAACTCTCTCAAGCATTTGCTTTATTGCTGCTATTAGTTATTTTAGAAAAACCATTGTAATCTGCCATTTCTCTCATGCATTATTCAATGCACTTGTTCATTTTCCATCCTGTACACACGTATTCACACCCCCAAAAACACTAAAGTGTGTATATATACGCACACATATGAATAAATGGACCTCTAAAATGATTTCGGGAGAAGACTGAGAGCCAGCAAGCCCCAGTGGTGCATTACAGCCCTCTATTTCCATTGTTCTTTGCCAATGTTTGGTAATTTAGCAGGTCCATATTGCAGAGACTGAGTGCAGGGATTTACCCTGCTGGTGGAGCAGGGAGAACGTGAGATCAGAGCAATCACAGAATCGTTTGAGTTGGAAGGGATCATTAAAGGTCATCTAAGTCCAACTCCCCTGCAGTGAACAGAGACGCCCACAGCTCCATCAGGTGCTCAGAGCCCCGTCCAGCCTGACCTTGAATGTCTCCAAGGATGGGCCTTCCACTACTTCTCTGGGCAGTCTGTGTCAGTGCTTCACTGCCCTGGTCATGAAGAGCTGACCACAGACCCTGACCGCTGTCCTACAGCAGAAATACACAGAGGGAGGCAGTGGCAAGAGGCAAAGCCTCGTCTGCCCCCAGCTCGTGGTGTGGGACTGATGCTCTGCACTCCTGGATGGGTGTCCTGGGGCAAGCAGGTCTTCATCGGCTCTGTGATTCCAGGGGATTACTCCTGCTGCAAGGAAAAGCCATAGCTTGGAGATGAGCTGACAGCAGTGACAGCTGCATTGAAAGGCAGGAGCAAGAGTGAACGCCTCTGGAAATGGAACTGCTGAAGGAATCAGCAGAGCTGAAGACAGAAGCTTGAAAGCACCTTAGAGGCAAGGGAAGGTCAGACTCAGCCTTGCAAATGGGTGCCTTTCTGCATCAACACTGTGGCACAGTGGGAGGGAGCACAGCACAGACATTGACATGGTGACAGCACAGCCCCAGAGGCCGACGGCAGCCCAGGGCATGTCCCAGGTGTGGGAACCCATTGTGTGACGTGATTCCATGAGCCAGGAGGTGTCACACCATCTGCAGGAGCCAGCTGGGCGCCCGTGGAGAAGTGTTGAGGCAGAGCTGGCCAGCACCAGTCACAGCACAAAGCCAAGCTTTTGAAAGCACTGCAGGCACTGAGAGATGCTTGATCGCCATATGGCTGAAGGAATAAATTGAACCTCAGTAGATACCCCTTGGAGAAGAACAAACCTCTGCCAGCATTAAAGCGCCCTAAGTACGTGGAAGGCCACTGTCAGTCACTGAAACAGCTCCTGTTCTGCTCTTGGTAGATGCTAGATGCCAACAAAAAGGCAGGGAGGCAGGAGACTTGTTGCTGGCTCTGAGGCACTTAATGTGTGCAGAGCTTTCCTGCTCAGGCAGGCAGGGGAAGTTGAACTACCTAATAACACGTAGAGGCTTTGATGCCTACTGCACTCCATGGAAAAAGAAAACATTTCTGAGACCCGCACTGGGACATTGCTCAGCAGAGTGTGTTCCTTCCCATGCCTGCCCTTGCCAGCAATTACAAGCTTCCATTCAGGCTAGAAATCGTTAGTACTGGTGATTTAAAGGAGATGTTGTCATCACGATCCATTCCTATGGCTGAAAAATGACTCGGGTAGCATTTAGAGAAAGGGAGAGGAATCCATCAGAGGAACTTGGTCTCATCTTCCCTTTCATTTGCTTTCATGAGCCTGGCTGTTCTTGGCAGAGAGAGATGTGCACAAGAGAACAGGGATGCAGAGCAAACGGCAGCATGTCTGACTAATTGCCCTCGTTCATAATGCGCTGCCTCGTGCCAGCTCGCTATGGGGAGAAAGATCTGTGGCAGAAGATCCTTTGCTCCCTGACTCCTCGTAGCTCCAAAATGTTTCCTCCTCTCTAAGTCAGAGGGTGCCAGCAAATGCCATTGCCTCTTCAGTGCAGGACTGCCCGTTATTGGGGCACACAAGAAGCAGCAGGATGGGCATGCAGCATGCGCAGGGATGTATGCATCCTCCAGCCTTTGCATGTCAGGAGGACACAAATACCATTAGGTAGGAATTCTTTTCTAATAGAAGAATATCCAAAGATCAAGAAGCTCTCCAGCCCCACCCTGTTGCACTCCCCATGAGAGCTCTGCCTCAGTTTCCCAGTTCAGCAGGTGGGTGAGGAAAGCCGAAGGCATCCAGGTGCTGTGGGGTAGGTCAGCTTGCAGGAGCGACCCGAGTGTCTCGTTGATCGTACACATTATTTATCTGAGTTAACATTTCCTTCACAATGGGAAAAGTGATTTGTAAATACCTTGGTGATTCCCAGGCTGCATTGTGCTGAGCTACCTTTGCAGGATCTCTTAATTCAGCCTTGCAGAAGCGCTGGCAGCGGCGGATGTTTTTTCTGGTTGGTGGTTTTTGCAGGATGTGACCTACAGCCTGTGAGACAAGCTTCATTTAATCACAAAATGAGATTTGTTTTAGCTAGAAATAAAATTAGGTTGAAAATCTTTTCAAGTTCCTGTCCAAAACAAGAGTAAAATTATTGAATTGGAAGTGAGGTTGAATGCAAAATGCAATAAGCTACTCAGAAAGTATTGGAGGAGAGCACTGCGGGGATGAATGGAGCGAACGTGCACTGCTCCAGGAAATTCAGAGTGTGGTTACATCCACAAGAAAGCTAACAATCTGAATGTATGGGAATCAAATTTAAGACCTTCTACAACCTTTTTCTGCCCTTGAAAATCTGTCAGTCTCCAGGCTTGCCACATTTATTCCTTCAGTGCAGTCACACTCAGATTTCCATGTATTTTCAAGTCTGGCGAGACTGCACAATAAGAGAGAAAAATAACAGCAGATGACTACAGGGAGAAGTACTGCCTTAAGCATATAGAGAATGCATGATGCCCAGTTCAAGAGTTATACTTAAACTGAAATATTTGTTGAGCAACACGAGTTTTGAGCGGCAAATTTAGAAATTTTAGTGTGTTTTTTTTTTTCATGGCCACTTTCCCCAGGAAAAAGTCTTAATCCACAACCCCCAGAGCTGGTTGGGAGCTCTTTGGCTGGTTCTGTTTGTCATTAATTGGAATCATTGCAAAAATCTGTGCTATCATTTGCAGATTGTGGCCTTATAGAGAAAATAATGAAGGGGGGAAAAAACATAAAGCTCCTCAAACTGCAACAGAAGCTCAGATTGTGATATAAGATGCTGCTAATAAGAGCAAAATCTTTTTGTTTGTGCCAAGAAGTGGCACAGCAGAGGCGTGGACATGTATACCGCCTGTGCATATATTAACACATCCAACTTCCACCAACCATGAAAGACCTAGGCTTTTACAGATGGCAGCTTGAATATCAAGAGCTGTTTTGGAACCTTCTGCCAGTTTCAGGAAGTTTCTCATCCGCTCGAGCGCGGCCGGATTTTGGTAGGGCTGGTTTTGCAGCCCAACTTTCAAAGGAGGATGGGTGTGTGTGCGCCTGGCCGTCCTGCTCCTCACTGCTGATCATGTTGGCCAGTTCCAGGAAATTCTGACCTTGTGGTTGAGGATTCAAAGCTACTGTGGTTTAGTGGAAGCAGTATTCAAGTGGATGGGCCCGTTCATGCAGTCACAGAATTAAAAATACCCCAAGCTCACCTCCTCCTGGACATCAGAGAGCCCTCACAAGAAGTACCTTTGAAAACCAGGCTTTATTCTGCTGCTTTAGGAACTCATTGCTTTCTAATCAAAAGCGAGACCCACTTTTAGATCTGAAGTCTTGGAGAATGTAACATCTTCCTAGAAACCACTACCTGCTTATATTAATAGATTGTATTTTTAGCGTAAGAATTAATGTTCTGCTCAGTGAGCATCCATTCCTGCAGTGTGTGAGATTATGTATCCTCGGAATACAAGGTGAAATATAACAAAGAAATTTTGTTTTTTTTTCAGAGGTTTTCTCCACCTGGCGTGACTGGTGAAGGATTGGCCAAAAATTTTTTGCATGAAACTTCTCTTAGTTTCATAGATTAAATTTGAGGGAAATGTGGGCTCGCCTCAGAAATGCTCAGATGTTTCCCACGAACCAAAGCCACAATATATTCTTCTTATACGTGGACCTCCAATTTTTCCATTTCTTTAGGATTTCATTTCCAAAATCGGACTGCTGCCAAAAAATGTTTGCCTTCAGTTACTGAGATTCAATTTATTCTCTCTCTGAGCACTTGGCTTAATCCACCACAAAAAGGTGCAGTAATGAACTCTCTTACGGATGAAAACAGGGAACAATACTTTGCATTTCATTAGCTCTTACAAGAAAGCTGAGCAAGTTAAGCAGGGGCCAGCAATATTTTAATTAGCCTTCCAGAGATTGTCTTCTGCAGCACTAGTCTCTCTTAATTACATTTGCTAAAACATCCCGTAGCACGTTGGCTCCCTGCTTTAAGGTCTCTCTGCAGTGTGGTTTCAGCATGGTGGGCACATAAAGAAATAAATCCCAGCATTTTCCCCTGCTTTGCAGCCTTTGCTGAGCACCCAAGACTGAGCGTGCTCCTTGCACAAGGTTACTTCCAGGTTTGGGCTGCTAAGCCTGTAAGAAGAAGTGTTAATTAGCGCTGGTTGCTTTGTTGGGAGGTTTGTAGACGCTGTATGGCCTTGCTGTCTGTCGGGGAAATTGCAGCTGGTTATGCTGGCAAAAGCAAGCCTGGCTCTGGGTAAAATATATTGGGAATATTTATGGTGCAGGGCAGCAGTTGTCATTTCACAGTCTGTGCCTTCATGACGATGCCACCGTCAGTCTCTGTATCCATCACTGACTGTCCATGGGAGTCAGCTCGCTGCGCCGTGCTGCTGCAGGCAGCCTGCTCACAGTCGGGCTCTTCTCAAGCTGCTGTCTGGGGATCTGGAGGGGATCTGGAGGGTCCCCCAGTGTGAGCAGAAAACCCATGTCTCCATCCAGCTGCATGCAGGTGATGGAGAAAAAGAGCAAAGTTTCATTTGGACCTTGAAGGGCAGGGAGTTATCGAGGAGCCGGATTCATCCTGCCTTGCAGGCATGGCCCCTTTCCTGCTCTCTTGCCAAGTTTGCTGAATTATAGTCACAATGCCACATTCCCTTTGCCTCTGCATCCCGCATCTGCCTTAACACAGCACTGCCTCCTGCCTTGCAGAAAGCAAAGGGAGATCATGGGATTTCCTGGGCTTGCTGCATCCCAGCAGGCACAGCGTGGGCATTGGTCACATTCTGATTTGCAGAGTTTTCAAAGCTCCTCACCAGACTTTCAGAGTCTTTCATAGATCTCGTGTTAAACTCGTCTCCTTTTACCCTGTGTTCCCAAGTGGTAAGAGTCAGAGATACTTGGTATTCACCAACGCAGAGCTCTTCAAGGCCACATGTCAGCTCATTTGCAGACAGATGTTGGTTGCGTTGCTGAAGGCAGCAGGGCAGGAGTGTTTGGACTCAGCAATGAGGGCAGCGTGACAGCAGAACTGCAGCGAGTTGTGCAGAATTTGTGCTGGGAGAAGCAGACAGGAATCGGTGCTGGCTGCGGGACATTGCACTGGAGCAGCTTTGGGGTCCTAAAGTTTCTGCCCCCTGCATTGAAGACTCCTCATTGTAGCCCTTTGGGTGCTGTCAGGAGGAGCATTTCACCCTTCTGAGTCATGCATGGGATGCTGGCAAACAAGAGTGGTGCCAGAGATGTCAAAAATGGCAGTGTGAAAACCGTGTAGTAAGGTGTGGCACCACCAATACTTATATCATAGTAAAATCCATCTCCCCTGTCCAGACAAGGCCTTCACCCTTGAGCTTAGCAAAACAGCATCTTTGGACCAGGAAGAATTTGTGGGATATGTCTAAAGCTGTTGTTCCCATGCTATCAAAACACCCTGAGATGGAATCTGGAGATTTTCAGCAGCTGTTGCAAAGCTCTGTCTGGACACCTGCTGCCATTACTTCTGGTCATTAAAAAAGCTAGCAGGATTTAATCTAGATTTTGTAAATCACTGCTGAAGCTATTTGAGGGAAATCGTCTGAGCTCCCTTTGTGGAAGAAGGCGATTGTATTGCTGGGAGGGGAGATGAGTTGCAATAAAAGATGGTGACAGCATGTTCTGTACCAGGAAGCAGTCTGAAATATGTTGGTCTTACTCTGTTGTCAGGATCTCATATGCCATTAATTTTCTCAAAGCAAAGTAAATATTGTAAGTGACATAATAGTAGGGAAAATGTCACTGTGAAATGCCGTTAATAGTCATAATCCATTCTGCTAAAGAGGCACTAATCAAGGTTGGTTCCCACTGCAGCAGAATTTAGAAGTGTGGCATAAGAGATGTCTCTGCTTCTAAAACCTCACAACAAAAATCCTGGTATCTCTGTGTGAATTCCTTGCAGCAGGGAGCCCTGGCCAGCCCAAATTCCTGCTTTGACTGAATCCTCACTATTGCTGTTCCTAAATCCCAATGGCGTGAGTCTAAACAAAAATAAAACCTGTATGTGCATGTAAGGCTCCAAGTAACCGAGGAGGGGTTCAGACTGTCCCAGTAAAGTAACACAGATTCAGGGAGGTTTGGCACACCAGCAGCCTCTGATCCAAAGCACCACTTTTCCTCGCGCTCAAAATACTATTTTAAGTTTGGCATCCAAAGAACCAAGTGTTAATTTCAATGTGTGGAAGTGGCAGATCTCAGACAGTGCACATCAAAGGACCTTTATTTCTGTTTTTCACAACTTTTTCAACAATGGGAAACTTTTAACAAGCAGAGATTTTTATCATTTTCCTTCAGATTTGATGTGTTTTTTTTGTATTTTTTATTTTATTTTAATGGGGCAGCATGTTTCTTTGCTTTTCCTTTAAGGTTCTGTGTGGTTTATTTTCACAGCCCCTGACTCTCTGCATAACAAGCTTGCAACAAGTATGTGATAGAGCTGCAATATGCTGCTAAGATCGCGACGGCTTCCAAAGCAAGATTTAAATTTAATCCATGGTCTAATTTACTGTGTGCCTTGATTCCCATCCACAGCAGTGGCTTCCTTGGTGTTTTAGTCCATGGTTAAAAATATTCCATCATCAGCCGATGTCCATTTGCAGCCTGGAAATACCACCAAGCATTTTGCAAAAGAACACGAGCCCAGTGTCAGTTTTGTTTTCTTTCTCGTGGCTAATGCTCACTTCCCCCACCACCCACAGAAAGGCAAGAGGATCCTCTCTGCCTTGAATGGCTTTTTGCTGAGTTTAGAAAGAAGAGCAAACGAAGAAGTGCAAAAGGAAAATCTTCAGCAGAATGAAGAAATACCGTGCAACAAAACCTTGATGTAGAAGAAAAATGATCAGCGTTTTATCTAGTGCCTTTGTGCAGGGGTTAAAATCTGGTGCAGAGACAAGGGGATGAGACTGACTGTACATGAAGGAGGGGAAATTGGTATCCGGGGGCTGGTCCCTCTCCTCCATTTGCAGAGCTACACAGCTCCTGGAAATGGACCCAGCCCAAATGTCTTTCCTCTTTTCAGGGCAGTCTTGCAGTTGGAAGCAAGCAGCTCCATTTGGATTCTTTCCTTTTTCAAATCAAACCTTTCAGGTGCCTTTGCGTCTTCCTCTTATTTTGTCTTGGAAACGGGGCTGAGCTGTGAGTTTTACTCAGCATGTTTCTGTAACACATGAAGCAAATTCATTAATGTGTCCTTGAGGAAGGAGATCATTAAAAATTAAGCCACTTTGAATCCCTGGATTTTTGTGTTTTTTCCTCCTTCCAGCTCAGAAGTAATTTTCTCCTGTTTTCCAGAAACTTTCCTCAGAGTCCTTGAAACCTCCTCTGAGAAGTGTCCATGGAAAATGTTGATTGCCAAAAATGGGCACTGTCAACTCACAGCACCATCCAGTGGAACATTCTTGGTCCATCCTACACCAATGGCCTAAATCTGGAAGGGTTGTGCTCTGCTGGTATCCAAGCCATCCCACAATGGAGCACGCATCATTTTGGGATGAACTTGACCCTCTCTTACAATTGAAAAATACAAACAACCAAAAGCAGATGTCTGCAGTTGGCTTTGATCTCAGCATGGGCCCGAGAAAAATCCAGTTTCCAAGGACAAGAAATGAATAAGACAAGGGGAAGCTTCCCCAAAGGGCTCATGTCATGTTAACAGGATATAGCTTTTTGCTGAAAGCAGAGGTGTGAATGCAAACTTCATTTTGACTCTAGGTCAGCTGAAGGAGAAAAAGTGAAAAAAGAACATGCAGGCTGTGCGTGCAGACAGTGGTGCTTAGCAGCAGGGCTGGACTTGGCTCCCTGAGCTGCTCTCATTTCCCCACACAGAGCTCTCTCCAGCTGAGCATCCCCACCTTGCCAGGCATTGCTGTGTTGTGCAGCCAGGGATACCCAAGACCTGATGTGTCATAGAACTACGGAACATTCTCAGTTGGAAGGGACCACAAGGAGGACTGAGTCCAACCCACGACTCCACACAACACCACCCAAACCCAAACCCAATGGCTGAGAGTGGTGTCCCAATGCTCCCTGAGCTCTGGCAGCTCTGGGCCATGCCCACCAAGGGCCTCAGCTGCTCCTCACAGCCCTCAAACTTTCCCCATCTCCATAGCCCTGGATGGAGCTGATGTTCTCCTGCCCACCCCCTGCACTGCCCTGCCGGCAGCTGCCTGGTTGCCTAAACATGGGGGTGTGGAGCAGTTGGTGCTCCCTGCCAGGACCAAAGCACCGCACTGACCAGGGTTTTGCACAATGCTGAGGGACAGAGGCAGCTTGAGAAGATGCCTTACTCAGCCATACCCTGCAGATGCACTCAAAGACTCTGAAAATCCTCTTTTCTATTATTGGGCCGGATCACAGCCTTTTCTTTTGTTAACTTTTTAACGAGAAAGGGTTTCAGTAAAAAGCCTGGTGCATTTGATGCTCTGTATCTTCTCTCCATGACACCAGACACCGCGTGATTATAACTGAGAGGATCTCAGTGGGAGCAGAGACATTCCTGGTGCGCACCATTTCCAGTGAGCTGGGAATTTGTACAGAAGCAGCCCTCTGGAGAACTCCTGCTCAATAAATGGCCGTTGGTGAGGAGTGCAGGCTGCTCCCAGAGCCATCCTGGTGCAGGAACCTCTGCATTTGTTCCAGCTCAACAGCTCACAAGGGTGGGGGAGATTCCCAGTAACTCTGCTAATGAAGAAGGAACAGATGAGCACTCCATGTATTTGTTGCCTGATTAGAAAGAAATGAATCAAGGAAGCACGCTGAAGAGTCAATTCTCTCTTATTCAGAAAGCAGCACAATTTAATTAAGTCTAAATAGCACTTAAAATGGTGAATTCCGAATCGATTGAGGGCCGAACATTCTGCAGATTGTTTTATCGGAAGCTCTGATTCCCTGGTTGCTTGGGCAAAAATTAAGAAAGAGAGATCTTTTGAAAAACCCATTCCTCTCAAGGCTAGAGGCTGTTAGGTTCATTTCTAAAAGCGATTTTGCTACCAAGAGTTAATTGGTCTCCAGACTTTCCAGAGACATGAATATTTACTGCGTCTTGAGCCCCAGTCTGTTTCTGTTCACCATGGTATAAATCAGCAGCGATGGCAATGAAGTCAGAGAGTGCATAGGAAAAGGAATCAGGGCCTTACAGACTGGAGGTGATGGCGTGCCTTAAAGAGCATCTCCATGTGAGCATCTCAGCCTGATGCAAAGACACGTCTGCACGCTGCCCCTGCAGAGAAGGGCCACAGGATCAGTGCTCTGCCTCATCCAACAGACACAAAGTCTTGAGCACACTGTGTCATGACTGGATGAAAAGAGATGCTGGTGGTGGTGGTGGTGGAGCTGGGACTGAGGAGCGGGCTCCCTGCTTAGTTCTGCCCTCCTTGCTCTGCAGGAACACTGCAGGGTCAGAGGGTTCTCAGAGTTGGAAGTGGGGTTGCAGTGCTGGAATGGGTTTTGTGTCAGTCTCTGTGCAGCTGTGCCTCACAGAGGAGCACTGAGGTTATCTCCCCAGCCCCATGCACTGTGGGAACAGCTGCTGTAAGCGGATGCTCTCAGGTGCAACTGCTGAATGCTGATGTTTCCCAGTCTGCCTCCTCTTCTTCCCCTCCTGGAGTTTCCAAATAGCCCTGACTGCAGCAAAGCACACGAAAGCCCGAGTTAACAGATTTCAGCAAAAATCCCAAAGCAAAGAAGTTCTTTTGCAAGGGATTATAGGAAGATAAGCATGACGCCCTTCAAAGAAATCCTAACAAGCGAGGCAGTGCCTGGTTCCACTGCATCACCTGAGCCCTGCACCAGCACAGCCTGCCTGCCCTGAGCTGTGTCTGCGTCCTCCTGTGACCTGCTCTCGTTTGCTTCTGTAGGAACACAGGGTTTGATAGGTGGAGTGAGAGAGCAGATCCCCCCGTACAATGTCACTGTGATTGAATCCAGTGTGGGCTCATTAGGGGAAATCAGTCAATTAAGTCCAAAGCCTTTGGACCGTTCTGTTGTCTGTCTGTCCTATCTGGATGTTGCATCCAGTTCTATGCCAAGAGCTAAACTCTGGGTCCCTTTGAGTCTGTGGGTTTTGGTCTTCCACAAGCCCATGCACACACACCATGGGCAACCTGCAGCCCTGAGGATGCAGGTGGGGGCCCTTTAGGGACGGACACTGGAGTGGAATAGCTGAGTCCTAAAGCACAGCCCAAGGGAATCGCACACTGGGCTTTGAGCTAAGTCAGCATGTCAGTGTTGTGATGCGTTAGCACAGACCCAGATCCACATGGAGCTGAGACCCTGAGAGCAGACAGATGTTTTGGAGGAAGGAGCACCAGTCTCACATGGGTCTGCTGGGATATCGCTCTCACTGCATCGCACGCTCCTGGCTCTTTAAAGCTCTTACAAGAGTTCAGCTGAACTTTCTGCATCTCCCAGATGCCCCTATTTATCTTACAATAATGAGATTTTTATTCCTGTTGGTCTTTCTCTCTTTTAGTTTTGGCTGGAGCAGTGGTAACGAGCATTATCAAGGGCAATTGATGGAGAGGGAGCTCCTGAGATAGCAATTTCTTTTTTAATTAGAGTATTCGATAGATCTCGTTGGAAGAAAGTCCGTTAATCAGTTTTTCAATGGTGCAGTGGAGAGTTACAGCAAACGCAAGTAGTGCGGATGGTGGTTTTCTGAAGGGCAGCGTGTAAGTCGTGCAGGAACAAGCGCTATGGTTGGAGACTGCACAGATGTTTGTGACTAGGATGGGAAGCTACGAAACAAAGAGCAGTTCCAACAGGATCCAATTTGTATTTTAAAGCTTAAAAAGAACAGAAGTGTTTCGAAGACTTCTTTTTCCTTTCTCTCCGGGGAAATTAAGTTGCACATTATGCCAATGACTTATTCATAACAGAAGAAAATGAATTTTTTGAAGTAGCGCTTTTTGGTGATTCTTTTTTGAAATCCCAGCATCAAATCCTCTCGTCCCTTCTTCTCAGGTGCGGAATTGGTGGCAATATTGTGTTTTCATAAACGACATTCTGGTTCCTAACTGGTAATTATGCTCGTTTCGTACACACTAATTCTATTGCTCAGTCATTCAGCTTTCAGCTGCCACTTCTTGAGCCTGGGTTGATTTTATTCTTCATAACAGCAGCAATCTCTGTGCTACATTGCAGTGCTGTGATGCTCCAAGCCACAGGTCAGCATCTGCAAGTTGCTTTCCATGGGATTTAGCAGAAGTCCCTAATTTCCAACCCATTCTTCTAAGTTTAGCACGAAGGGAATGCTGATGCTCTGCTACATTTAGCCTTACCAATGGGGAAAGTGAGGCACTGAACGCACCTCATCCATATCCCAGTAAGATTTGCTAGAGCAGAGCTGCATGGAAGCACTGCGGGCTCAGGGTGACACGGTGCCTGGAGATCTCTCTCTTGCACATCATCTATCCTAGGTGCTCCCACAGTGCCTGTGTTTAATGCACAGCTTTTAAACACGGTTCTAATGAAGAGTTCGTTTTAATAATGTATGTACTCCTGCCTGTGTGAGATACTGGTTTAAAAAAAAATGGAAGTGAAGCTGTAGTAGGAGAAAGTATTTAAAAAGATTGCATAAGGAAGTGTTTCTGCCATCTCCAGCAAAAATTAAACAGAGAAGGGACCACCTGAACTGGCCGTTAATTAAGTTTTGGAGAAACTTATTAACTGCTTACAACCCGCTTACTGCAGGGCAAGGCGTGGATGAGGAAAATCCGTCACAATGTCACAAGAGTTGAAGTGGATGGTGAAGTCCTACTGAATATTTGTTAGCAATGCCCAGCAATGCCCCACCAGGGAAGGAGACAGTGGTCAAATTCATGAAGAGTAAGGAAATATTTTTCCCAGCTTTCCAGAGATTTCATATAGGAACACAAAAATTGTGCTCGCGGGGTGCTGGAATGCTTCACTCCCTCCGGCATCCCTCCTTGCAGCACCTCAAGCACAGCACTGCTTGCTGAAATTGTTTCCCTGGCAGAGGTAATAGACTCATCCCAGGCTCCTCTCTTATTTACATCACCCACTTTCTTGAAATAATGTAGGAAATCCATCATCTGTCGTAGGGTTGTTGGGAGTTTGGGGTTTATTCTTATTAATAGGACCACGTTTTACCTTCCTGCAAGCTAAGCAAGGGCTGAGCACAACTTGGAGGGTCTGGAGAGAAGAGAGGAAAATGGAAGTGATAAATGCTGGGAATTAAAAGTGATCTAAGGTTGCTGTCACATTATAATGCAATTTTCAGGTCCAATATCTCATATTCTGCAAGATTTGGACATAGATTGCATGCACCATTGGAAAGTGAGCACTCACCCCCGATCCTCGGCACATAAAGCACCAGCAGCGTGTGGGGAGCGTTTGCAAGATCCAATAATAAATAATAATAATGGGATCTTAAATATGTCGCTAAGCAGGGCTGAATAATGCCGATCACACATTGCAGACCAGGGCCACCGGAGAGCTTCCTCCCAGGTCGTGGAAAGCAAGATTTCATGTAGGTATTGAGGAAAAGCAGAGGGGAATTGGCTGCGTGCTGCTGGGGCCATCAGTGGGCAGCAGGGCAGGTGTGGAGCCCAAGGATCCAGTAGGACGTCCTGTTATTCCCATCACACAAGCAGGTGGCGTGGGCTCTGGAAAAGGAGCCAAGCTGCAGTCTTCAGCTTCACTCTCTCTCCCTCCTTGATGTACTCACTGTACCCACTTTTTTTCCACTAGGGAAAGCTTAACATAACGCTGCGTGTCTTGGGCATGGAAAATTGGCTGCTTGCACCGCTCTCCCTGATCACTCAAGCTAATGATCACTCTGCAGTGCATAATATTTTTTCAATCTGATTTAGGAGGAAATTCAATTGATCATCACTTTCTGCCCAGACTTCTTAGTTCTCCACAAAACTCGGGGCTGCTTTGCATTCCAGACAGGCTCGCACTGCACCGAGCCAACCGACGGGAAATTAATTCAGTACCATTTTTAAAGTGCACTAGGTTAAGCCTGACAAGGCTTTCGTCTCGTAGGACACAATGTGCAGTGTCTCGCGTGTCACCCTTACAGAGACAAAGAAGGGTTGAGGCAATGTATAGCTGGGAAAATAGGATAATTACTGGCACGTGCTTGGGGCTTATTCATCTAGATCTCATTATCGAGGTATTGCGAGCTATTGATAGCAAGACAAGGAAACATCCGCGCAGATGTACTGTTTGCAGATTAAGAGGGTATGGCTGGTCCTGCTGGTGGGCAGTTTGCTGGGGGTGCTGCTGAAACCTCTCCCTGGAGGTGTGCAGGAACACTGGAGATGTGGCACTGCGGGACGTGGTGGGCATGGTGGGGTGGGTTGGGGTTGAACATGGGGATCTGTTCTGACTTTAGTGGTTCTGTGATTCTATGAAACTTGGGTGAGCTCTGCCTGGCTGTGCTTAGGCACTTACAGACAAGGTGTGCGAGAAGGGCGAAGATGGACGAGCAGGAAGGGAGGGAGCAATCCCCGGGTGATGGGGGAAAGCATCAGAAAAACTCTTGTAGCAAAATGTCCTACCACTGTTCTGCCCATTGCCTGCAGAAAATCCAGTGTGTTGGCTGCCTCTGTCCAACAACAATCCCCAAGTGGTGCCATACAGCCCAGGCTGAGCTGCAGAGGTAATGAATGCTCCAGAGTGCTACGAGCTCCAAATCCAACGTATTTATTCAGGGAAAATTTCCCAGCAGAGTGTGAATCTTGAGCCTGTCAGAGACTAAATAGGTGGGTAAGGTACAGAGCCCTTGGTTCAGCGCAGAATTTCACCTATGCTGTCAAGCCAAGAAAATCAATATGTTGACAGCACAAGTGGCTGAGAACTGAGCGGAGACCCGTCCCCTGCGCTCCGTGCCGAGGTGGATGCCAGCACTCTGAATTACATTAGGGAGCAGCTCGAGAGCCAGGGAAGATTTGAGTGTACCCAGTATTGCAAAATGCTGCAAGTTTTTCTTGTCTCCGTGCAGAACAAACCCCGCAGCACTTCCCCATTCCCTGCTTCGTATTATTTCCTTGGGTATTTGCAGCTGAATTTGTACTGAAATCCAGTCTCTACCCCCCCCAGAAAAAAAAATACCCACACCAAAACAGACATGTGTTGGGCTGAAAGCCATTGAAAATAAATGATTTCAGCAGTGAGTGGGAGAAGTCAGTTTTCCATCAGGAAGAAATTCCCACTGGTCCGAGGGAAGACTGCACTCTGTGGAAACATATGAACATATTTGCTTTTTTTTGTTTGTTTTCCTCTTTAATTCCATCAAAAATACAACAAATCAACAAATCCGTGTGTCTTACTAAGACGTGTTTCTTATTAAAGTGGCAGCTGAACTCTCAGTCCTGAGGGGCAAAGGACAGAAGGGTTTGCTGAGGACAGACTGCAGCTGGGTGAGCTCCAGGGCTCTCAGGGCGCAGATGTTTTTCCAAAGGTCCGTGACCCTCAGCTAATGCCCTAAAACCTTTCCTTGCAATAATTCAGCTGGCAGGTAACAAAACCAGGAAGGGAGAGCTGAGTGTACTAAGTGCAGAGGGGAAATGCTGCTCGAGTGCTTTCTCCCCAGCGAGCACAGCGCACTCAGGGCTCTGTGGATCTGTCAGCCCCCAGGATGGTGCATAACTCACAGCAACAATTTCTCTGGTAGCTGAAATTTGCTCTGGACTGCGATTTCTTCCAGTTCATGCCTTCCTTGCATTTGAATCGTGTTTGCAGTCTGCAGTATTCAAAACCTGAGCTTTGCCTCTGAGCTGTGATTGCTCTGATAAGCCCAGGGTATCATTGCCGATCCGTGCCTGGTAGCGCACATTATCCACTCGCAGAGGGAATATTTGCCTGCAAAGATTTGAAGTGTGTTGTTCACACATGTTGGTTTCCAGCAGCACCGACCCCTTTGGCCCAGAGCTGCAGCTCCCAGCCAAGCGCGAGTTGGGGCAGACTCAGTGGGGAATGGGGGGAGGCAATGGCACCGAGCCCGGGCTCACAGGTGGGGAAACTGAGGCACAAAGCAGTGTGTTGGAAATCTGGAAGATCTATGGGGAAGTGGGACCGGAATCACTGTTGGTACCCCAATGCCCTGCTCCTCTCTGGGCTCTCCAGCCGCAGAACCATGACAGCATCCACAAGTAGAGGATTCGTGAGGGCTTTTTGCTTCCACAAAAGCAAGCACTATCTCCTTGCCACCCACGAGGATGCATATCCCTAGGTAATGGCAGAGCCCGTGCTGGTGAGGGACATGGAGCAAGCTCTGCCCATCAGGCATGAACGCTTTTGTTTGCCAGCGCAGAGGCTGCACCTGGCACCCCGCGGTGACAAATCACTGTCACTGGGATAATCAAGCTGCTGAGCCAGGGCCATTTATCATGGCTCTTTCCTAAAGAAAGCACCTTTCTCCTCCTGCAAGTCCTGCGAGGCTCAGGGGGCACAGGTCCCTGTGTTCCCATTGCAGTCCATCAGGGCCCGTATTACCAGGGATGTTGGAGGTGAGATATGTACACGAGCCTGCAGCATCCCTGCAGGCAGCCTTTGCCAAGGAAACAGGAATGTGCCAGCAGAAGGGCACCTGTTGCTCTTTGCTTCTACCAGATCCTGAGCTGAGTTGCCGCATTTCCCAAACCCACATCTACGAGCTGGGCCGCTCCCTTTGCTGGAGCTTAAGATGGGAGACACTTGATTGGAACTGGCAGCTTTGCTACCAGCCTGCAGAGTCATGGACTGGAGAGTGGAGCTCATCTCCCTGACACCCCACTTTGTGCAAGGTTCAGCAGATGGAAATGCACACAGCTGAGTTCAGTGCCTAAATCCCTCCACCACGGGAGGTGCAGGTTCCTTGAATACAACTCTTGACATCTTGCAAGCCAGGCAGCATCCAGGAGCTCATATCCCTTCAGGCTGGATGAAGGTTTTGCAAGGAAACCACTCACAGGAGCGTGAGCACTCCCAGCAGTTCAGCTCTAAGTGGTAACTCGTTAAGACCCAGTTTGCTGCTTGCTTACAAGCTTATACTTTATGGGCAGAACATGGGGCTGAATTTCCCTCTGGCTGCTTTGCAGCAGTGGTGGCTGTCCCATACAGAGATACAGAGCAGGGAGCATGGAGCAGCACAGCTCTGCTTCTCCCTGGTCAGCCCAGCTGCTGGAGGGAGTATTCAGCCTTCAGACAGGAGGCTGGGGATGGAAAGTGATGCTATAAATTGTTTTCTCTCCTTAATAGAGTGAGGTGAGCTCGTTGAAGCAAAGTGCTTATTGAGTCCTTTCTGCCACTTTCTCTGAGCACGGCAAATGACTTCTCCTTTCTCTGACTTGCTCACAAGCTGCTGTTATTTTGAAGTGTGGCTGATGGCAATGCATTTCAGGTTGTGCGTTTCAGTTTGTGCATTTGCTTGTGGTTCCTTTCTGGTGGCTTCCAGTTCTCCCCACTCATCTCTCTACGGTTCCCATGGTGTGATCGATCTCTCAAATCAATGTGAGATTGTTTCTCCCCCGTGACTGGCAAGCTCCTGTACAAAAGTATATAGACAGGGAAGATGAATAGGCTGGCTACTGAGCTGGGTAAAAATAGTGATTTTGATTTGAGTAATGATTTTTTATGCTTAAGTGATTCGTAACCAAAGGTAAATGTTTATTTACAAGCTGCCTGTTCTTTGTTTTCACTTTCTTAGTTGAAAAGCACTGGGGTGCATGCGTACTTTGTCAGATCTTACATCCTAGAAAGAGGTGAAAAGGCATCTCCCAAAGCAAGTTCACTTTCCTGCAGAGACTCTGGCTGCCTACACACTAACATTTTACATGTTAAGTGCTGCTCCTATCAGTGAAACCACCAGCTGCTGGACTCACAGCTTTCACAGAGCCTTGTCCTGGCTCCTGTCCCATGGCTGGGACTCTCTGCAGCTCACAGCCAGGACCTGTGGCAGTCAGTGGGAAAAAAAGAGCCCCATCCTCCCCATCCCCCTGTAGCACTGACTGTGGAGAGCCTGGAAAATAGAGGAAGGTGAACCCGTTCCTTATGGTTTTAGTGATTAGTTCAGTTCTGTCTGGACACAGCCTGGAAGATGTCCTCTCTGCCCAGTGTCAGGGACACAGCAGTGACCCCAAAGATGCTCTCCCTCCCATGCATCACCTCACTGTAATGTTGGGGCCCTTCTCTGAAGCCTGCCACTGCCCGGCACTGACTTTGTGGAGAGGCCCTGGGTGTGAGCCAGTGCAGCCATTCTGAACGCCTGCAATTAGTCAAAGTATGAAGGTGAATTATCTCCTGACAAAAGATGTGGGCAGGCAGGGTTTGAAGGCTTCATTAAGTCCCAACCCTCACAGGGTCGCTCTTTTCAGCTCAGTGGCCAGAGTGTGTGATGGAGAGCAGAATCCACCATGTATAATTAACAAGCACTGAATAATTTGACGGATTGGAGAAACATTTCAATACATGTTCCAGCAGGGGAGGTGAGTGGCATGTGCCTTACTTCCCTGCTAAGAAACTTTCCAAGAGAGATATCAGCCGTGCTCACAGCGAACCCAAGGGGATCAGGGAGCTGCTGCCAAACGTGCTGTGCATGGCTGAGGATAATCCCTTGGGTTTAATGCTGCTGCTGCGTGTTGGTGTGGGGTGGGCATAGCTGGCTGTGTGCTCAAAGTCCCTGCTGCCTATAAGGGTCTGGCTACGACTCTCTATAAGACCTTGGGTCTTACCTTGCACCATATTGCTGATGCCAGCTGAGCAGTGGTGATGCTGGCAGTGTGCTTCACCTTCCAGACCAAATTCACTGCACACCCAGACTTAGGGACGTCATCACAAAAGGAATGGAAGCTCAGGAGAGAGATGTGAATTGTCCCGATTCTGCCTTTTTGCCCTTGCTCTTCTCTCTTTTCCCCCAGAACATAGCTGGGAGTGATCCACATCTTCGCATTGAGCACATCTTTGTGCATGGAGATCAGCAGCCACATCCCCTGTACCTTTCTCCAGTGGGGGGCAACCAGCCCACGGCAGGGGTGGGGCTGGGGGGGCTGTAAGCTTCCAACACAGCCGTGCCATGATCTGATGATTAACTTCATGATGTGCAACTAGTTCTTGCTTAACATGCTCTTATTACTGTCAATAGGAAATGATGCCCAACTCAAACGTCACATAACAGCTTCCTTGCTCAGTGATGAGCTCAGCATTACCTTGTGTAAGAGCTGTTGCAAGGCTTGCCCTGGTTCACTGTACTTATGAGTGGGTTGTAACCTCTGGAATCCTCCTTGCTCTGTGTCTGAAGTGGGAGCTCTGCTCAGCCAGCTTCTCCCTCATTCCCAGCCCCACTGATGTCACCTCTGTGTGCAGTGGCAACATCCATGGTACCTTGGTGGCAAGGTGGGATTTGCCAGACCAGACGTGGGCACCTGCTGCACAGCCAGCTCCTACTTCATGGAAGCTCTTAGCCCTGCCTGCAGTTTCACTGGATCGCTCCCAGTTTCTCCCAAAGCCTCATCTCGGTGGAAACCAAACAGCAAAACCCTTCTGTGTGAAAACCTTCTGCTGTGCAAACCCACGGCTGATGCCAGCCTCAACAACAGAAGCCAGAGCTGACTCCTTGCTACGAACACTAATGGGCGTCCAACCCTTTCCCTTTTGCTTAATGCAGTTTTCCTGGGAGATTTTCTGGGCTTCTGTCTGAAGTGAACCCGGTCACATCTATTGTTCCCATAGAGATAGAGACTTCAAAACACCCCAGAATAATCTCTGTAATAGCCATCAGCCACTCACATATTTTCCTGCATATACCACAGCAATGCATTCGTGCTTTGTCGGAGGGTTGATGTGATGGTCTTTCCTGCAAGGAAGGACGCACTAATGATCCTGGCACAGTGGGGAGGCACCCTGTGGTGGCTGTTCCCTCTCATCAGTCCAGCACAGGGTGACAGCTGTGCTGATCCCTCTCTGCTTTCATTGCTGTGACGAAAACCTGCAGCCCCAAGTGCCTGCGCCTGGGCCGTGCTAATTGTGCTGGAGGACAGTGAGCAATGGGGCGGCTGAAAGGAGGGGTCAGCAGGGAAATTACAGCCTTGGGGATTCTGAATGCTCCTCACTGCTGAGGAGGAGAGAGCTGGCATCGCAGAAAGGGTGGGAGTTTCTCACCGAGAGCACTGTTTGCTTCTCTGGGGCCATTAGCAACTTTGGGATGAGAAAGGGAAGAAGAGATTGCCTGCAGCCGTGGATGAAGGGGAGCGATGCACAACTCAGGAGTTGTTTTCCTCGCTCACTGCTGAGATCACACTGTTACCTCGTGCACAAGGCTGTGCAGCTCCCCAGCTTGTGAAGCATGGGGTTGTGATGGGGTCCATGCTCACAGCCTTTTGGCTTTCCTAAGCAGCCTACGTAGCCAGTGATCCCCAAATCCTGTGCTATACAATCGATGAACACTTCAGTGGCTGCTGCCTGCATGCTCCATAGGAGGGTCCCCACTTGCTTTTGATGCACAAAAGGTGCTCTTAGTGCTCAGCTGCCTCCAGAGCCCATCTCCTGGTCCCACTGGAGCAGTTATCCCAGAGGACTCACTGTGCTCAGGGCCAGCACTTAGTCCTTCGCTGCGCTAATTCCTCCAGCACAGATCCCTTCTGGATCCCATTTGGGATAAAGGCTGAGATTATTCTCACACCTCAGCCAGGGCGCTGAGGGGTCCCTAGTTGAGGCTGGAACCCCAGGGGACATGGGAGAGTCACCCCAGCAGAGCCAAGTGCAAAAATGAGGACCTGTATGGAGGAAAGAACATCGCTGATATAAAGACTCCGCCAAACAGACAGAAGTCACTTTTGAAAATGAGGATAATTATCTTTAATGGTTTATTATTTACCACTAACGATCTGTCCTCTTCTTAAAGTTGGAGAAATCAAATAGAGAAGCAGGAATAATACCAGAGGAAATGGATGACAAATTGCAGTGAAGATTAATGATTAGAAATTAAGTGAAGAGCGCTGTAGTGCTCGTGTGGCCTGGTTAACAAGTAATGAGCGAACTTGTGAGAATCAAACTATGATTTGTTTGCGACACAATAATTAAAAAAAGAAGAGTCAAACAGTTGGTTAATTTACATGCAATGAATAAATGAATCTGTTCTTTTTTCTCCGGTGGAATAAAAGCAAACAAGAGAAAGAAGCTCTATCCATGCACATAGCATTGTTTTCAAACCTCAGCTGTTACATAGCAGAAAATATTTTCAATGGAGAGAGTGATTTGAGAAATTAAATCTGAGTAGGAGGAGGACCCTGCACTGCTGTTCTCCCAGTGCCATGAGAAAAGCACCTCGAGAGAAAACAATTGCTCCATTGACTTGGAATGTTCCCACTGGGAATGGACAATGGGAGCCACAAAACTGACCATGATCACCCGCTCTGTGATCCTCAGCCATACAAGGAGGAGCTGGGGAGACATTATTTGTAAGACCCAACTGCCCCCCATGGGGTTTTGGTGCTGAATGCTGAAGGGGTAATCCTGGATTCTTGTGTTCCAAAAGTCCTGTAGGGAGACAGCTGAGCAGGGCATCGAGCTGTGCTGCTTTGTGTCCAGCTTGCCTTGGGCACTGGGGATCTGATGGAAAAGGGGCCCCGGGAGCACCCCTTTGCCAGGGGGATGTGTGATGTTTCCTATGAAGCAGCAGCAGATTTTAATAACAGCAGACAGCAGCTGACAGCTATCTCAGCTGTCTTGTTTTGTCCAGGAAAACGAACAGTAATTGCTCATTTCAGCTAACAGACTGAAACCTGAATGCTTTTTTATCTTAAAAACTCTGCTGTGAAAGGAAGACGCGTTAAGGGTTATTGTTCATAATGAAGCCTTAATGCTCTGCTTCGTGCTTGTGCATGTTTTGTGCCTTCTGTGTCTTTAATCAAAGACTGTCACTTGTAGCAGTGTGTTCTGCCTTGGATCTAAGTGGGTTGGAGCCTTTGGGTGCCTCACCATTAGGATCCAGCCCCTTGTGCCCCGATGCTGTGGGGCCGTATTGCCTGGCCCTGGAGGCCAGAACAAAATGGGCACTGCCCCCAGCCTCTGTCATGGCCATTGCCCAAAACCCCACAAAAGCTGCACAGTCAGCTCCTCTCTAATATCCTGATACCCCAAGGCTCCATCCTCTTCCTTTGCAGCCATCCCATTACAGACAGGGAGAGCCCCATGCCCAGCCCCAGTGAGGCTGTGCATCAAGAATTAGCTCCTACAAAGCATCCTTTTCCAAACCCTAAGTTCTTTCCTACAAATGATGTGGATTTGCTCAGCTCCTTTGCTCTCACAGGCAGCAGCAGAACGCTTCATGTCCAGCCGTGCAGAGCCCATCCTCATGCCTTTTGCTGCAGCACAGGACCTACAGCCAGCCTTGTGCAGCTGTGCATGTGGCTCAAAGGCCGAGCAGTTCCATTCTGGGTCAGAGAAGTTCTCTTTGTAAGCTGTGTATGGCCTCCATGCCCCAAATCCCCGTTCTTGCCCCATGTGAAGAGGAGAGGTAGGAGGAGCTGGACGAGTGTTCAAGGGCCCAGCGTAGGAGAAGATGCTCCAGGCGTGCAAAGATGAAGACTAATTGAAATGAATTAATTATTTTTATCTCTTTAAACAATGGTGCAATCACATTTTAATTAAAATAATTTTAAAGAGAGCGTTTTTTTTTTTTTTTGTAACTTTGCTAATGTATGGACTCATGCAATTATAAAAATAGACAAAGGGACTGGAACGACTTTATTTTCTAAAAGGCTTTTAGTGGCAGTGAATTAAGATAGATATATATAAGATTTAAAGGCATAAAGACAGCACTGAGAAAGCTCTGTTGGGGTGAGGGTTTTTTTTCCTCCTAGCATTTAACTGGTTTTTGATGCTGTAAAGACATTCCTATGTGTAATATACTTTGCAGCTCACAGAAACCTTTGTTGAAAAATAATTGGGAGACTTGGTACACTGGGGGAGAGCACTGGGTGTGTTGGATGCTCTTGGTACTTATCCTGGCTCTTTTCAAGCATTTTGATGCCTGTGTGGAGTTTGAAACACTGCTCCTGTTCCTTCTCTGTTTGGACAGTGCAAGGGTCTATTGAAAGTCTGGAGTCTGCGGTGGAAAGTGCAGTGCAGAGAGGATGAGTGGGGAGACAGGGCTGGTGGAAGAAGCCAGACTTGAACAACGTGGACAAAAGACCCCGTGTGTTGGGGATGAGATGAGAGGAGACATCTCCATCCATGTATGGAGTTCAGGGAAGCGTTTTCCACGCCGGCAGCCACTGTGTTGCAGTTTTCAGTCCCTTTTTTGGGACAATGACCTGCCAACCTGCCCCACTGCCACAGCCCATCCCCATCCACGCCAGGGCTGGGGGCAAACCCAAAGTGCCAACTTTTCCCATGCCCATAGAGGTACTGGGATGATTGGGGTCTGGTGGTTGGTGTGTTGATGGGTTTCGTGCAATCACGATGCTTTTAAAAGACTTGAGAAGTATTTGGAAATGTCATATGACACATGTATAGTTTATCACTAGCACGCATAGTTTGGCACGATTATTTTGCTCATTACACATTCAATTAAATCAGTTGGAAATTATGTTACTTGAATAAAAAGGCACTACCAGAGTGGAGAATATTCCTGCTTTTATGAAGATGATCGGATTTAGAAATGCAAAACTGCTGTGCCCACAAGGACCTAGGAGTTGAAGGAAGTGCAAACGTAAGGAATGCTTCAGGAGGTTTGAAAATAAGAGGTTGGAATGAAGACTCGGTGGTTTACTTATTTATTTGGCGGTTGTTGTAGCTAAAAAAATAGAAACGTTTCCATTTGATTTTTTTCTACCCCGAAGGAAACCCTGTCTGAGCTTGAAATAAGATCATTTCTGTAAATAAAGCTGCAAGACTTCAGCCAGTCACACGTGTGACAGTGCGTATTTATGTCAAACCTCGTGATAATTGCGATGATGCCTCTCTCCAGGAAGGAAAAACACTGAAGTTTCTTCTAGCAGCCAGCATAATCATCCCCTCTCTGCTGCCTGAGCTGATCCTGAATGCAGCAACGTTCATCTCCCCTGTGCCACATTTCCTATCACGTCCCCATGTAATCTGCAGAGCCATATGTCGTAATAAAAAGATGGGAAGAGAGCAGGAACAACAAGAAGAGATGATAAATGGCACAAGAGGAAGAGCTTCTTGAGGTGGTGGCGGTGGCTTCAGGCTGGAGTAGACATCAGCAGGGAGGTTTGGAGCTGAGCAGGAGGAAGAAATATTTGGGCTGTTTGAGTTTTACGGCTCAATCAAGGCTAACTGGGGAGGGGTAGTGTGTGGTGTGTGTCATTTCCAGGTATGTTTCTCTCTCTCACCTGTGTCCATCCCTGTGTGCTGCTTTAATGGCAGGAGCAGTTCAGCTGCGGGTGATGCTGAGCTGTCTCCCAGCACATCTTAGCAGGACATCTATAAAATGGTGGTCAAGGGGACAGAACTTAGGGCAGAGCACAAGGCTCCTCCTCCGTGAGAAGTGGAGGCTGAGCAGAAAACTATCCAAATTTTGCTCCATCACTACAGCCGCTGTGCTCATAAATACCACCTGAAGATGCTTAAACTCCCCACCAGCAAATGAGCAGTGCACAAAGCTTTGTGATGTTCCAGTTCCCTACTGACAGCACTTTGCAGGTCTCATTGAAAATCTCCCAGAATGTTTTTCATCAAAGCTGCCTTATTTTCTTCCCGTAGATAAGCTTCTTCCTTACAAAGGGAACAGCACAGCTAGCAGGGCACCGTGGGCTTCATGCCCCTCTTCCTCCCTTAAGCCTGGCTGCTTTCCAAGAGCGTGCCTCACAGCCCAGAGACAAATGTGATGTGAGTCCCTATTGAAAACCCCAGCAGTGTGGGGGCAGATTTACAACTGAGCTTTCCCAAATTCCCTGATGGCCATAAACTCGCTGGACCTGGTGTGCAGTGTCTCTGAGCGGAATCCACTCTTGAGCTCTTTGCATGGCACCCCTGGAAATGCTGAATCCTCATCAGCTTTCCCAGCTTCAAATTCAGCTCCTTGCCAGAGGGTAAAAGGAGAAATACTTCTTGTAAACTTCTGAAAGAAGAAAAAAAAAAACAACACAATGGCAATACACATGGAAAGGCCCCAGACTTTCCCCAGCTGCTGTCCATTGCCTATCCCAGTCCCTGCGGTTCATACTCCAACTCCTGCAGTCCCTACTCCAAGTCAAATAGCTTCTAAACAGTGAACCTGAGCAGTGCTCCCCTCACGTCACTCTGCTGATTACCAATGAGTTCACTGAGAAGCAAAGGGACAGGAGAGAGCAATCTCATTTGGACCAGCAGAATGTGAAGGGCTCCGAAGCCACGTGAACCAATTTCATTAATTGCTGTCTCCCGTGTCAGTCTGATTTCAGTTCTTCATTGCTTTCCTTCGCTGTGTTGCTGCTGATGAGGGTAGGGAAAGAAGGGATTTTTACTGCCAGTGATAGGATGTTTCCTGGCACAAATGAGCTCATCAGCCATAGAAAAGAAGTGACTCTGCCTTTAGATCTCCTCTCTCGGAGCTCAGTGGGTTTCCCCACTGTGTCAGTGACTTTTCTGGCCATGCCACCAGGTCTCTTATGTCCCAGCAGCCAGGTGGAACATTGCACCTGGGAGCCACGGAAGAAGGTGGTGGGGCACGAATTAGGGAGGATTATTGGATTGCTGTTACTCGTATCACTTCTATAACTGTGGCAGCTGTGGGCCTTAATTACAGAGATTAAAGGCAAAAAAATCGCATAGCCGCACATCAAAGATACATAAAGGAAGCTGCTGTTGTGCCTACCGAGATATTTAAGCAGGGCTGTGCCAGCAAGCATGAGCAGGGAGTCTGAAGATGGGCTCCAGTCCTGCTGAGGATGACCATGGTACCAACCCGAGCTTCAGCAGTGGGCAGAAAGCAAAGGGAGTTCAGTGCGGCCCCGAGGTGAGGAGGGATTGGCTCCAGCTCATCCTCCCAGTTCTCCCAGTGCAACCAGCCTGAGAGCTTGGGCATGCAGCAAAAGTCACAAGAAGAGACTGCCAGTGTGTGATGGCAGAGTCCCTTCGTCAGGAAGCAGAGCTGCTAATGGAGAGCCCTTTCATCAGAGCAGAATGCTGGTTTCCATTCCTGCTGCCAGGCAGGCTTGCTGTATGCAGCTCTCCCTCATCTGCCCAGCCCTTGGGACAGACCCAGACCTCTGGGTACATCCCCTGCCCTGGGCAGGAGCTGTGTGCTCCCTTCTCAGAGAAAGGAAAGGATGCGGAAAAGAATCAATTTGTCCAAAATCTCTTAATGAGCTGTTGAAAACGGCTCAGCCAAGGTACTGATGACCTCGCAGGTTAATTAACCTGCAGTAAAACCTGATATCTTTTCTCATTCTCCCCATCCAATTCTCCTCTTCGAGCCAGCCAAGCACTCCTACAAGCTCTGCTCGTTGCATGACACCCCTGGGTGCATTGGTGCCACCCTCATCCTTGGCCTACAGGAGAGTAACAGAATCAGCATCCCTCCAGCTGTGTGCTCCATCTTTCATCCATCCTGTCACGAAGAGCTGCAGTCCTGGCCCAAAATGCTGCCCAAAAAGCACATCAGGAAGGCTGTTTCCTTGGGAAGAGGCTGTGCCATCCGGGTGAATCTAGCACCCAAAGGAACACCTCTTTGCCAGGGACACACTCTGCTATTTTTAAGCTGCACGTGTGAACGGGAATGGAGAGGAACGTGTGCTGCAAGGAGCAGGGCTGCGCCAACCACTTCCCGTCGACAATTTATCTGGCAGCTCCCTCCTCCGCCTCCTCTGTTGCATTGACTGAAAGCTCTGCAGCACCCAAGAGTTTGTACACGCCTCGGTGTACTCCAGGTCCTGTGTTTGCACAGAAACACCATGCATGATCAGCACTTCTTTTTCTTTTTTTCTCCCAGTACGACTGAAAGAATGACTGAAATGATCAGAACCAGGATGGATTGGTTGTTCTTGCACATTTATCCTGCATGATGCAGAGTTCCCCCAGATATGTTCCAAAGCTGCTGAAGCCTTCCATGCAGAGCTTGAAAAACCCTGAATTTTTTTACCATGAAAAAGTGAGACTTTCTGAGCTTCAGTGCGGACTGTGATTTCTTTTCAGCTTAAAGCAAACAAAATCCCTAACAGAGGTCCAGGGCCATACTGAAAAATGGGTGTTTCTGAGATGTTCTTTCCCTGGAAATGACGTAGTGAACATGACGCATTAATAATCTGCACACTTTATCAATTTCTTGTGACTGCATTGCAAATATATTTTTCATTAGTATTAACATAGTTAATATTGTTGTTATTTTATTTAGAAAGAAAAGTTGGACATCTGCAGTTATAAGAGCGATCGTTAGATTATAATTACTGCTGTTATCCTTTACAAAACAGTGCCAAATATTGTCCTCGTTGGAACGGGTTGGTTTTTTTGCACCAAACACTGATGCATCTGTCGTTCCTCTAATGAATTTGTTCTGAATTTGGGGTGGGGGCTGCAGGCTGTTCCTGGTGCCCCCAGCCCAGCAGCTGCTCCCTTGTGACACCCCCTCCAGCATCCTCCCTGCAGTCCCCCTGCTGTCCCCATTCACAGGCACAGCTCCTGGGGAGGTTTGCAAGGCTACAGAAGAATTGCCTTTGGGGCTATGAAATGCCCTGACATTAACCAGCCTTGCCCTTTCGACTGCAGTTTATGCTGACCTCTCTGCACCTTCTGTTGCTATGTAAATTACAGAAATGACAAGGAAAAATTGCTTCAGGCGTTTGGAAGGAGGATTTCTCTTTTTCCTTTGTTGTTTGAAGTCACAGTGTGCGCAAACCTTTCCAGGACTCTCGTTCTGCAAGCTTCAGTTAACATGGAAATTGTTTTATTTGTGTTTGGGTTTTGAATCGCAGCCTAATGACATGCAGGGCTTTGGGTTTTCCATTCTGTTTTATTTTATTAGTGAGGAGCTGAACATTGCTCATCCCTGCTCAGGGTAAAGCACGCTCTTAGAATCATAGAATCATAGAATGGCTTGGGTTGAAAGGGACCCCAAGGATCATCAAGTTCCAACCCCTCTGCCTCAGGCAGGTCCACCAACCTCCAGATCTGGTACTGGCCCAGGTTGCCCCGGGCCCCATCCAATCTGGTCTTGAACACCTCTCTTCTCTAGGGAGAGGAGCTCTGGTTTGTCCCTTTGTCCTCCATAAGCTCCACCACCAGTGTCTGCTCGTGCAATGGCAACATGTAGAATGGTTTGGGATTGAAAGGACCTCAAAGATCAGCTAGTTCCAACCCTTCTCCTTGCCCGTGGATGTGTGCCTACATTCGGGGACAGGATCCAGGCTTGGTGAAAGCATGAGGAGAACTCATTAGATTTCTGCAAACCTATATTTAGGCAAACCTGTACAGCCCAGAATTACCCACAGGAAAAACCCACCTGCAAGATACTACGACCTCTACTTCTTCACAAGCTGCATCCTAAGAAAAATGTGGAGACTGTCTTTGAAGCACATGACTTTTAAATGGAAAGTTTGCCGGGTTCTCATGTTTTATCTCATTCTGTGCTATCTAAAGCTGGAAGGGAGGTGTTATTTTTAAGTCACTGGTTTTTATCAGAGGCTCTGGAGGTTACTGAACTGAAAGCTGAATCTCCTCACATGCCTTTGGGACTTGAAACTTTCATAGGAATGCAGCTACTGACAGCTCCCTGTGAAACACCTTCTCCTAAATTCCCACTTGGTACATTTCTGCCAACTTTAAGTTCTTCTGGATACCAGGTACAATTCTGTTCAATAATACTGAGTTTTGTTTGGTGATCATTTCATCTGCTCCTTTTATAAGGAATTTACAGGGGTGTAAGGAATGTGAAGACTGTAGTATAGCCTCGGAATGCTGTCATTCTCCAGCTGTATGAGGAATACACAGTAAGCTAGGTTTCCTGGTATGCTCAAACAGAAAATTGAAGTGATGAGACAACATAATCACAGGGCTTAAAAAATTCTTGGCTGGAATTTAAAGTAGGTTACACTTGAAGATGGTATTACCTTCATTTTACTGTAGGGAAACTGAGGCACTTGGCTTCCCACATTTTTTCCATGGCCCTCCTCTCTCCCTCAAGACATCCCAATGTCCTGAGATCTTATGCACAGCTCCTTGGACACCAGACAGAAAGCAGTGTGAGCTGTAGCACAGACGTGTTCCTGTATGTGTTGCTGCTGGAGCATGGCTGGATCAATATGCAAGCTCGGTGCTCACTGTTGAAACACTGCATCCAAATAATACTTTGCAATTCCCAACCTGCTTTCATCTGGGGATTTCAAAGCCCTTTGCAAACATCAAATGCACCTTGTCAGCCCACTCCAACTGGTGACTGCTTGAGATGATCTCAGCCACGTCTTTTGCGTTCTCCTCTTGAGAGATGATGTTCTGACTGGAGCTGCACCCACGGCTTCCTGCAGCCCTGAGCTCCGCAGGACGTTCTGCTGGGGGATGGCTGCTCTACTTCCCCATTCCCATTTCTTGGAGACTGCAAGTGGAGCTGGTGTTTGAGGGAGCTGATTGCTCAGGACAGGAGATGGAACATGCTGTGGTTCTGTGGTTCTATGATGTCCTCTCAGGGCACGTTACCTCTGCTCATGGCCTGATGTGGCCTCTGTGACTCGGGCCTGTGTGGCCGCATGTCACCTCTGTTCCCCTGGGACACATCACAGCTAGGCGGGTGCTTGTTTGGCTGTAATTCTTCAGAAACTTGGAGGAAAGGAGGGCAAGGAAATATCAAGGAAAGAAGGAGAGAAAGAAGATGAAAGATGGCATTTCTCTCTCGAGGCAGTGCAAGAAATAAACCAGTGTCCTCTTTTTTTTATTATTTTTTTTTTCCTTGAATTAACATATTTGTTTCCTTTCATGGCCTAGAAGATGGTTTTGTGGCCAAGAAGAAGTATAATAAACTTCTTCCTTTCTGACTGACAGCTTCTGAGGAGAGCAGGGGAGCTCTCCCTCCCAGCTCCAGCGCTGATGAGTGATGCTGGCTGGCACAACGAGGTGAGGTTAAGGCAGGGCTCCTGCTCTACCTGAAAGGAGGTTGTGGAGAGGCGAGGGTCGTCCTCTTCTCCAACCTAACAGTGATAGAATGAGAGGGAATGGCCTCAAGTTGTGCCAGGGGAGATTCAGGTTGGATATTAGGAAAAAGTTCTTCTCCAAAAGAGTGGCCAGGCACTGGAATGGACTGCTGAGGGAGGCAGCTGAGTCACCATCCCTGTTCAAGAAACGTTTAAGATGTGGTAAGGGACGTGGTTTAGTGGGGAAATACTGGTGGTAGATGAACAGTTGGACTGGATGATCTTGGAGGTCTTTTCCAACCTCGGTGATTCTAAGATTCTATGATTCTGTGATCCTAAGCATTCCCTAGGAACAGGGAATATGGGGGGAAAAGTAACGGGATCTTGGAGAGAAACTGGTATGAAGATAGAAGCTGTTGCAATTGGTGCTGCAACTGATGCACTTATTTAATTTCTTGATCACAAATAGAGCCATGTGTATTTTAGAGCCTCCATTTGCTTTGGAAATAATGCACAAGTTCTTATTTTTCTTGCTTTGATATACTGGAGCAAAGATGCCCTAGCATCATCCCAAAACCAAGGGTTATCCCAGCACCCAGCGTCAGGACTGGTCTCACAACTCCTCCATGGGCTACCACCTAATGTCAAGTGCAACTGCATTGAAATCTTTAAAATCACCATTTTCTGAAATGGATTCTGCTCAGGGTTGAGCCAACTGGCTAAATCTATATTCACTGGCAGCCATGGCAGCAAACTCCGAAGGATGGGACTAAATATATCTCAGCCCTGCAGCCTCCTTCCAGAGAAGGGAGGAAAAAATAAGTAAGATGGAATGAATGAGGGACCTGAGCGTTTCCAAAAGTCATTGCTTCTCTCATTATGAAATATAGACGACATTTATGAGTGTGATACCAACATTGATGTTTGCAGAAACATTTGTTTAGTGCTTGAAGTAAATACCATCATGATCAATATAAGTAAATGCAGCTGAATTTTTGTTGTATTTGGAGAAGAACTGGAAATGCCTTTTATTTTTATTTCTTGCCTCCTCTTAAGAAGTGTAAGATATTGAATTGTGAGTGAACTATGGGAGGGGCAGATGACGGATGAGGCAAAGACAAAAACCGTTGTTTGCAAAGATTTTATTGAACATCCTGCAGGGTTTTTTTTCTGCAAATCCTCCCCATCCCAATTATTGTTATAGATCAATACAGTTAGGCTCATAATAGGGAAAATAGGGGTTGGGCACTGACACTAAAATATGAGATTCTCTAAGCTAGGCTGAAAAAAACTACCATCTTGTTGCTGCTTAAAGAAGTGGTCATTTTCCCTCAAATGCTTATCCTTCGTGTATCTGACTCAGATCCCTGAATGGGCAGAAAAATAACCCAGTAACAAAAAGCCGGAGAACAGAGGGGAGGTGGGAGCAGTGCTGCCTTTTTTCCAGGCAGACAGATGTTCATGGCTGGAGCCATGGTTTAATAGAGTTCACCAGGGGTGGACTCTTACAGAAATCTGAGCTCCTCCGTAACAATACAAATCAATGGGATTTAGGATGAAGGCTCGGAACTGTTGGCTGAAAAATTCAAGAGCGCTGCTTTAATACTCTGCATTTCTATGGGTTCAGATATGAGGATCCTGACTCTGAAGTTCTGCAGAGGTCAGCTGGTGAACCTGAGATGCAGCTGCTCCTTAAGGATATTACTGTGCTTATGAATATTGCTTGAGGGAAAGCAAATGGGAGTTTGGACAGGACAGGGGAAATAAAACTCTGCTTGCTCTCATCAGTTGGCCACATGGCTCTCCCAAGGTGCTGGTGAGGTTGATGGGGCCTCATTTTTCAAACTTCTTCCCTGAAGAAACTCTTAAAACCAAACTGGATTTTCTTGCTAAGTCAGCAGAAAAAAAAAACCAACACCCAGAGCCTATTCTACTGACTTTGAGATCAGTAGTCCAAGAGGTGAAGTTCATGTTTAGGTTACTGAAATCTTTTCTTCAGTTTAGTTTTAAGCTTGGATTTAGCCTGTCCTAATGGGAGAGAACTAAATGAGACCGGGCTGGTTCAGTGCTGCTCAGCTTGGTCTGAGTCCATCCATCATCTGGAGCTGTCATACAGGGAGACCTCTGGGCTGAAGAGTCTTTGAATGAGAAATTGAACCCAGGATTATTTTATATGCTGCTCTTGTTTGCCAGGAAGCTGGTTTTACATGACCAGCATATTTGTGATAAAGAGCAAAAGGCCATCAGAAACCCAACCGTCTCTTTCTTGGTTTGAGCTTGGTCTTCCATTTGGTGCAGGCAGTGTGCTGGGTAGCACTGCCATGATCAGGGGATTTTGAAGCAATCACACAGAGAGATTGAGAGCATAAAGAAGCAGAGATGTTTGCAGTCTACTGAACTTTGTTATTAATGGGAATTGAATAAGTGGAAAAAATCTATAGTTTTCAGGAACCATGGTAGCCAGAGCTTTCCAGGCAGGGAGAAACAGCATATCCTACCCTTTATATATTTATAATGTAAAGATTAATCAAATGCATAATCCTGGCTGTTTCCTTTGTATCTCAGTTTTAAGGTCTGCATATTGTCAGTCTTGTGAAAGGGCATGACTTTGTGATAGCAGAAGAAAGAGGCTGAGAAGAACTCTTTGATCATGAAAGTCCCCCAAAAGCATTTGGCTGCTCTGCAACTCCTGGCAGGGGATACAGAGCACTGGAGCACTTTCTTTGCTTTTTTTTTTTTTTCTTCTTTTTTCCCCTCTTTTTTTTCCTGTTTTTAAAAGAGAGCCACTTCTCCTGTCCGTCGGGCTGGCACTTGACTGACATTGGGTTTTGCTGTGGAGCAGCCCCAGCAGCGCTCTGCTCTGTACCCACCCTCCCTGCTCCCTGGTGGCTGCGTCCAAATCAAAGCTCCTTGGTTTCAACACGTGGTGCTTGGAGGAGACCACCAAAGCCAGCACGGCTCCATGGGAGCTCTCATGGAGCCCCTTGCTTTGGTCTCAGCTTGCTAAGGTCTGCCCTACAGACCTCCTGCTACAGTGGATTAATTAATTGTAAACCTGCAAGAATTGCAGTGATTGTCTTGTAGGTTTTCTACTAGGGAAATTGTCTGTCTCTTTATGATGTACTTACAGCATTCTTGTAGCCATAGTAACTAGGGGAATTTATAGGAAGCCACATAGTTTCTTTGGCTAAAAGCTGTGTTGGTAAATAACACCGTTCCAGGGAACGTTCTTGGTACCAACACGTGCTCGTCCCCACAATGGTGCCATCCCTACCAAGGCACCATTGAGCAGCACTGAGTGGAGGTGACACTGTGCTGACATCCCATAGCAGCATCCCAGCATGATGATACAGCCCCATTACGTGCAAGAATATGTGCCCTTCAGCACATGGTCCTCCGTGTAGGAAGTCTTCTCTATTTTCAGGCTACTGTTCCATTTGTGCAACTTGCCACACACAGAAGTCTGATTTTGCATGAGAGGGAGAGGCTTTGCTTCAAGTTTGTGGAAATGAAACAGGAGTTTGGAGGTGATTTATAGGCTGAAATGTCAGCAGGGTCTAAAGGGAGTTTGAGTTCAAAAGCAAGATAGTCCAAAAAAAACCCAAACCCTACCAACACCAGAACTTTTTCAATGGAAAATGAAATTTGGGATTTTCCCGGACAATGCACCTGTTTCTCTTATGCTATTCAATATTCGTCAGAAAGCCCTGAATTCTGAAACCAAGTAACTCCTAACAGAAAGGCAAAATTCTCCAGTAAAAGAAAAAAGAGGGGAGGGGAGGGACAGGAGGGGAATATCCTACAAGCAGCATTATCCGAAACAAAGAACTCTTGAGTTACTTGATCACAAAAAAAGATGCGCAAAAGAGTTAAAAGCTGTAGATATTTTTTTTTTTACGTTCGCAGAACTCGAGAAGAGCTGATGAAGTTCTTCCCAAACGCAGCAAACAGCTGAGAAATGTCAAACCAATAAAGGTGGTGCTGGTGTGACTGCTTTAAGCGAGTGACAGCAAAGGTTCCGAGCAGCAGCGCTGTCTCGGCGGTGTGATGGATCACCACGTCGCAGCGGGAGTGTGAAAACACAACAAGCAGTGAGCTGATTTTCCACGGCTGGAAGTCATGTGGACGCGTGCATTTCCCTACCTGAGAAGCTAGAAAGAGAGGTGATTGATCTACCTAGGTTCAGTGGATCCTTAATTCTGGAGGTCTCGGTGAGGTCTGTAGCGTGCTCTCCTGGATGGACAATGGGATGGCATCTGAAAGCCGCGTCCTAGCTTGCCGTCCAAGGGCATCCTTTGCAGCAGCTCATGAGCCCACGGCCTTGAGCAATTTGGAATAAAAGAAAAAAGATTTTCTATTCAAAAATGCTCTTTTAGACCATTTCTTTCTTTCTCCTTGAAACACATCATCTTAAGTAGCCACTCCTCATAACTACACTGGCTCTGCCAAAAAGAAAACGGCATTGAAAACAGCTCAGTGGTAGAGGCTTTGCTCCCACTGGGCAGCTGCAAACTGAGCCCATGCCCCTACACGTGGCAGTCCCTGGAAGTGTTTGGATTTACTGGTAGAGCTGGCAAGTCAAGAGCTGAGTAAAAGCAGAGTTTGAATGCAGGGAAGAAGTGCAATTAGCTATTTCGGGGTAAGGTGTGAAGGGAAGGGATGCTCTGTTTCTACTTCTTGTTGTTATTTTACTTTATTTTCTACTCTGAATTTCTGTCCTTGGTCCACTGCTGTCCCTTAGGTTATTGGTGTGCTGTGTGTGTAAGTCATCTCGTCCTAAAATAAATGGTTACATTGGCTTTGATGACTTTGAAAATGGCTTTTTTGGCCTTCTGCCTAAAGTATTTCTCCACGTCCTCATGCCCTGCCCAGCCATGCTGCAGTGCTGGGATTTGGGGGGATCCCCACAATCATATATACAAGATCAGAGGCTTTTTGTATTAGCAGCTCAAAGCTGGCTGCTCCTTCCCACAGACTGCTTTTCCCTCTTGGACCAGGCTCCCTTTGGTTGCCCAGGTGCTTTGTGCACAGAGAAGGCAGGGAGAGGTTAAACTCTTTGGAATAACAAATGCAGCATTTGCTGTAGCCAGGAGAGCAGAGCTGAGGTTTTGAGAGCTGAGCCACTGGAGGCCACTTACTTCTCCACATTCTGCATCTCAGGGCTGAAATACAGATTTTTTTTCCTTCTGGATTTCAATAACAGCCTCTCAGGAGCAGAACAGTGGCTTTGGCAGAGCCATGCTGCAAACAGCCCAGCCCGCTTGGCAAGCGCAGCTCCATGGATGTCTGCAGGACACACCTGCTCAGCCCAGGGCATTGCACCAGCTGTGTTTGCAGGTAGGATCCCTGCGTGTTCTTTCTGTGTGATTTTGCACAGCTGCTGGCGCAGAAATTGCTCTCATCTATGCAATGAAACACGCAAGGTCAGTGCCTTCCAATGGCCACGCTGATGTTGTGGTCTGCAGGTTCGTGCTCCTCAGGGATCACTTTTAGTCGCCTGGCATTAGGCGCTTGCTGAATCCAGATGTTCAGCAATCCTGCAAATTCATCGGCCCATTAACTGTCATAAATTCTGACCCGGTGATTTCTTCAACAACCTTATTTCTTTGACTCGAGATCAGAAAAATAAAGGAAAAAAAAAAGAAGGGTTTTAAAGCCACCCTGGTGCTTATTGCAATGCTGGAGTGTTGATAACCTTCCTGTGGCTGTGGTGCAGAGAACGAAGCATCCCAGTACAGGAGCACGAATGAGAGGAGCTCAGACTGAATATTTTTCCAAAAAAGTGGAGATGTGTGTCGTGTCACCAAGTCTTTGCCCCTAAACATTGATGGGTTTGTCCACAGGCATTCAGTAAAGAGTCAGGCTGTTTTTCTCCAGCATGATCTGGGATACAGGTATAAGAAAGCAGGTCAGAAGCATACTCCAGGATCTGCTTAATACACTGCATAGGCAGAAAAGCCGTGAGGTTTGTGCTGTATTGCTCCATGGGGAGACACACAGAGAAGGCTGGAGATGGCTCTGCTGGGCCTGGCTGTTTCTCATTGTCAGGAAGCCAGGGCAGAATGAAGGCAGAAGCATTGGTTGTTCCTAACAGCCATAAAACTCTTAGAAAGCCTTGGCTGGAAGGGCCTTCATGTGGTCACTGCCTTGTCAAAGGATGGAGCATCCAGGCTGGAAGCACACCTAATCCATGACAATGGATTCAATGGATTCAATTCGTCTAATCAATGACAATGCTGCACCTTTCCAGGCAATTCATTTTGGTATTTAATTGGCCTCATTACCAAAACAGTTTTCTCCAATGTCTAACCAAAATCTCCCTTGTTAGACATAAAGGCCAAGTGCTTCTTGTCCTACCTCAAAGCTCTTAGGCCAAAAGGAATGCACCATTATTTCCTGCAGTACCTGTTCTTACAGCTCTGTGTTTGTACAATGCTGAGCACAACAGGGACATAACCCTGATTGATCCTTAGGCATTCTTGAAATAAACATGATTAATAACAAGACAACCAGTTCCTTTTCTTGCTTTCTTCTGGGGGGGAAAAAAAAAGTCAAAGCACAGGAAAGAAAAGGAGTTGGTGTTGATTGTGGCTCGTTGCAGGCAGATGGGCAGCCCTGAGCTGACTATATTCAGTGGCAAATTCTTTGGTTTAGAAATGCTGAAACATCCCTTTTCTATCAAGAAAAACCATAGAAAATATCCTAAAGGCTGTCTTCAGGCTTGAAAAGGGAAGGACTGGTTTCTACTTTCTGCACTTAGAAATATGAAAAGCCGAGGTCCTGGATTCATGATTGACGTTATCCTCCCTTTATTCGTATCTCTCACTTGCCTGGAAACTGATGAATATAAAACTCTTCAAAATACCACAAAACATCCAAAAAATAGATAAACACAAATGAGCTCTCTTCCAGCACAACCGGGATCTGTATCAGCTCCTAAATGCAGTTTTGTTGTTCCCATTCTCTGAGCACACCCATCGATTTACTGTTCCATTGTGGTCTTCCCCTATCTTCTCCCACATGTGCTAATGCATTTTGTTGCCTCTCAAAAGAAAGAAATCAAATATTTGCCTGATGTAAATCAGGATAAAAGATTTTCAAAGAGCATTTACTTCCGGAGACCATGAGCTGTGTACGGCAAAGCGGAGCGCGCAGCGCCTGCAAACAGATGTGTGATTCCAGCCATGGAAGCAACCTGTTTCTTCAGGAAGAATTGTGAAGTATCTCTAAGCATCCCCTGTTACAGGCATCTCCATTGCTGGACCCCAGATTCAGCTAATTCCTGTAATTTTTTTGTTTTTCTGCATAAATCAATCTACTATTGCTAGCTGTTGGGGGAATCCTTTGAGGCCATGCATAGAGGAGATCCCAGCCTCCCTGGAGCTTGTGGTGTCTTCAGAACACACATCCAGGTGTTTGTTGTACAGAAGGCCCTTCCAACTCAGTCATGCTGAGATTCTGTGATTTACAGTGACCAGCAACAGTGTTGGTGCTGATGGTGAATACAGGGAAAGGGAGCAAGGTTGCCAGCAAGGGACAGCCAGACCAGGGAGTGCGAGGGACCTGGTGCTGCTGTGGGGCAGAGTTAAGGGTATTTGGGTGCCATCTGTGATGTGCAGCCTCACATACCTGCTTGTTCAGAGGTGGGATGTTGCACTTTGTCCACATCCTCCTGAGCCGTGATCCCAAAGCTGGGGCAGCTGGGCTGCCTTGGGGGCAGTGCTCACGGTGTGAGGTTGCCCTTCAGGTTGGATATTAGGAGCAATTTCTTCTCAGAAAGAGTGGTGATGCACTGGCAGAGGTGGCCAAGGAGGGTGGTGGGGTCACTGTCCCTGGAGGTGTTCGTGAACCGTGGAGATGTGGCAGTTGGGGACATGGTCAGTGGGCATAGTGGGGGTGGGTTGAGGTTGGACTTAGGGATCTGAGGGGTCTTTTCCAGCCTTAATGTCTCTATGACTCCACCATGCAGCTGCAGCACGAAGCAGCCCCAAGCCCCCAACTCACACTGCAGCGGTAAGGCAACACCAAGGGAGGTTTCACCTTAATGACAGCAGCTGATGGAAAGAGGGGGATGCTCAAAAAGCCCAAGGGCTGCTGTCCCGAGGGGCCAGGCCCTGGCTGTGACCTGGTTCCCAGCAGAGGGTGGCAGAGCTCTGTGCTGAGAGGTTGCAAACCCTCCTGCTTCCTGCAGCCACACAGCACGAACCCTGGGGGCTGATAGAACCAGCACTGCCCTCATCTCATCACCCTGTGCTAGCAACGCCCCAAAATGTTGCTGAGCTTCTTCATATTGAAAGGTAGAGGAGCTGAAATGCAAACCTGATGTCTCCAGGGGTAAAGCAACTAAATATCTTCTGGCTTAGCCCTCCAGAGGTGCTCACGACACCCTGATCATGCAGAGAGCAGCCTCTCAAAGGCTGCAGGAAAAGGTGAGAGTTAAAAAATGAGAAAATCATCCTCCTGTCTTTAGGGAGGCTCAGGGTGTTGAAATTCATTTTCCCTTCACATCTGAATGAAAGGCAGAATTTAGAAATATTTCACCAAGCGGAAATTTCATTTTGGAAATGTCAGGACCCCCTTCTGGAAGTACTTTGTTCTGTTAATACTAAAGCAGGATTATTTGAAAAAAGAAAATGTAATGTATAAATATTAAAAACCTGTAAAATATTTATCACGTTCTATGTAATTTAAATTCTTATTACACCTCTCTGCGCTACATTAAAACAATAGGGTAAAACCAGAGTTAAATCAAACAGGAATCTGGAAATTAAGCACCGCATTTTGACTTCAGAGCATTCCCATTTCCAAGCATTCCCCATTCCCATTTGGTCTTTCCATTTTGGAATAAGAAGCTTCTTTTCCTGAAATGCTTTTTCATGACACATCCTTCCGTACTGTAGCAATAGGCATTGCAACGCATTCAGTAAGAGGTGTTGGAAATGCTGGGCAGTTTGGCTGAATGGAGAAGAATCACTCAAGATTAAAGCCAAAAAGGATATTTAAGATTCCGAATCAGTAACAGCGCTCCTGCTCAGCCTGAGAAGGGCATTTACATCCTTTAAAAACAAGTGTTTTGATTGTGTTTTATGTAGAGTACACATAACCAATTGAAATATAACAGCCTCCGTGTTACTGAGCTCATTTCTGCATCGCTGTGGCTTATGTCTTTATGTCTTTAGCACATTAAATCATCCCAAGGGTCTCGTGTTTTCTTCATCCCCCAGCACTGTTTCTTTTATGATAGACTAAGTCTCTATATGGGAGATTAAGTTTTACAGTGCGATGCCTTGATCCAATTTTTTGTCCTCGCCGTTTGTTCCGCATACTTCCACTTGCACCTGGTGCAGAGCTTGGCTCTCAGGAAGTGCTGACGTTGTTCCTGGTGGTCACACACCAACTCCCATCTCTCTGAATGGGACTTTTAGCTGTGAATGACCAAAGGCATTGGGTAGCATGAAGCAGGGTATCAGGAGGAAATGGGAGGATAAGGGCATTTTTATCTACGTTTAGCATTTCTTTAGTCATTTAGATGCCAGGATGTTCAGTAGGCAGCAGCTGGAAATGAAGGCAGTGGCCACCAGGAATTTTTCAGTGAACTTCCATTGTTTTTTTGGTCAACACTGACAAATGCCAGCTTGGACACCCCAGACTGGCAGATTCGGAGCCTTGAATGACTTGAAAACTGTTTTGAGGAAAACAGTGACGCTCTCCAAGCACTTCATCTCATAAGTGAGGAGACTCTGGGCGTTGAATTGGAAGCTTTCTGGTTCAATATCTCAGTTTATTTAGGTGAGACAAAAGCAGAAGTTGCAACCAAAATGAACTGCAGCCTTTTAATGGTGGTGTGGCCCTACACCACATCAGGAGGAAGTGCATTTTATTTAATTCACATTTTTGCCATTGCTCAAGACAGGAAGATGTGTCTCAGTTCTGCAGACCTTTGTTCTTCAGCGTTCCTTTGGCTCAGGTTAATTGCACCGAGGCCCCTGGTGAGTTCATTGGGGATCAGGAGATGCTCAGGCATCACTGCAGTGGGGCCAGCAAGGTAAGGCAGATTGGTGTGACCTCCTGTGATTGTCATTGTTAGGGGTACAGGTATGAGGGGACATCACTGTGTTCCCGTCCAGCGAGGATGCTGCTCATCGATCCATTCTCTTTTTAAATCCCTTTGCCTCATTGCCTTCCCCTACCTGACTGCCCTGCCAACGAGCACCTCATTATACAAGCCCCCAAATGTCTCCCTTAGAAAACAAAACCAAGGAAGAAAACATATTTAGCGCTAATGATGCACACTCTCTCCTTGTGTTTGAATCTACGGCAGTTTAATGAGCAAAAGAGCTGCAGCAGCACTGGGAGCTTTCTGCCTGAGTGCTGGTGCCTATGGGCAGAAACAGAAAGGTGGTAGCCCTTCTTTCCAGGGCTGCTGATGAGCTGACCCCAAATCCTTCCTCCCACATGCCCTTGGGACCTGGTGCATCCTGCAGACCCCAACAAGAGCCAGTGACTACCACGGTCTACCCTCTCCCAGGGCTCTCCCACCCCAAATAAATTGTCCCTCTGAGTACATGCAGCCTTCAAACGCACACAGAGATGTCTCTCTCCTCACCTTTCCACACTACTTGTTGCTTAAGCATGCTATAGATTTTCCACTCTTTTAATCTTCCCTCCTAACTCACTCCCACCAATACTTTAATTATTTTTTCCTTCCTCTTTTTCTGAACTCACTCCAATCTTTTTGGTAATGAGGTGCTTTGAGCAGCTTGTCAAAGCCCAGTTTAGTCTCATCACAGCTGTCCACAGTAGGACCAGTCAAAAACTCTCCAGCAGAACCAAGCATCCTCATGAAAATCCCCATTTCATGCAGCACTAATTACCTCACTTAACACTTCTGAGCTTCAAATTGGTTTGGCCAAGCCCAAGGCCAGGTTCTGTGAAAGCTGGAGCCAGGTGGGGATGGGATTTGGGGCTGGCAGAGGTGTGCAGAATCTTCCCCACTCTGTGCCAGTGCCATCCCCACTTCTACCACTGAGGACGGTGGCTTTACAGGAACGGCTTCAAAACCGTGGGAGTTTCTACTCTGTGATATATTTAAAAAAATAGTATTGGTTTCAGTTCAATTTGGACCAAGATCAACAAGCAAAAGAGTAAAAAAAAAAAAAAAAAGAGGAATTTCTTACAAACGTGCTTTTTGGCCATCCCCAGCTACTGTCTCTCTGCTTGAAGACGTGAAGAGTTTGTAAATGCTTGCTTTTCCACTCACTGCTATAGCACATTTCTCCAAGCCAAGAAAAAGGTCTGCAGAAAGAGTCTGTAAAGCAAACAAGCCTTTTTAGAGAAAGCGAAGCAGTGTGGGAGTGACGTGAAGCGCTTGATTAAAGCGTCCAAGTGGCAGGCTGTCTCCTAGGGAAAACTGCTTATTTTGGAGTAGATCATGGAAGTCAATGTTCTTCAGGTATGGACTAACCGAGAGGATGGGAGATTTTGATGGTTTTGTTACTGTCCCACACAATCTCCCGATTGCAATCATGCATTATGTTACATATCCCTGTACCACGATGGAGCCACAGTTACAACCTCCCTCCTTTCTCAGATCTCAGCTGCCTCCATGCTCACTTTTATACTCCTAAGTCTGCTCTGTGTTTTGATGAGGACATCTGAACCTGCCCAGCTAGCCTGCAGGCGTGGCTGTGGTTAGTTCTGTTGATCATCAGCTCCCCACTGGTCTCACATGTCCCCTGCTGCGTGTATCCAGCAATTCCAGACGTGCTCACTTTGAAGTAAACTCAGCATCACAAACACATTTTGAGCAAACTGCTTAGTATGGCCCTTTAAAATCCATACTTCAAACACCCCGAAGTTACCAGAGCATTTCATCAGATTTTGGGAGGACCTAAGTCTGATCAACTTCTCTCCTAATCTCTCATGCCATTATGTGCAATGAGATGAGCAAACAGATTGAAGCAGTAAACTCAAACAAACAGGAAAATGTCAATGTATTAAATTCTTGGCTGCAGCCTAGTGAAGGGAAGTGGACTGCAAGGGGGAAAAAAGAACCAGGGAGAGGCTGGAAGGGGTTGTCCATATAATCCTGTGACCAGCATCCCTGAAAGGGACATGTCAGTAAGGCAAAAAGGTAAAACAACCCACCAAGCATGAAGGAAGAAGGGAAGGATGCTCCCTGCCAATCCATGCCCTTGCTTCCCAGGCTGCAAAAAGCAATGGGAGACCTGGGACGCTGAACCTGAACTGAATTTTGGCAACCTGAATGTCCTTAGTGCACCTCTGCATTACGCTGAAGTTAAATTTGGGTTGTTTCCTATTTATGTTCGTATGGAATAGAACTTATAGAATAGGGTAGAACTTCTAGAAAAGAATGGGACTTCTAGGATAGGATAGAGTAGAATAGAATGGAATGGAATAGAGTAGGGTAGTGGAGACTAGAGTAGAGTACGGTACAGTAGGGAAAAGTAGAGGACAGTACAGTGGAGCAGGGTAGAGTAGGGTAGAGTAGAGTAGGGCTGGGTAGCGTAGGGTAGAGCAGGGTAGGATAGAGTAGAGTAGAGTAGAGTAGAGTAGAGTAGAGTAGAGTGGAGTAGAGTAGAGTAGAGTAGAGTAGAGTAGAGTAAACTATTGTTGTAGAATAGAAAGCACACACATTCTCTTCACCATCTCCACGTCACTGCAGCCCTGACACCTGTGTTATCTCCATCTGCCAGGGCCACTGGGCCACCTGCCCAGGGCAGAGGCAAGAACAGCATGCAACCTCATCAGAAGGAGATTTCTCCCAAGGGAGGTTACCAGCCCAACCAGAGGGCACAGAGTGGGAAAAGAAACAAAATGACAACACTCTGCCATAGGGAAAACAACAGGAAACATTTCAGAGGGAAATTATTTGTGTTTCCCTATTGTCTAAATAACATTCTTTCCCTAATCATTGTGTGAGCTCTGCCAAAACTGTATTTTTGGAGACTTTACCGAGGCTCCTGAAAATGCCATTCAGTTCATTCCCAGAATTCTTTGTATTTTAACTTCTTCTGTTAGGAAAAATAAAAAATCCCACTACATTTTGGTTTCCTTTCAGCTAAATCTTTTGGTTTCTCAGACTTTTTAATACAAAAGATTGAAATTTTTTTTCTGGTAAATTGACCACTTCTACTAAACTGGACATCTACGCTGTCCAGTGGGGAGACCTGGCTTATGGGAAAGGATGGCAGTGAGGAATGCTCCCATCATAAGAAATATGTTTTCCTTTTATTATATCATTTTTTTTTTTGGAAGGTCAAAGAAAGGTGGCATGGTCCTGTCTCTGCAGCTCAGGAAGAGTTGCTTTCTCTGAAAAACTGCTGCACTGTAAACTACGCACCAGCGTGTGTTTTGGCACAAGAATGCTCCTGTGGACTGCACAGGGAGTCATTCCTGCAAGGAAAATTGCACTTAGTGGTATTATTCTGATCTGTTCCAGAAGCTCTGGGGAGATGTACTTGAGTATTCTCCTTCCATCTTTGCCTTTTACCATCCTGCAGTTTGCTTAACTCAGCTCCAGGGTCCCTGCTCAGCAAAAGCCTGGGGCTGGTACATCCCTGGGCAGCTTTGTGCACCCTGTGGCTCTTCTTGGCAGCACCTAGAGCCATTTCTGCCTCTGATAGTAGGAGCACTCTGAGGCCCTAATAAACCTGGGGCTGTTATTTGTGGGTACTTCTGGACTCCTGGTCCCCAGGGTCTTGGAGGGCAGCATGTGCCTGCAGGTGGGGTTTTCTCTGCGGGGCAAAGGAGGCTGTTTTCAGGAGGGAGGTGAGATCTGTGGGACAGCACAGGCACTCGGTGCTCCATGCTCCTATTGGAGGAACCTGGGAGATGTGTACTGAGAAGTGACACATCCAAGTCCCAAATGTCCTTTTGTGGAAGCTGCACACTGCTCAGAGCAGCAGCCAGCCCTTTGCTCCTCCCTTGGAGCCCCAAACTGCACGCTAGGGCTCCTTGTATTCCTCTTCTATGCATCCCCCTCTTCTCACTCATTCCTCCCAAGCTCCTGGTGGAATCAGAGCCTTCTGTGTGAGCTCCCAGCTCCTGAGCCCCACTGGTGCAGAGCCACAGCATCTGCACATCTTCTACAGTGGGCCAGCTGTGTTCATGGTCTCCAAGGGAACCAAGCAAGAGCTGGGTGGGCTTGAAGGACTGTCATGGTTTTATGGTTTTTCCATTGGTATTCCACATCATAACATACCAATGAAAAACCATAAAACCATGACAAGGACCCTTTCAACCCAAGTCATTTTATTATGGTTCTCTGATTCTGCAATTCTATGTCAGACTGGGAGCTGGTTGTTGGGGGATGCTTCCATGGGGAGAGCAATGTCTGCACATGGAGATGGCTCTGAGATTCCATCCCTAGGAAGGTTTTCTATCAGTTTCATCATGAAAAGATGAACATCAGGAACAAAAAATGCATATTTGGTTTAACAAATACGACCCTCCCCAATAAATTCATCAAGATCAATAAATTACTCAGAAGGTTTATTCCTTGTGGAGAAGGGAGGAAGGCTGCAAGCTGTGAGGTGACTGACACGTCTCCAACCACGCAGGTCACTGCAGAAATACCCAGAGATGTTTAACACACTCAAAGTCAGATCAAAACCAAATGGAGTGGACGTAAGAAATGACAAGGGTCAGCTCGGTGGCCACGCTGCACGACTCTTCTTTTCACGGCATTTGATCCCAATTCAGTGATGTCGTTTTATCTATTTAATATAAAAATAGATCGCTTTCCGCCTCTGTCTGAAAAACAAAAGGTAAAACACACAGCCATTAGTTTCAGCAGGACTCGCTCTGCCTTCACCACCCATTTGGCGGAGGAAGCGCATTTATCATGCACGGAGTGGCAAGAGGAAGCAGGGGAGAACATTGTCTGCACTTGTTCAAAAATATCTCCTCCATTTCAAAAGTGCCTTTTTTACTTCTTTTTTTTTTTTTTCCCTTTTTTTTCTTTTAATGCAAGAGGATCCTGCGGGCAGCAGCCTCCGTCACTGCCCAGGGCTCATCTTGTGCACTGAGTCAGAGTATGCAAGGAAAAAATAGCAAATGATGATATAATTAATGACTATCTGCTGCAGTAGGTACAGAGGGCCTCAGATGAAGTCACCGGACCCAGTGGCTCTTCATTTGCTTCATTTGTTTTGTTATAATAACACAGGATTTTGTGCTGAGTGAAAGAAATACAGGCTGGGATTTGGGGCTCAGGAAGAGGAGCCTGAGGAGGGACCTGATAACAATCTGAAAATACTTAAGAGGCTGCTGCACAGGGCAAAGGGACACTCACATCTGTCACTGTGGTGGTAGGACAGCACGTTCAAGGGCTTTCTCTGGACTGCAGCTCAGCATTAGCAACAATGCTGAGGTTTATTAAGTAGCTACCGGTTTAGCAGTTTGGGGAATCTACTTCACCATACTTTTAAAAGGACTGCTCATGAGGTAGGATTCACAAGAATCCTCTGTACTTTCCAAGTAGAAACATCCTTTCCATCTTTCTAGAGTTGGCTTCACCCAGAGCAAAGAAATCTGAAACCGTACCAAGCCACTTCTGTTGAGTTTTCTCTGTGAGAAAAGCATCCAGCTCTCTTTAAGTGACCCTGGAAAACTGCTGTCATGGGACTTTGCAGATGGAAAAAGAAAACCATCAGTTTGGGCTGACAGCATGGCTTTTTCATCTTTCTAAAGCTACCTGCAGGCTAAAATTTTCTGGTGCCAATCACTACAAAGAGTTTTGCAAACCATCCAGGTTAGGCAATGAGCTTTTAATGTTTGAAATGAGGTGGCTTGATCCTCTCGCTGCCTCACTCAGCATTTGGGGGGATTTTCCTAAAGATTTTTCATCGCTGGTTGCAAAAAACTCCCCATTTAGAGAAGCTCCCCCAAGCACCACAGCAGCAGGTGAGCGGATGGGTCTGATGGGGCCAGGACAATCTTGCACTGCTACTTCTTGGGCTTTTAGTGAGTTGTAGGGAATCTCCTGTGGCACAACCAGGCTCCTTTCTAAAGGCATCACAACCTTGCATGCCAGGCTCCTGCAGTGATTTAATTCCCATGGGGCAACAGCAGCTGCCTGGGATTTAGAGGAGGGTAGAAGAGGATGGAGCTGAGCCCCCCTGGTTGCTCTATCTCTGTTTGCTCCACTTGAGCAGTTGACCATCACTGAAGGGCAAGGACATGACCGTCCCGGGTTTGGTCCCGAAATGGTTCAGCTTGTCCTTACTCAGCACGCCATCCGTCTTGCTGAGTTTTGGGCAGCTGAGGGCCAGCAGCTCCCCAAGCTCATCCATCACTGTTCCAGTGCTGTTAGATTTGTCTTATTGGGAGCTGCTGCTTTTCCAGCACATATCCTCCCTCAAACACTGCAAAGCCTGAATGAATCAAGAGTGAACTTACTTCTCTGCGCTGCCAGTAAACATTGCCCACAGAAACAGATGGGTCACTTAGTTCCTCAAACCAGCTCAGACAGACCCCCTGCTAATTTTTACACCTAAAGAACCACTGCAATTAATTCCTTAACCTTTTTTCAAGAGAACTGTAATTGCTGGTGAGGCAACATAACAAGAGCTGCTATTTTCCACCCGATGCTTCATTAACTTGACCTTAATTGGCCAAGTAAACAAAAACAAATTGCTGCTCAATCATGGCTTGGGCTGCCTCTCTTCAAGGAACCCAGATAAGACGTGGGGGAGGACACAGTGCTTCAGAGGTTGTACAGTAAGCAGGAAATCCTCTAGGTCAAAAATAATCCTGCCCCTAGTAAGAATAATCAATCGTATGCTTTCATGTCATGACTAGAGACATTAAGCAAACAGTTGCTTAAATTATACACGGGCATTTTTCCCCCTTCTTTTATTAATGATGATTGGGACTGAATTAATGTGTGCATGGCTGCTCATTTTTCATCCCCCGCGCTCTCAGACTTTTCTGGCAACACAATGGCAGGTGGAGCGTGGCTGGCCATGATGTGCACACAGCGAGCTGCTGAGACCTCCAACGTGCTGAAAATCCTCGAAAGACTGGGGAGGGCTGAGAGCAGCACCCCATGGGGCTCTTCTGAGTGCTGGGGCTTCTGGCCAAGGCCAAGGAGAGGTTTTCCATGCGGATGGTTGGCGTGATCGACGACACAGCCCCTTCATCCAGAGGTGGTCTCTCTGACTGCAGGGAAAAAAGAAGTGTGACAAATTAAAGTGCCCTCTAAACTCTCCCCCACTTCCATCCAAAGTATCTGTTTCCTCTGAGGTTGTCCACTTTTTAGTACAAAATGCCTGACAAATAACTTAGTTTGGATGTCATGTCTTGATGTAACTGCAAGTTGGGTGTCTTGGGCATCATGACCTGATGAGATAATCCAGCAACAACTATGTTTCTGTCCGTGATCCCTTCCTCATTTATTTTCCCCCCCAAATTTCCCAAGGTAACGACAGAAGTCCCACTGACTTTAATGGGGCCAGCACTTCACCCTTGAAGCCCATAAAAGCTTTCTTGACAGCTGCTGAAGCTTGATGGGCAAGGGTTAAAGTTACATTCAAGCTCTGGAGATGAGGAATAAAATGTTTATATCTTGGATCATTAGCTTCTTCCTGGCAGAGTGCATAGCATGAAATTCAAGGGCAATATTTATCAGAGGACAAAAATGGATAGGAGAGACTGAATTTGTCACCTTTGTTTATTAAACCTCTTTCTTGGCCCAGCTTCTGAAAGTCCTTCCTTAACCTGAAAGGTTAAGTCAGGCTCATGTCCAGCTTTTCATTCACCAGAACACTCACGTCCTTCTCTGCAGGGCTTCTCTCTGAGTTCTTCTCCCATTCTGCACTTATATCTGGGATTTCACCAACCCAACACCTTGCACATGGCCTTGCTGAATCTCATCAGGTTGGACCCTATTGTGGACCCATTCTCGTGGACCCACTTTTCAAGCCTGTCCTTTGGATGGCATCCCTTCCTTCTACTGTATTCTATTTCTACACAACAGCATTGCTCCAGCAAAAGGGGACGTAGAACATCCTCTGCCCTTCTGGCTGTGGTTGGAAATACAGTAGGAATTTCACTGAAATGGTCTTGGGTTTGATTCTGCAGCTGTTCATAGCTGTAGGGTACCCTGAAAAAAGAGGACAGCTGTCCCTCCAGCTTTGTTTTCCTATGTGTAATAAGAAGGAGCTGAACTGAGCTCTGAGCTAATGCTGGAGCACAGAAGCACAACTTTGGCTGCCCAGGGAGAATCATGGTCCAGCACATTGAGGGCTGAGCTGAACACCTGGCATTTTGTAATGGCAGGTTTGTGTTTGCAGGTCTACGTGTCACTGGGCTCCTCCCCAGGCCCATACACTCATCAGGAATTCTGGCTGTAAATTCCAGTTTGGCACGAACGAATCCCATGGGTTCTGTGGGCGTTGGATCAGGCTCTGTGTGCAGACCTCAAGGGAGTGAGGAAGGGCATAACGATTTGGTGAAAAACAGCATGTTTATGAGCATCATTTATTCCTTTAGAGATTGGCCACCGAAGCAGTGTGGATGCACTGGCCAGGCTTCCCTTGCACTGAACTGCTTAATCTCTCTGTGCTGTCACCAGCCGTCTGTGGCTTCCCATCAATTACCCATAAAAACCCATTCTGGAGTGGCATTGAAAGCTCTTGGTTCCCACTGCACTAATCCCAGATCCGGGTTTTAACGACTCAGAGCCACTAACTGCATGATGGATGGTTTGTTCGAAGGCATCTGCAAGTGAAGGGAAGGTGAGATGGGGGGGAGTGATGGAGGGAGGTTTTATAATGCTCTCATTGCTGGGGAACTTTACAGGGGGAGTAAACAGTCAGAAACAGCCTGGGACGTGCCAGTGGTAAAAGGGCTGTGTTGTTTTTTTTTTCCAAATAGAAGGGAAAAGAAGAAAGAAAGAAAATGGCTGGGAGTTTATTTAGAAGGGCTTTGAAAGCCCCTGGTAAAGCAGAGGAGCCTGTGTTAGATCACTGGTTTCTAAATAAATATTTGATTGCCCTCCCACGCTCAGCAAGAGGAAAGGGTGGAAGATATTTAGGATGAGCTCCCTGGTCTGTGTGTATGGAGTCCAAAGTCTGAGTGTATAGAAATTCAGAGTGGTGGAGCGGAGATTTTTTACATTGGAAATCTCTTTTGATGTACAAGCAAGCTGTCGTTTGGGAAAACGCTGAATCCTGGAGATGAAATCCAAAAAAAAGAAAAAAAAAAAAAGGAAAGAAAACAACCCCCCAGCACAAACAAGCAAAAACCCCAAGTCATCCCTGGAGTTCAGACCCAATGAATGATCAGCAAACAAACAAACCACTGCAAGAGAGAGGAGATAGCCAGGCTTGGGATGGCAACTGACCAGCCCAGGCAGCATCCTGAGCACTGAGCTTGTTGGCTGTGCGGCAAATGGGGACCACTAGCTGCAAAATGCCGTGTCATTGTTAGCAGATCCCATTGCTACCCTTGCCAGTAGCCTCTAGGGATGGGTTTTCATCTGGTTTGGATGGAAGCAAAATTGAAGTAGTTGTAAACAAAGTCTATCTGACTGCATCTCAATCGGGGGGGAGGAGGAGGGAGAAGGGAACCCACATCAGTCTCTTCCAGGCAGGCACCCGTTGTGTACATGCTAACAGAAAATAAAAGGTGTTTGGCAGAAATATAGATATTCTTCCTCTATGAAAAAGCAAAACCACATTTGCAGTTTGGCAGCACCACATAGGCATCACCACTGAGGCTGAAACAGCAGAGGTGCTCCTGGGATCAGTGGCGTGATCCAAAGGGCAGCAATGCCTGGAGCTGAGGCTGCTCCCAGCGCTGCTTTGTTGTTCCTGGGTCTGACAAGAAGTGCAAATATGTCCACTCCGTGCAAAAATCATGTTTGGGGGAAATCTGTTAAAACACAGCTGCATCCAGTGATCATGCATGTTCTTCCTCGCTAGACATTTTGTAGAATCATAGCATCGTTAAGGTTGGAAAAGACCTCTAAGATCACCAAGTCCAACCCCAAGCCACCCCCTCCATGCCCTCTGACCATGTCCCTAAGCAGAGCCTGCAGTTGCATTTTGCCTTTGGGATCCAGCATTCACACAGCACCACCCCACTGCCCAGCCCTGCCTCCTGCCTCTTCTTCTCATTCACTCAGAAGAATACAAGGTGATTCATTTTCATCACCTGCTGATGAAAGAAAGAACTGATTTCCCTCCCCTTGCCTCTGGTATCCCCACATTGAAGGCCCCGGGCCAGCTCTTCAAAGTCGCTGTGGAGCCAGAACATCTTTGAGAGTCTGAGTTTTAATATTTGGAAGGGAGATACATGCCAGAAGCAGTGCAAAAGGCAGAGAAGAAGATCCCTAGCAGTGCCCTTAGCAAGCACCAGGGCGGGTGGAGGTCTCAAAGCTTTCATCCTTATTGCAGCTGAAGTTCTCTGCAGCATTGCTCACGTGGGCTCAGACACAGACATGGGGGTGAATCCTCCTCTGCCCCTCCTCTTCTCCGCATCTGCAGCCTGATGCTGCCCCTTCCACCCATGGGACATGTTCAGGTGTCCTCTCCTGCTGGCAGAGGTAATGGCCTCAAGTTGCTCCAGGGGAGCTTCAGGTTGGATGTTTAGAATTTCATGTCTGAAAGAGTGGTGATGCATTGGCACAGGCTGCCCAGGGAGGTGGGGAAGTCACTGTCCCTGGAGGCATTCAAGAAAGGTGGAGATGTGGCATTGAGGGACGTGGTCAGTGGGCATGGTGGGGTGGGTTGGAGTTGGATTTGATGATCTTAGAGGTCTTTTCCAGCCTTAATGATTCTGTGGAAGCACAAATCACTGTGCACCAGCTGAGGGTCTGTTTCCAGCATCCCTGCAGGTTCTGCGTGCTCCCAGAACACAAAGTGATGACTTGCAGAGGTCTCCTCCATCCCAAACCATTCTGAGATTCTGTGCAAATCCCCCCTTAGCAAATTCCTTCTGTGTTGGGCAGCAATAGGCTCTGTGCCTAATTAAATAAATTGTTAATGCAGACAAATGGTGCTTCAGCTGGGAGATGTGAGGACTTTCCTTTGGAGATTTGCAGAGAAAAGGAGAATGAGGTAGAGAAAACTTGACGCAGACTTTTCAGCTGATCTGTGGTAATGCCTTCATTTTGCAACTGCAAGATCCAAAAAGAGAAGCCAGCATGATGCAAAGCTGAGCAGGTGTTACCACCTTTGCCAGCCAGGGTCAGCACCTGAGCAATGTCCCCATACTTGTCCAAGCTGCAGCTCTCCCCTATTTAATGGGACCCAAAGCAGCACAGGGTTGCAAAGGTGCTGCCTCTCCAGCTCCTGGTTCATCCTCCAAGGTGCACCCTGTAAGGCTGATTTCTCCTTAACAAAGGTAAATTGCTCTTTTTCCTCTTTGATTTGCATAATGATAGCTTTGGGGTTTGCTTTCTTTGTAAGGAAGCAGTGCACTAGCCTGCTTGTTGGTAACTCCTGAGAAGTCATTAGAGGTGCAGTAATAGAAAAAGACAGAACTTGGAATTTCTCTAGTTTCTTCATAAAAGCCTTCTAGTACATTTTAATAGGGCGAAAAGATGCAATAAAAGAAAATAGGGCTGCAGAAGAGCATTGCTGACCTTGAGATGTTTGCAGTACTCCTCTTAGGTTTCTCAGCAGCACAAGTTTATGTGAGGTTTGGCCAGGTTGGTCTGTGGTTGTTCCATGAGTTGAGGGCTTAGCTCTCACTTCAAGGTTTATCACTACATCAGCCACTGAAAGGTGATAGTTTGTGCAAGGGCTGATGCAGAGCATCTGTCATCCATCTGAGCTGGATTTCTGGGGACCTGACTGAGGGGAAACCCTGGGTCAAAAAAAAACAAAAACAAAAAGCTCACAGCTTTGTTGTGGGAGCAGTATTCCCATCCCGTCCCTCACCCCCAGGTCGCTGTGGCTTTGCTTCTGCTGAGACCTGAGCATCACTCACCACCCACCAACATACAGGAGCCGACAGCCTCACTGACAGTCAGCGCTTGTGCAAAGGGAGAACAGCAAGTCTGTTTGGACCAAGAACCTGAGTTAGTAGGGTGGATTTGTGACTTGTTCAGCTGCAAAAGCAGCAGTCAGCTCCCAGCCTGTTTGTGCCCGGGTGCGGGGCTGCTTGCTGGCTCTGCTTGCACCAGGTTGAGTGGAAGCTGTGATTTATTCAAGCTGTCTACCGCTTGTAGAGGGATCTTCTCCTGCTGCTTGGGGCCTCCTGAATGTCAGCTTGCAGCTGCTGTTGGAAGCAGAGGGGACCTGTGTTGCCTGAAGGCTTTTTGCAGGAAACATTGACCTTTCTTTTTTTTCCTTCTTGTTTATCTTTTGTTACTTGCCCATTGCACTGTTTGTTTTTTTTTATTGTTTTTTTGTGGTTTTTTTTGTATTCACAGTCCCCAAAGAAACTCTGTCATTGACAGTTCTTGGCCCTGTGTCATCGAAGACAGCAGGCTCCAAAGCTTGGCACAATGTCAGCTGCTTCGTGAGCATGGATGCAGACTGCTTGGGTGCCCTGTGTGCGGCTGTCTGGCAGGAGCAGCACCGAGAGGCTGCAGAGTGAAGGACGCAGATTTCTTCCCTTGCATGGGAAAAGCTGGCTCTCCCCCAGCACAAGGGACTGGGGAGCATTTAGTTTTTTGCTCCGGTCTCCTACGGGTGGGCAGCAGGCTGTGGGCGATGCATCTGCCATTGGGTGCTTTGCACCTATTCCTGCAAGGTAGAAAGGCAGCAAAGTGCCTGGGGACAGAGCTGAGTTCTCCTGTCAGATGCCGTGGGAGGTTGCTGGGCGATGTGGCCCCGCTGGCAGGACAAAGCCAACCGCTGGAAACCGAAAATAAGAGCAAGCTGTTCTTTGTTTGCAGCCGCAGTTTGCTTCGCTCAGTGCTGCAGCTAATGACAGGGCTAAGTGATGGTCATTGTGTGCTTCGTGATTGCCAATAATTCCTCTTTTATGCTATGGAAACCATATGGCATGATGGATCATGAAGTCATTTTAATTTGCTTTATACACTAAAGAAGGGCTTTCAAACCCAACGTAATGACGGCTAGTGATATTCACTTTCCTTTGGCAATTTGAAATTATTAGCTGATTAGTATCTCATTCTCATGCAGAACTGCCTCCTTTCTTCGTTTTCCAGGTTGGGGGCCAAACCTGGAGATGTGATTTTGTGCATGGCTGTTGAAAATGCCGTTTCCTTTTGTGAAATGGCATCAAATGTCAGCTGGATGTGAGCAGGCAAGAGTGCAGCCATTCCAGGTGTCATTTAAGCAGCCCATCATGTTCCTTGTACAGTTCTGTTTGTACAAGGTTGATAAATAATAGTTATGTCCACAGCATGAGAGGCTCTGCATTCCTTTTCATGTTCCCCCAAGAGGCTGAGACTGTCAGGAACACAGAGCTGACTACAAGAAATTTTTAAACAAAGCATCATCTCGCCACCAAAATATTTAAAACAACAATAATGGGTGGTTTGTGATACTCCCATGTGGATATGTGAGTGGCAGAAGGAAAGAAGAAAGGACCTGCCAGATGCTGGGAGGGATGGGGCTGTTGTAGACTGGGTTTGGGGTAGGCTTGCATTGAGTTGTGGGATGCTTGTGCTAAGGAAGACCAGGTTGCTAGCAGCATCCTCATAGAACTTCTTTGAGGCATAGTCTGTTCTCTTCAATCTAAGAACTAAGCTGTAGGACCAGCTTTGCAGGCTCGGCATCCTGTCTCCAGCACTGGCCACCAGCAGAGTAAAATCCTCTTCCCAGTTACCCTCTTCCCAGTCCCAGCAGTTGATGGTTCAGGAGCTGTGAACCAGCAGATGCTGGAACCGATCTTCCCAAAAGCTCTGGAGTTGCTGAAATTGCTAAAGGCTTCAAACTCAAATTCAGTAACAGTTCTAATGGACCCCAAACTGTATTTGTTCAAGACGAGCGTACTCCAAAGCAAATTTGCCCGACACTGAATTGGCGTTAGTGAAGCTGTCAGCAAGGCTGTTATCAATCTCAGTCCCAGCAGCTGAGAAGAATTCTTAAGCACAAATGCATGTGGGGAAAAAAGAAAAAGTATATTTAACACTTACTTGCTGTAATGCAGGGAAATATGCCTTTTTATGTCTAATAGATGAAATATATAGCACCAGCCAAACTTGCTGTTTGGAGTAACATCCATTATGAACTCAGCCCGGTTTCTGTTTAGTAAATCATTTGCAAGTTGAATCTGATGGCGTCGTCTGCAATTCATAAATCTTTGCTGAATAGCTTCTTTCCAGAGAATCAGCTTTTGCAGGAAACTTCATCTTCGTGTTCCCAGGTTGGTGGACTCAATGCAGGAAGGCATTCTGCAGCCTGAGTTATATGGGAGGCTGTACTGTAAGTCTGGGGGTGACTGGTAGCTTTTATTCAGTGCAAGAACCCACGAACACGTGCTATTCCATAGCACTGGGCTTGAGTATGAGATTTAGAAAACATTTTCTGGCTTGTAGTAACATTGTAGTGCTGTGGGTGATGTTCTGCTTTGATTTTTATCATCTGTGATTGTTTGATGCTTTTGTGAATTAGCCATAAACTGAGCTCTCCCATGAGTAAAGATATGGAGTAATGTGGCTGGCTCATTTATATCCAACGTGACCATGGGTTTTTGTGACTCTTATGGTATAAATAGGTGGAATATGTGTAAACTTCACAAATTTGAGTCTGAATGAAATTGGGATGGATGGAAAAGTGGCTTTTTGCAACTTTGGAGAATGTAGAGAGTTCAGGAGGTTTGGAAGCTATCCACTCCAGTTTGATTTCTCACCGGGGCTTTGGGAAGAGTGGCACCTTCTATGAAAGAGATTTGAAAATAGTTCTGTCTTTCATTCTTTGAGGACTTGTGATCTGAGGGTTGCTCAAAAGAGCGGAGGGGAAAAAAGCAGAAGAGATGGATCGAAGGCAATGGGCTGAAGCTGGCTCACAGAAAGCATCTTGGCAAGGTTTCCTGACCTCCCCGATGAGTTGGGGAGCGGACAGTGCTGCTGTACAGGGACTGCCCCAGCCCTGGGCTTGTGGAGCTTTAAGCTGGGACCTGGGCAAAGGACTTGAGCCCTGGGGCTGCAGCGAGTCCCTTAATGCCACGGGGAAGGAGCAGCCCTGAGGCAGCTCTGAGCTCCCTAACCTCCTCCTGTGACCCCACGCTAAGGGAAGGGAAGAATCCAATCGAGAAATAACTGACAGAAGGTTTGGTGCTGTGGTGGGGGTGGGATACATAGCAATCCATGCACTGCGACCTGAGTGTGCGCTCAGAGCATGGGAAAGGGAATGGGGATGTGGTTTTCAGATCAAATTATAGAAGGGCCATTGGCTTAGGAGATAGGGAACAAGGAGAGGTGAGGGAATAACCAATTTTTTGGTTCACCAGCTCTTCTGGATGGAAAAGAAAAGTAATTTGGGATTGAATGAAGTGTTGCATTTCTCCTGAAATGAAACATTTCATTTGAGTGGCCAAGGGGTATTTTGCTTCAAAATAAAGAGAACAGAAGGTGGTTTTGAAACCAAATGTTTTTCTTCCGCATGCTGATGCTGAAAAGGGACTTGATGTTAGTGAGGATGACTGGGGGGCTCCTGGATGTGTCACTATCCCTAAAAAACAAATAGAAAAGGGTTCTTCTGGCCCCGGGTGCCCTCTGTCCACCCTGACTTTAGCTACTGCACCGGTCACCAAAGGATGGGGAGCTCCAATCACTTCTGCATCGAGCCCATCTCCCCTGAATGCTACCTACAAAGACTGTTTATTAAAAGATGTTGCAGCCAATTTGCTGAGCTTTTAATTAAGCTGTCATGTGTTGAAACAGAACTGTCTCTTGGGAGGTGAATGCAGATTTTATGGTCATTTAGTTTTTGCTTAGGATTTAAAAATTTACTTCTAGTGTACTTGGAATTACTAATAAGACTGAGGGATTCTTGACCACTTGTGGTTATTACAAGGCATAAATCGTTACGCTTAACAAGGGTGGGAAGAAAATTGCAAAGTTGGGCTCTCCTGGAAAATTTGGTCTTACCTCAATACATCTTTTTTATTATTTTTTGTGCAAGTATAGAGATAGGTGAGTTTAGCTTGGGTTGGAGCTGGCATGGAAATGGGCACATCTGTGTGCACACAAACCTGCAGCACCCAGAGAGGATGGGTTTGTTTGCAAAGGCCAAGTTTGGTTTAACAATGGTTTTCTTTCTGGGTTTTCTCCACTGTGGTGATTAATATGTAGGCCATCCTAAAGCCATGTGTCCACACTCAACCACAGCCTCCCAGTACAGAGCTACTTCTACTCTATAGTTATCAGCTCTTCCACCCAGCGACCCTTCTGTCATCCCCATGCCCTGCAGATACCCATTGCCAATCACATACTTGCACTTCATTCACTCTTCAACCTTTTGGCAGATGGAAGAGGTGTGCTCCGCCAGTCCCCCATTCTGAGCATGCCAATGGGCACAAGAAAGAGTTACTTAGGGCAGCCTAGCTTCAGGAAACAGCTTTTTTACCCAAATTTGAAGATCTGCGTTGCTTCAAAGGTAGATCATCCGGTGCTCCCGTGTTGGGAGGGCTCATAGCTTGGAAGAGCAAAATGTTGGGAGCAGCATCAGTCAGGACTCAAGCTAAAATTGCTAAAAATGTCTGGATGTGTTGATGGAGAAATGCGGGACTAATTTCCTTACATGTGTTCCACGTCATGGTGACCTCAGGGTTGCCAATCCGTGTTCTTCTTGGGCCCGTTTCCACAGTACAAAAAAGGTAAAACAGTTTAATTTCTCTGTTTTTTGCAGGAGGGCTTGGAGGTGTTCTCATGTAATGAGCATAAACAGCTGTGAGAGCTTTTGGGGAAAAAAACACATTAGAAAGGGATAGCGAAATTACTGATGCATTCCTCTGTATCCCGCTACTAACAGTGCTGTAAGATCACTTTGTTTCACTGGTCTCAGCTGGACATAATCATTGTCATTATAATCCCCTTCTAGATAACACGAGTGAGATTCAGATGCTCCTGAACATGAAAGGTGCTATCAGCCCCCAGGCAGCCCTATTGCCGAGAAACCTGCTCTGGGGGCTCGCGTTATTTTATCTGATAATCACAAGCAGAGTCTGAAAATCCAGGCCACCAGTAGCATGGAATTATTTTCTTTGCCTGGTAGGATTAAGTGTCCAGCTCACAAGCAGAGAGCACAGTCCCAAGGGCAATCCTTGTATAATGTAATGGACAACTCCTGGAAGGAGTTCCAGGTCCCTGCAGCACACATCTGTTGCTGGGGTGGCAAAATCCTGCGTGCTGCAGGGACCTGGAGCTCCTTCCAGGAGTTGTTGGTTACATTATACAGGCCTTAGTGGCCGGGAACAAGATCCCTCCTCGTTGGCGTCAGAAGTGAGAAAATATTTCACCTGACAAGTGACATTTGACATTTCCAAATTGAAATTGTTTTTGGTACTCTGTTCCACAAAGGGAAAATAGAACATTACCATTTCAATTCCCCATCTCATCGTTTGGGACAAACCCAATACTGAAATGCTTAGATTCATCCCAAGGTGCAAATGCACGAGTAGTTGGCTTTCATATTAAGAAACTTTTTGCTTTTATATTTTCCATCCATCAAGTGGAGAACAGAGCACAGCCCATGAGTGACTCTGATGCTGCTGCAGAGGGACAAAGCTGCAGTTCGTGTGACAAGCACAGATTAAATTCTGAGAACAGCAGCACACGAGAAGTACAAGTATCCAGAATGTTCACTATGGCGTCTCTGCAGCAGGAAGGAGTGACATCAATGGCTGCATGTAGTCTGGTGATCTGTTCAACGAGATGTTTCTTGCATTTTAGAAGCCTTTAGTCAGGTGTGATGGGATTGTTTTGGAAATCAGGACCCTATGACAGTACAGAAATGGGGCCAGCCTTGAGACCAGCTTCTTGCAGGAAGTCTGGGCTGCTCTGAGGGCAGGAATGTGAGAGGAGAAATGGTTGCTCTATGCAGGATCTCCATCCAATGGCAAACAAGTAAGGGGCTGCCCTTCTGTGTAGAATCATTAAGGTTGAAAAAGACCTCTCAGATCCCCAAGTCCAATCCCAACCCACCCCACCATGCTCACTGACCATGTCCCTCATTGCCACATCTCCATGGTTCTTGAGCACCTCCGTGGACAGTGACTCCCCCACATCCCTGGACAGCAGCTCATAGGGAAATGGGAGACTCAGGGGAGGGGAGGGCTGCGTGGGTCAAAGCACTCAGAGCAGGTTAAAGCCAAGGCAGCTTTGTTTCCTATAAGCATGTAAGAAAAAATATTGAAATTCAGAAAAGTTGCGAAACAAAGGCCATTTTCAGAAAATACCAATTTTGATGACAGCTGCATAGTAGGATTAATCTAAACAGTTCTCTTTTATAAATTAAAAAAAAATCTAAAAATTGCCTGCTGATATTTACCATTAATCATTCTTTTAGTGGTATGTATTTGTAAAATGGCTTGGTATTTCAAAATGAGAAATTGAAATGTTCCATTATGATGTTGTCATAATGTTTCGACATCATCAAAGTGCTTTGCCTTCCTCTCTAAAAACCCCAACAGATAGTATATAATGATACCTTTCCCCAAAGCATTTCAGTGAAATTCAGTTTTCAACAGATAAACACTCAGCCTGTCTATTTCTTACCCAGTTCTCCCACTTAGTTAGTTCTGGGGGTGGATTTATCTCGAGCACTGCAGAAGTGACATCTCCACTCCAGTACCTGCCCCCCAAAACATTGGCTTTGTCCCATGTTGGGCCATCAGTCACAACCTCACACTCCAGATGTATCTGACACCCCAGCTGTGCCCTGCCCAGGCACTCAGGGATGGGTTTGGCTTTATTGCCTGAAAGGCTGTGAGTGCCCAAGAGGTTTGAAATTCCTTCTAGAACAGATCACTCAACTACTTTGCTCTGAATTTTCATCCTCTTCAGGATCACTTTAAATGCTAGTCAAAAAAATAACTGGTTTTGGGGTTTTTGAGTGTCCAGAAACTTAACCAATAGATTTTCCATGGTTTTCAAGGTGTAACACCCCACGTGGGATCTGTTCTGCACCAAGCTGGGTGCCCTCCACCCAGCAGCATCAGCCTCCAGAATAGAGGCATCTCCAGAAGGGGTGGGGGGATTGAGAAAAGATTGAAATCAGATTAACGCCAGCAGTTAACATGTCACTCAGGTCCCTTCCACATCTAACATATAGGTTTTTTATCTGGCACTTGAAGTTATCCACACTTGGTAGTTACGTGGGTTGGAGACCTCTGCTGAAGTTCCTTGCTGCCTTATATCCAAAAATTCCCTCTGCAGCCATGGGGTTGGATGCTCTGGGGTCCTTTCCCAATGCTATCAAAGCTTCAGAAGTGTCATGGAAGGACTTTGAGGAGACCTTACTCCAAATAAGTGTGTTTTTTCCTTAAGTTCCCTCCATGTCCCTAAGCTCATAGACAGGCTCAGGTTCAAAGCACAGTCTGGTGGTGGAGGGCTTTGAATAAATGGAGCTGGCAGAGAGAGAAGGGAAGTGATAAAGCATATGTGGACACACAGGTGAAGCCTTCAGTATAGGCACACTGGGGAAGGCAGGTTGGGGACACGGTGATGAAGTGTCTTTCACAAGCAGTCTGCTCCTGCAAAGCTTAAATCAGGCAGCTCTGGAGTTCATGCCGAGAGACCCTGAGCTGCATTTGTCGGGGAATGTAACACTTCCAAGGGTGTCTGACTTGAAAAATGGGAACACTTATTGTGATTCAGACCTGGTGTGACACGGTGGCTGAGTTCTTTTCCACATCTCTGAGGCACTTTGTGCTGTGCAGAAAGCACGTCTACTTCAGAAGGTGTTCCCCGTTCCCAGAAAAGTCGAGATGGATTACTTTGCAGACAGTGAGTAGCTACCCACAGAGATCTTCAAAGAGTAAGGCATGGTTTCTTCTAGTGAAATTGTTGCATTAAACATAGGGTTGTTCCTTTCTGCCTCCAAGTTACTCTAAAAGAGCATTTCCAGCTTCTGTTCCAATGTGCAGATGGACAAAGCCTCTGATTTCTCTGTAACTGAGCTATTGACATGAGGAACAGTGCCATTAAACAAGAATTAAGAATGCACTCCCTACCTTTGAGGGAGCTGATGATAGATTCCCCTCCTTATCTATTTCACTGCCATGTTCTGTCTTCAGTTCTTTTCCCTGCATCTCAATTGAGATTTTGATGACTCATAAAATTAATCCTTTCTTAGCAGCAAATCTCTTCCCTTCTGAGCTCAGGGAGCTGTTGGCTGGGGCCACGTGCCCGTGTTGCTCCTCTGTAGGGCTGTGTGGGTAGAGCCCAGCCCCGCGTTTCAGTAGAGCTGAGGGCAATCAGAGTGAGCTTGATTCCTTGACCAGGATGACAGCAGAGGCTCTGAACCATCCTGAGCCACGAGGAACGAGGATTAGCCTTCAAATTTTCTATTAAAAAAAAAAAAAAAAAAGCTGATTTTGATTCCTTTCTGTGAAACTCAGTGACAGCTACATCTAAGAAACCTTCAGGAATAGCTGCACAAACGCTGTTTAAGTCCCACGGATTTCCGAAGCCGTTTCGAAGGAGCTGATTCTGGCTTTAAGGCAGTGCCAGCTCATTGAAACAGCCCTGAACATGAAAGCTTCCCTCCGACCTTCTGCTTTCTCATTAAAAGTAATATATGGTTTGTGAAAGTGGTAATTAGACAAGTTAGCAGCAGCTGCTCACGTTGATCACTCCGACGAGGGCTTTGTTACTGGGTGGTGCTGATTACTGTCATGTGCTGGGGATGGTTTTGTTGTTTGCTTTAAACCACTTCTCAAATTCTAACAGAGTCTTTTCAAGTGTTGTGCAAGCACAGGCTTTCATAACGCTATTCATTATGTAGATAGCTGGGTAATAGGAAGAGTTGTGTTTTGGATACAGGCGCATCCACGCGTTTTGTTTTAATTAGGATGTAATTAGGATCTACTTTGGCAAAGTTCTGAAGCCAAGTAACGTCCTGTTTATTTTCTAACTCGTTTTCTTCCTTTAATTCATTTTCTTCCTTCCTTCTGTAAAATCATTCATTGTTTTATTGGGAATATTTGTTCTAGAGAGTCCCTGGAGACTGACTGCCTGCTTATCACCAGTTTAGTACCAGACGTTTAATTTCCTCCCATGGAGTTATCTTTGATCCAAGTAAACCAGGAGAGAATTTGGTTGCACACAGAACACAGAGCTTCCCAAAAGTGTCCATGTGAGTCCCAAATCTTAAAATCATTGAGTGGTCAGGTTGGAAAGGACCTTAAAGATCTGGAGCCAAGTCTCAGCCATACTTGTGCCTGAAATATAAGAATATAGACCCAGGAATACTGATCTTCATCCCTATATGCTGCTCTGGTTGGAAAGGTTGGAAAAGATGTCTCGGATTCCCAAATCCAACCCCATCCCACCATGTCCCCTGACCATGTCCCTCAGTTCCACATCTCCACTGTTCTGGAGCACCTCCAGGGACGGTGACCCCCCCACCCCCTGTGCCAATGCATCACCGCTCTTTTGGAGAAGAAATGTTTCCTAATAACCAACCCAACCCAGCCCTGGAGCAACCTGAGGCCATCACCCCTCATCCCATCATTGAAAGATGCAACAAAGAGCTCTTCTTCCTCCTGATCCAGATGAGCTGCTGTTTCCCAGTGCTCCTGAAACACAGCATCCAGGGGAACTAACAACGGTACAGTAGTCTAGAGGCAGTAATATTTCATCAACTAACCCAAAATAGTAAAGCATATGCAAGGAGAAAAAGCTCTAAATAAACAAAACCACAATCTGCTCTTATAAAAATACATTTGAATAGTATGTGCTTAACAGACTGGGTTCCCCTCAGGGCATTTCCAATGTTTCTGAGGGTTCGAATGGGTAACAATTCTGAAATGTGACACATTTTCAGTCCTAAAAAGCTCAGTCATAGTCATTATTAACTCTTCTTTAAGCAGGGCTGTATTGGCATCGCATTATTTTGTATTATTTTTAAATGACAGTAAGCACAACAACAGTTTCAGCTGGTTTTATTTTAGTTTAGTTTTAGAGATGAGAGTTGAAAGGAGGTGATAGAAGTGATGCTGGTGCTCGTGGTGCCATGGAGCACCCAGTGGCCGATAACCTCTGCATAAAACCAAACGGTTTGGGCAATCCCCAGTCCTTCAGGCCTACACAGTTTTACGTTGGGAAAACAGAAATGATTAGAATTAACCTGTGAAATATCTCTTCAGGAATACTGTTTGCAATAGCAGCATAACCTGGTGTTTGCAGTCCTAGGAACCGCAGTAAGCACCGATTAATTTGAAGGGGAGAAAAAAAAACAACAACAAACCAGGAAACGGAGAAATGGAGTCTGATGCTTAAGGGGCATGTTCAGTTATGACTAAATTACAATACTAATTTTTTAATAAGTATGCGAACTGCAAGGAGGAAAGGAAAGCTAATTCCAGCAGCTCTAACTAGGGATAAAGCAGTAATGTTAAGAAAAGGAGCGTCTACCCTGAGCACCAGGGAGAACTGCTTAACAGTGAACTGTATTTCCATAAATTAATTGCTCATGGGAAACCATAAAAACTCCATTACTTGAGTCACTGAGAACGAGCTGAGGCCAAGCAAACTGCCCTGTGCTGAGCTCACTGGTGCAGCCCCAGCCCTAGCTGGTGCTGCCTGGGGGAATGGGGGGGTTGGGGGCAATAATGGGAAATGCTGATTTGCCAAATGCAGGAACTTCACCTTTATTTTTCCTTTCAGCATGAAATACGTTGGTTGTGCATGCAGCTTGGCAGGAAAATATCAACACAGAAACGTTGTGCGTTCAGGGCTTGCACTGGGAATACATGATGCGACCCCTGGCATGGTCTCATTTGGATCAACAGTCACTCCAACGCAAAAATATCAATATTTAGGGTGATGAAAGTTGTCTGCAACTCCCAGCCTCTTTTCGTATGCCAGTGCAAAGGAGTTCCTGTCAATTTCCACCAGGGCTGTTGCCTTTCCATGGCATCCAGCATCCACCCTGCAGCTGATGATTAGGATCGTACAGCAGCCTGTCCATATGGAAACCATCAGCCTGGGTTAGTGACCTGCAGCCAGGCCACACTGCGTGCAGGGGTGGTGCAGAGGGCACAGCAATGGGCGCCAGGCACAAATCACAGCAGTTCACTTCCTCATGTGCCTCCTCCCCCCATTAAGAGATGAGTTTAATTAGCAAAGAGGACAGAGTGCTTGCTGAAGAACGAAGGCAGAGGTGTGGCTGGCAGCACCATGGGCTCCACCGGGCTCCTGCCTTTCCTCCTGGGGATGTTCACTCCAGGTCTCCCTCTGAGAGAGGGAGAGGAGACAGACCATATAAAAAGATGGATTAAATGGTTCCTGTTTCCATGCCCTCCTCTGGTTTTGTAAGCTGAAGCTCCCATCAAGGGAAAGAGTGAGTGGATACGAAAAAATCAATCCCTTTTCTGTAGCAGAATTTGATTCTTTTTTCCTATCCCCCCACTGCTTAATGCCACAGAAAGCTGCTATGGCACTGATGTGCTTTGAACACTCCCAGAACCTGCTTTGAGGGGAGAGGTCAGGAAGGGAACATTGGTAATACGCGGTGGAAATCACAAGAATTTGAATCTTATTTTTCCTTGTCGAGATTATTGCAAGGCACCGAGCTTTGGGGGGATGGGATGCAAATCCCAGCTGAGCAGGGAAGGCACAAAACCAAGCAGAGCTCAGGGAAGCACCTGCTGATGGGGGAGGGACCAGTGCCAGGCAGGAGGTGCTCATGGGGAAGGCACAGGCAGGACAGATGGTGCCAAGCACAGAGCTGGAAGCCCAGAGGAGGGAAAGCACCATATGGGAGCAGTGGGTGAGCAGGGAAAGAAGTGACATTGTTTTCAGTTCTTTCTGGCAGCCCGGGAGCTGTGGAATACTCACAGCAGTACCCAGGGGTTTGTTTCTGAGCGCTGGATTGTAGCACCGTGTGCTTTGTTCCGCCTTAAATCCGCGCTTCCCAGTGTCACACAGACGTGGATCTTTCAGGCAGTCAGTCTCTGTGAGTTTCAAGTGATGTGCTGCATGCAGATCTAGCAGCAGATTTATTTACTATCTCTTATTTACTAGAGAGCTGGGTACTCTCCAGCTGCCTGTTTTCTGGTCAAGTGTTGTTTTGTAGGAGCTTTGCTTTGAGTTTTTGCGGCACCTGAGCTAAAACATCCCAAGCAAAGTCTCCAAACAGCTAAAGCATCTCACTCCATGTTTTGACCTGGGGCTCCCAGGAGCACTGAGGGGGCTGCAGGAAGCCCAAGACACCAGCAAAGCCCCATGAACACAAACGAGCACTGTTCCCAAGATGGAATTTAGCAGGCGGCCCTTTTCCTCTCGTTGTTCTTGGGCCATTTCCAACCCCTGGCTACACCCAGGTCAGAGCTTTGGCTGCTCTGATGCCCAGGATAAATGTCTTTTGCCGAAGGGAGGTTGTGCTCAGAGGCCACCAACCTGTCCCTAGGAGATGTGCGTTGGGGAGCTTAGAACTTTCAGCTTAGTGCTGATGTGTTTTGCTCAGATCTTGATTCAAGATTCATCTGTCCAGGATGTGTGCAGCCAGCTTGGGTTTACACCAGCATTCCTTCATTCAGAACAGCATCTGTTGGTTGGATATTAGGAAAAATTTCCTACCAGAAAGAGTGGCCATGCATAGGCACAGGCTGCCCATGGGGGTGGTGGGGTCACCGTCCCTAGAGGTGTTCATGAACCGTGGAGAAGTGGCACTGAGGGACATGGTCAGTGGGCACGGTGGGAGTGGGTCAGGGTTGGACTTGGGGATCTGAGAGGTCTTTTCCAACCTTAATGGTCTCATCTTTGGGATGGAGCTGAAGCAAAGCGAGGATCCATGCAGCTACAGCCCCGTGCAAACCCCACACACTCGTGGCTGCAGGGATCGTGTGGCTTTCAACTTCTTTCTGATTTGCGCTGCAGGTCCAATCAATGTGTGGATTAGAGAGATTATCCTGGTCTGTCTCCTCTGATCCAAGGCCTTGTGAAATTCAGTGAGGAGGAAAGAACCCCAGCCCCGAGAGTCTTTTTAAAGAAGTGCTTAATCACTTAGCACTGAATAATGGCTTGATTTAAGCACAGATTAATTACAGGACTTCATCTTTCTTGCAGTTGTCTTTTGGCACTTGCATAGTAACTTTTACAATGAGATCTCAGTCCATGACAGGGCTCCAATATGCTATTAAAACGCCATCACCTGTGGCTATTAAAAAAGCAAGAGTGATTGTGCTGGAAGCAATGCTTCCAACTCCAACAGCTGCTGCTAAGGCATCCTCCAACTGCAAGGAACAGCTCGTATCACATTCTCTGCCAAGAAGGCTGGAAACAGCCACGTTTTTTGGTTTTTTTTTTTTCCAGTTTCACTGCAACTTTTTGCACAACTTCACTGTGAGATGCAGCACTGACCGATCCCACAATGCTGAGTCTGTGCTCTTCCAAGATGCTCTACAGCAATCGTGCACCTACAATGCAAAGACTAAACTATATTTGTATCACCCATTGGCAGTTCATCTCGGTTCAAGGGAGCAGACCATTAGATACGCGCTGGTGTGCTGATTTCTAAGATAATTGTGGGATTATTGAAGTGTTTGTTTTCCTCCCTGCTGCACTTAGTAAAGCTCCACTACCATTGTTGATATGCAGCAGCAAGCTAGGGCTGTTGCAGCCTTTTCAGGGGAATTCATCTGGTTTAAAAGTTGTCCTTAGAATCCCAAGATGCTTGTATGCTTCCATCTCTTGTTAGAAAGGCGTTTGTGGAGTCAATTATCTAACAAATATCTTTGAATAATGAATGTCCCCCCAGCAAGCACTGTAAGCGAAGCGCTATGTGCTCGTGTACATTCAAAGCTTCTAATTATGAAGTGTGGACAAAAAGCAATGTGATTCAATTTAGGGAACATTTGTTACATTTACAAACTGTCTTGACTGAGACACAAAGGATGGTGTGAGGCTGAAGGCAACACTTCAGAAGTGCCTGAGGAGGATGTGACAATGGGACAATGATGCTCTGAGAAGTGGATCCACTTTTGTCAGAGCTACACAGAGAATCTGCAATGAAAGGAAAGTTGTATTGCTGAGCAAGAGTAGAAATACTTGTTTAAGAGCCCAGTGTAAGGGGTTGTGCATGGGAGATGGGTTTTGGAATCTCATCCTGCTGCTGTGCAGGCAGCTTTGACCCAGTTATTGCTGGCCCAAAAGAGACTTGGAGGGTTGGGAGTTTTGGAGAGTGACTGGTGTACCTGTCCAGCAGGATAGATAAATACCCTGGTAATGATATGCATACAGAAATACCTCCCTGGGAACTGCTCACCCTTGCCTTGGGAAGCCTTCATATTGCAGGGTGCAGGAGAGGTTGGTCTGTGGCACAGAGGCTTTGCAAGCTTATCCAGTGCATGCAGATGGCTGAACTGGGACAGAGAGCTGGGTCAGCAGCTGGAGAGCCCTCCAGGACCATACAGTGTCCCCAAAATTCAGCTTCAGGTGAGGACTAAGCAAAACATTTTGTTGATGTGGTGTGGCTCGATGCCATCGGTCTCCTTGCAACCTCTCAGCAGCGTTTCTGACCTTCTGGGAGAATCTTTCCCATGGTGCCAATGTCAGAGGCATCCACTGGGGAACGTCACTGTCCCCAGATGGAAGCCAGGAGCTGGCCCAGGGTGGGAGGTGTAAGACAGGGTGTGATGCTCAGGTTCCTGGTTGTGCCGAAGGCAGCACGTACTTTAAAGAAGGAAGAGTCATTAGGATAGAGCAAAGGTCCCCCAGAAGGCTGTGCTCGTTCTTGCAGAAAGTGGTGTTTTATTCTTTCGCCTCCGAGCTGGTTTTCTTCAACTGTAACAAAAGCTGCCCGAGTTCTGCAGTAAGACTAAGAAAAAAAAAAACAGGAGTTTGTCTTGATGTTTGTTGCTAAACAAGTGAATAAACCAAATTCAAAGATCTTGAGGCAAAATATCCAAGCCTGGAGGATAGGTAGAAAGTAATACCTTCAAAAAGGTTGGATGCTGTGTGGTTGGGCTGTAGCAGCCACGTGGGCTCCCATTGCCAGCTCTTCTCCAGGGGCATCCTCTCCTTTTTGATGTCCTTTGCAGCGCTGTGACTCAGTTTCCCCAACCTGCTGGGAAGTATTGCCATCAGGCAGAGCTGAAAAAAGTGAATCCACTGGTGTTTGATGGCCGTGAGGTTTGTAAACACAAATGCTCTCTGCAGGGCGAGTGCATTCTTCACCGGGAGGCTGTCGTGCTGTAACGTCCTCCTTCAGTGGAGATGAATTCAATCCTGATCGGCATTCTCACAAAGCAAACAATGTGCAGATTTTCCACCCGCTGAAATTTTGTCTCGACGTATACAAAACCAAATACGCTTCCCATGGAAAATGAGCACTAAGCTGTGACTGTATAGAATAAATGAGAGGTTTTATTCTTTGCAATATTGCGGGAGCTTGCATAGGAGGAGGTGGAAATCCTCTTTTGGGACAGAGCAAGAGACAGGCAGATTGAGAAGTAACAAAAAGCACTTGCAGCGTTGTGTTTGGATTCCTGCATACCAGAATCTCTCTGCAAAGGCTGAGCAATTTGACCCTGGGCATGAGAAACTCTTTCTTCAAACCCATAGTGGCTGTATTAAAGTCAATCATCATCAGCATCAGCCACATCTCCAGGGTAAAGAAAGGGCTATTTGGGATGTGTGGGCAGCAGGAAGTCCCTTGAGGGCTTTGGTCCCCTCCAAGCTTCTGGTTCCCTGAGCAGCTCTTCTCTTTTTTCTTTCCTCGCCGGCTGCTGCTTAGTGCAAAGAGATTCATCTTGGTTAGGCTGAGCTGTAAGGTGTAATGAGAGCACTCTGCACACACACAACGTCGATCATGCACAAACAGAAGCACGCAAAATGAATACATACACCAAAGTACATACTTCAATGTGGAAGTATGGTGAACTAATTTGTTTCTTTGTCTTTGCTACCATGCAATCTATCGTCAACCCCAATGGCAGAAGCTGGAGGAGGAATGTGTCTCCTGTACCATCAGAGGAGGGGAAAAGAAAGCTGTGCCCAATACAGTAGGTCTTGTGTCCAATTGCAAAAATGGGCTTTGTGTATAGGGTGCAAGATTATTTACCCTCATTGCTTTGTCAGGGAAAGAAGATGACAAAGGACTCCTACATAAGGCAAAGCCCATCATTACTGGATTCAAAAGAAAACCCGAACACCAAGAACGGGGTTCTTATATGCAGCATTTGAGATTTACTTTTTTAACTTCTAAAGCAGCATCGTCAGTGAGTGTGTGTTTGTGTCATATGCTCTGCGAGATACACTTCACGCTAATGAGAAAGAAAGAATTCCTGCAATCCCAAGCAACAGAATGCAAGCTCAATTGGATGTCTGTTTGGCCATGGGAAATGGACTCTATTTTCTTTGTGCTAAATACAAACAAGAGTCTTTGTCCTGTCTGTACAGCACGGCTGTGGAAGGCTGCAATATGCTGCTATATAGTATTTAATGCACTATTATCCAGGAATGTCACTCTTCAACAGAAGTTATTGATAATAAACCCCACCTTTCTCTAGTATCATTCCTTGTATTCAAACATTACATCTTTATTTTTATTATTGCTGTAATGAATGTGTTAGGAGTGGTACAGTCATTTTTGTGCTGGTGGAAAGTGTCCCTGAGCATCTCAGGAGAAAGCTGTACTCTCAAAAACTCTTAGTCCTTTGCAAAAGGAGACTGAATGGTTTGCACCACAGAGAGGACATGAGGAATGAACATGAGGACTGCTCTATGTTGGCCCAATGTCCCCCCAGGACACTATGTCCCTCCATCACCCTTGGCTGGGAATAGGCTGAGAAAGGAAACGAGATAAGGAACAACGAGGATTCAAGAGAGCCCCTTCACTCTGAGTTTTAAAGCAGATGGAGGAAGGCCAACCAGCATTTAATTCCAGGGTTAACTTCTGTGTTATTTAACAGGAGGAAGTGCTGCTTTGCAACGGGCATCAGAGCACATGGATCCTAAGGCACATTGCAATAAGGCATGTCATTACCTATGGATTAAGACCCAGCATGGTCTTAACTCCTGAGACTGATCTACTGGGCTCACACGTGGGATTCCTGCTGTTCATTCCCTACCTGGAACAGAAAGCTCTGAGGAGGGACATGTCTCAGTGGGCATGGTGAAGGTGGGTTGATGGTTGCACTGGTGATCTTAGAAGTCTTTTCCAACCTTAACTATTCTATGACAATGGGAAAATGTGGTATTAAAGAAAATGAGAAACTGTTACAGGAGAAGGACCAGAGCCTGGTGCTCGAGGAGGAAGTGGAGAAGTACCTACAAGGCCACATGTAGTCGCAATGTTTATAAAAAGATTCATGATTTGTTTGTTTCTTCTTAAAGCATGGAGTCCTTCCTGCTACAGCCTAGACAACAAAATAGGGAACAAACCTGAGCTCTTCATCTTTGACATAAATTGACTCCCCTGTATTGACGAGACAGGAGTTCAGACCAAGAGAAAAACAGCAATCGATCACCAGGCAAGGGAGAGGAGCAGCTGAGACAAGCAAAATAATTATTCTGGAATGAGGAAAAGGCCTGGATACTGAAGAATGAGTGTGAGAGAAAATGTGCTCTGCTACCAGCTGGGCTGAACTCTGGAGAACGCAAGAGGATGTAGTGGTCTGGATTCCTTGTCAACCAGGTAATGCCCATGGAAGAAACACAGGCTCAAACACAGCCCCAAGAAAAAGGCTTGGGTTCTTCTCTTGCATCAGGACTTTTTAGTGAATGAAGAGTGAGTGCATGCAGTGGTGCATGGAAATGGGTCTCTCTGCTGCTGGTGAGAGAGAAGATGGAGCTCTCATGGTGGACCTCAGTGCACAGGGCTTTGCAGGATGGCAGATGGTGCCTGGAATTGGTAATGGGCTGTCTGGGTTAGGGAGGGTAGTGAAGCTGGGCCGTGTTAGCCATAAGTGTCTACTGTTAGAGCAAAATGCAGAAATCTTGGAATATTCCACTTTAGAAACAGGGCTTTTCCAACCTTGAAAATCCAAGTTGTCACGGGAAAACGCTGTTGTCAGAGCAAGAATTTTGCCAATAAATCATTTACTGCTGAAAGCAAACACAAACTGACTTGAAAAAGAACCACACGTTTTGAGCTGAAATGCTTGTTTTGCTGTGCTTGGAACACCAGCACCTCATGCTGTCTGCTTTTCCCCACTGAATGGGGAGGAGCAGTGGCTGGGGCACGGAGAGGATAGGCAAGAAGTGCCATGCCCTCTTCATCTTCTTGCTCTCTCTTTCCTGAGCTATCACACGTGGATAAAGGATGGATGTGATGTGAGGTGGGGGGCCGTACATCCCTTATTGAGTTTGGTTTCACTGATCCCATACTCAACCACCTCCTCCAGGAGCCTGGATCCAACCTAGGGTGGGATCATTAAACCTTTGGTGAGCTGAGGGTAAAGCAGAAGCTTTTCCAGCCTGGGGAATGGAACTTGCTGCCTTTAAATAAGCAAGAAGGGAGTGTGGTCTCATCCCACACAGACAGCTGGCAGAGAACAATTACAGCACGATGAGAGCTGCGTGCTCCAGCTCAGAGTTAGCTCCCATCAACACTCACATCCTTTTTTGCCACTCCCAGCTCAGCCATAATACGTATGCCCAAGAACACAATTCGCTGGAGCAGAAACAAATGCTCCGTAAGAGGAAGCCGGGAGCCACTTACCAAGCGAAACACTTGTAATTATCATATGCAAATGAGCTGAACTAGAGGTTGCACTGGGCACGTGTGCATCGCCTGGTTAATTTGGAAACGGTTCAGTAGTTAAAAGCGAACTATAAGGTTCTCATTACACCATTAGGACTTTAGTTGAAGACTCATTAATCTGAGATGCAATTAGTCGGGCTGCTGCTACACAGAGTTCAAAAGGGGTTTTGTTGGTGGTGACTTTGCTGCTCACGTAGCATAGGGTGAGGTATCTCCAAATGCTTTGATAGAATCTTCTCATTTAGGGCTTACACAGACTCGGCTTGCATTGATACAAACATGACAAGAATGGGGATTTTGTTCATTTGAAACTGCCAGCTGCTCTCCTACATCTGAATTTTCTGTTGCTTCTAATCTCTGCTATTTTTCCCCGTGGAGAAGATTTATATCTAGTGCTCAGAAACAAAGGCTGATGTAATTGCATTCAGATATCACCGTAACAAGGGAAAATGTTATTTCTAAGAAAAATACAATCATTTGGGGCTTGTGGGCTCCATTATGAGCACCACCAGGAGCTGTTTGTGTGAGCAGCGAGGCCAGCGCCAGAGTTCCATCTCAGCATCCCGAGGTTTGGGGAAGGTGTGGAAATATCAGCACAGCCCTTGCATAAGTCACACTTTCTACCCCAAAAACCGAGTGACAGGCGCAAAACAGATTAAAAAAAAAACGGGTATTATCTTCAATTTTACAGTGTTGTTGAGGTAAATCGTTCAATTTGGGGCCTTCAGGAGTTCTATTTGGGAAGCCAAAGCTGCTCAAAATCTCCGTATCGCACTTTAAGGCCTTTCCTACAAGAGGAAAACGAAACTTCCCATTACTTCTATTCACAAAGAGCTCCTGCCCTGGCTTCCTGCCCGGGATAGGCTTCACCTACTTTGCTCACAGGTAAAACAAACATTTGAATACATCCCAAACCTATGGGGCAAAAGGTAATTAAAGAACATAAAAGAATAGAGAACTTCACCTGGATGAAAGGGTTTGCCAAATCTTGTTGTCTCAAGACATCAAGCTGTTCCATGGACAAAGTTCAACCTTACAGAATTGCCCATGAGAAACACACAAGACATCAGAAAAAATCAAAATGTAGTAAAGACAGCTCTTTGGTTCAGAACCTCTTTAGCATGCATTTGCAGAGTGATTAAAGAGAATGCTTGACTTCAAAATGAAGCATTTTATATCAGGGCGAACAAAATGTTCCACTTAACCCAGAGCTTATTTTTTTCCAGCTTTCTGATGGACCAAAAAAAATTTCAAGGATTTGAATTTCAAGTGGACCCGAAGCAATTGTTTGTTTGTCTGTTTGAAAGCGCTGGTGGAGCCAAAAAAACAATCAATTATTTACACTGCTCCACCTAGTATATATTTACCTAAAGTACGCGATAAACAATTTGCTTGATTAGCTCCTGCCAGGAAATGCAAAACTCTGCTGCAAAAGGGGAGTAATGGGGGGCTGAGGGAAGGACAAGCCACAGTTATTCAGGATGAGACCACCAAAGGGTCACCATCCTCTGCTCGTGGTCCTGAAGCTCCCCTGGGTTTAGGTTTGGATATAAAAAAGTTAGATTCAGTCCAACTGTAATGAGCTTCATGTATCAAAAACCTGGATCCCTTCTCTGATAGAGGATGTTTAAGCGCAGGTCGGGTGTATAAAAATGCTAATATCTCCCTCCCTGGGCAGATGCAGCTCGAAGATGTTCTGCGTGAAAGGTGATGGAGGTTGTGGAGGTCAGTGCAAAATAAAGTAGGCTGTCTTTGATCACCATCTGCAGAGATTTAATTAATCTGTTGATTCCGTACTGAAATGCATCGGGAAAATGCATGCATCTCATTCAGCAGCGCATGTGGCTTGCCATAACTGAGAGCGGTGAAATGCTAACTATGAGAGTCATTTCTTATATTATGTCAGCTCAGTGTACCAGAACAGAAATATACGTATACCTTAGCTCCCTGGTAAGTGGTGTCTATGCAGTTAGGGCACTGCTATTCAAAAAAGACCCCTTGGGGCAACCTGGTGTGGTAGGTGTCCCTGGCAAGACAGAGAACTGGATCAGTTGTAAGGTCCGTTCCAACCCAAGCCATTCTGTGATTCTGTAACCAACAGCCAAAGCCATTTATCTCATTTCTCTCCCATGACTTCCAACATGCAGCTGCCCCCTGAGGACACCTCAAAGCCCTGCAAATCCCCTTTGCTTTCCTAATCTGCATTTGTGCGCGGCCATCCCTTTGGATGGCCTGTCCTTCTGTTGCTGGCAGCTGTAGTTGGGCCTTGAGGAGATGTTATTTCATGTCATATTATTTCAGTAACACCTTGGAGCTACAAGAAGATTGAAATCGCCTTTATGTTTCCTCCTAAAATGTCAGGCACCTCAGTGTGTACACATGGAGAGGCTGTGAGCTCCGGGGGGAACTGATGGGACGTAAAGGGCAGCGCAGGGGTGGGATTGCTGGGGAGAGTCCATAACCTGAGAGCTGTTTCTGCAGCAGGATGGGGAACTGGTCCTCACAAAGGCCTCGTAAAGCTGCCTGGAATGTTGGCATCACCTCCTGGAGAATGGGAATCTTTCCTTAAAACGTGAAGGTGTTGAGTGAAGGCTCAACATTGGAGAGGGGAAGAGCCCTCTTCTCTGAGGCACCTCCCAGGCTGACATTGAGCACAGAGGCAGGGGAAATGCATCTTGCCTTGAGCACCCATGTGCCAGTGGGGTCACCCACTGCCCTTTCAGGCTGCCTGTAGGCTTTCTGCTGGGAGGTGAGTGCTGCTGCTCTGGGGACCACAGCAGTACAGCATCAGCTTTGATAAAATCCATGGCACAAAACAGCCTCAGATGGTTGGAAAGAGCAGAGACTGAGCAGGCAATGCAATGAGAGCATCTGGAACTTCTCCAGTGCTCCTTGCTTGCCCTTCTCCATGTCATTGCACCTCTCTTAGACTGTGTTAGCTTATCCATCCGTGCCTCTGGAGCCACAGGGCGGGACCTCTCGCTTTCCTCTTTTCTTCTGAATTAAGCTCCTGATCCTCTGGATTGTGTAGACGTGACCTCTGTGCATCCTCCAAGGCTCAGAAGCGAGATGAAAAAGAAGTGAATGTTTATGCATATTTATATGCACATCTGATGAGAGCATTGTAACATTTGGCCAGTATCACTACCCGCGGGGCGAAGGGAGCTGACTCACTGCCTTCTAACTCTTGTGTTTGGCTTTGCCATGCATGGATCATCTGCAATTGCTTATGGGTGGTTTTTTAAGAGTCTTCTAATTGAGCGTTCCTTCCCTCATTATTTAACAATCTCCTCATTTTGCACTCCTTCCAAATTATCTCTCTATTGATAATGTTCCCCAGTTTTCCCTGGAGATGCTTTGCTCTTTGCAAATGGCAGTTTTGCTCTTGCTCTTTAAATCAATGTCATTTTTGCTTTGCAAGTGTCCCTTTTCGCTTTTATTGCAGCACCCCTCCCTTTCCCTCTTCCATTCCAGGAGCTCTACTCATGCTATACCCAGTGGAGTCACAATGCGTGTCACTGACTGGTGGATGTTAAAATTCAGGGCTTCTTATTGCTGAGGCAACTACAAATTGCCTATTGCCACCTCTTGGTAGGAGTAAAGAACGACAAGTGCATCCTGTCACCTTGGAAAGGATAAGGGTATGATCTGGAGACATCCTATGACTGCCTTTCTCTATTTCCTTCCACCTCCCACGATGACAGCAATGAGACCTGGCAGTGCATTTTAAGACATTGCTCCTCTTGGCTATAGAGAGATCCATAGCACCGGTGTCTGAAGGTGTCTGGTGATGTACACAGAGCTACGGACCATTGGATATAGCACTGGCATCCACCATCATGTGCTCACTGCACCCTGAGATCCTCCTGTCATGCACCCTGGGAGAATCCTGGGCACCATCCCCATGTCACATGGGTCTCGGGTGGGTGGGCAGCATGTTCCCACCCTGCAGATGCAGCCCCTGCCTGATGCTGGGCCAAATAACTTCACTCAAGACAAAGCAACCTCTCCTCATGAGCTTCCTCAGCACCATTTCCTTAAAGACATTAAGTTGTGTCAAGGGACCTAGAGCACGGGGTGAATGTTTAGTTGCAGTTTATCAGCCTAAATAAATTCACTTTTCTGCTTAAAGCTGCTGAAGCACCGAACTATTTCCCTGAAACATCCCACATGAGTATTTAAGAATGAATAAATCATGGAGTGTCTGTGAGAGGTGGAAGAAAGAGCTCTGGCAGTGTATACCTGTGCAAATGAGGGGTGAATCAGTGGAGCTCCTTCCTTGTGGCACTCACCCAGCGTGCTTTACTCCCTGGGCCAAGAGTGACAAAACAAAAGGAGCAGCAGGGAAGATCTTGCACACTTTGGAAGACCTTGCACACTGCTGATGGAGAGCTGCTTAGTGTTTCCAGCCCTCAAGGAATGGTACATGCAGTAATTCCCAAGGAAATCTTCCTTTCACTTCTTTTTCTTCCTTTGAACTCAAAAAGTCTGCCTTAAGATATCAGAGAAGGGTTATCTCTGCAGCTTCGGGCTCTTAGGAGGATCTGGAGAGGTGATCCCTTCACCTGCATGCAGGGTCAGGGCTTGCTCTGGCTGCATCATGACTACCAGCAGCAAAATCCGCTCCAAGGGCTGTGCTTAAGGGCTTCATAAGCCCTCATGATGCAGTTGCACTCGAGGCTGAGATATCACCAATTCCAAAGGTTTCCATGGTTCTGCATGCTCTTAAAAGAGCGGTGTACCAGACCCACAGGACTTTCTCTGCATAAAAACTGGGGGGCTCTGAGAGTCTCGTTCCCCCAGTATGAATCAGATCAGCCAAATGCTGTTGGGAGCAACTTGTTTGAATTCGATTAGAGGGTATTTTAGCTAGGATGTTTCAAATTAAAAATTCTAATAGCAAATCGAGTTCTCTTCTGACCGGCTGTGTGCTCAGCTCTGGGTTAGAGACGTGAGGAGACCCTGCCTGCAGGATGGAGCTGGGCTGGAGGAGGCTCTGGGGATGCAGCTTTAAGCAGCTGCAGCCCTGCTTGGAAATATTTGCCAAGTTGTATCTGTAAGACAAACTAACTGAATGCATCACAGATTCCTTGCATGAATTTTACATAAACTCTCCGTTTTTTATAGAGTTGCGGGGCTGTTAAAATTCTTTTGTCAGAATAGCTGGAGAATGTACCTCCAAAATGGACCCTTGCCCAGACAAAACAAATTCACCTGAAAAGATGAATGAACATTTGCAGAAAAGTCATTGCCTTCTCCCCACCCACCCCTTGTTCCTGTTCTGCCTCTCAGGGCACACAGACACGCACACGTCTGCAGTTGATTATATTTAAGGAGACATCGAGCAGTTCATTTTATCCTGGGTTACACAGAGAGTGAAAGAGCCGCAGCAATCTCCCGTGCCTGGTTTTACAGAGAAACACATTCCCCAGGCACTCACTCTGGTTTCTGAACCTTTGTTCCCTGTGTGGGTGCGTGGTCCCTCCACGTCACAGCCCCCATCCCCTCTGTATCTCTTGATCCATTATTCATTTGTCTGCAATTCTGGGTCTGATTCTCAGAGGTTTTTTAGTTCTTGGACTTCAGCAATAGCAGTCCGACTGCATCCGTGAGCCTTCCTCCTCCTCCTGCTGCTGGGGCAGTGCTGGAACCCCTCCCCACTTTGTTATGGATGAGAGAGACTCAAGGGGAAATAGCAATTCTTCCAGTGCACCTAGTGGAGATTTCCTGCGCCTGCATAATTCCTGGGCAGCTTTTATGTTCCTGTATCAGCTGGCTGGGATTCAATAGCCCTTGCTGATGCCATTTTGCATATCCTGGGCCCGCTTTAGATCCCATCTGTGATGTTGTCCCATCTCAGCAGCGGCTCCCAACAATTCCTACCTGTGGTTTTTTGGAAGCTGTGTCTACCCTCAGCCAAAATATTTCTGGTGCCAAGTGCCAGGCATGGGGACAAGTGACAGCCTGAGGGCCATCCCACAACTGCCGGCAGAACGGGTTAGCACAAGATGTTAATTGTGCGATTTTAATTGGAATGAGCACCACCAGTCATGCCCACCAAAGGGCTTCGCTCACTGCAGTGAAGTTCATTAGCAGCAGACAGGGAGATAATGGCCATTCCCCCACGAGCAGCGAGAAGTGTCACTTTGATGAAGATGTGTAACCATGGGCACAGTGGGCTGCGATCAGCGGTGCTCTGCGTGGTGTGACTCCACTGGCTTCAGCAGATCAGTGAGACCCAAATCCACCTTGAGCTAATTGTTAATGAGTTATAGCAGAGCTGGGGAACCCAAGCTGAGAGCGTCAGCAGAGACATGGGGGTAAGCTGGAAAGCAAAGCAGCCCTGTCCCTGCCTCCAGCCGGTGCACCCCAGTTCTGCAACCCAAGTGAGCGAGCAGCTCCAGTTGGGACTGATCCAACACAGGCACTGTGCCCCAGGCTTGTACACCAAGGACAGGACAGGAGAATGGAGCCAAGTGCTGAGGTTCAGGGTGATATTTACTAGAAGTCTCTCTTCTTGGATCCCTCCCAACTCGCTCCTCATCGTTTCCAGATTCGTTTGTGCTGTGCTCCCATCGCTGTGCACGAGTTGGCCGTGTGTTTGCAAGGCTCTGGGCTGGCAGCGAGGAGGATTTACCTGTTGGATGTGCAGTCTGCACTTCTTCCTAGTCCTTAGGTAAAGATGTAGGGGGCTGCAGACACACTGCCAGCCCCCCCCAAGCCAGCCTCTCTCTTATAAATAGTAAAGTAAAAGAAAGTCCCATTAATGATCTGCCATCTATCAAACAAATCAAATGCATTCTCTTTCTCTGCATGACTGATGGAAGGAGGACCGACCTTCTCTTTCCTTCTCTTTTCTTGGCGATACTCTGCATGCTTATTAGGTGGTTAAATATTGTATTTACAAGGAGATACATCTGCCTGTGATACCTCCGCTTGTGCCTCCCATTCTGTTTTTAATTACGGTGGTTATTTTTAGCCCAGACTCCTGGCCTGGTGGATTTCCATTATAGACGTGAGCTGTGGAAGGCCCTCATCTCGGGCTGTCTTGAAATGAGGACATTCAATCTGATGTCAGCCATGCTCCCCAATTAGCACAGCTTGATGCAGACTTATTATTGTGTGCTTTAGAATAGTATCCAGAGACACCTCCTGAGCCAAACCCAGTGCAGCACTACACGAGAATGGGCAGAGACACAGGCAGAGGGTTTTGGAAACAGGTGAGAGTGGGATTGAAGAGCAAGAACTAAAATAAGGGATGAAATCCTGGGTTTGGGGTTGGGAAACTCAACCTCATGGCCCTGAAAAACTTGCTGCCTAACCCCACAGCAGGTTTGGATGCAAAAAGAGTGAGATCTTTATTGGTGCAGGTTGCAGACCCTAAGGGAGGTGGGCTAGAAGGAACCGATGCTTGGAAAAGAGATGAGAGGTGTGAATGGGGACAAAGTTCCTCAAAAGTGCACTGGAATTGCCTCCCCTGGACTCCCTCCTTCCCTGCCTCTCTCCTTCCCCCATCAGCACAGTTTAGCAAGCGGCTGACTTATATTATTTACCCTTTATATCTTTCTAAGCATCTAAACTCACAGTCCTATGGCAGCGTGCTTTAACAAGGACTACAGCAAGCAAAGGCTCCAAGACGTGAGGCTAATTGGGGGCTTCCAGAGCCAGCAGTGAATGGCACCAGCAGCCTTCAGCCTGTGGTTGTGCTGCTTTGCGTTCTGTGCGTTGGCAGCTGGGGGGGGATTTTAGGGGGCTGCTCTGGGTTTTGTTAACCCACTGGGGCTTGCAGCCCATGTGCACGCTTTGCATGTGCAGCAGGAGTTGGTGGCTGCAGCACTTCCAGGAGGATTCCCTCTGCTCAGTGTGGCACAGCACGTCACTTTGTTCTTTGTTCATTGCTGCAGCTCTCTGTTCCTTCTACCCGAAGCACCAGCCATGTCCCAGCTGGCCCTGCTATTGAGAAAGGCAAACACCCAGCATTTATAGCCGGGCATTAGCACAGAGCAAGGCCATCTCCCCACGGAGCATACACAAATATTTCTAAAATCTGGGCTCACGTCAAACCGTCCTGTGTTCCATTGCGAGCTGCCCAATGAGAGGGCACTTCAGTGGAGGACGCTGAGAAATCACTGACAACAGCAAATCCCCTATGGCCCCAATAGTGCAGGGCACGCTGAGGGCTCTAGAGAACAGGATAAAAATATTGCAGATGATGTGTATGTTGTTTCCTCTGACATACTTATATCACTCAGAAGAACTCAGGAGGAAACACGGTTGCCTGCTGTATTTGTTACTGGAGGATCTTCATAATAAAACATTTTGCTGGAGGAGATTTGAAGAGGGAAGCACTCAGATCTCATAACAAACTGCACCGGAGCTGCCGTGGTGCAGTCCTTCTGCTCCTGACATGGCCATGGGGGGAACCTGGGTTGGGTCAGGGATGGACACACAACACCAGGGAAATACATTTGCAGGCCAGTGAAACAGAAATAAGTCAATTAAAATACAAACTAGGAGATAAAAAGAAATTAATCGTGGCCTTAGAAAGTATTTAATTGAATCCCATTGCCAATGCCTCATCCTCTTCTCAATCCTTTCTTATTTCCTGCTTAGCCTACAAATAACTCAATATTATTTAAGCCTTGGGCATCCCATGGTTTTATATGTAATATAGATCAGTGCTGCTCTGCTGTTTATTACCTTCTCTCTTCAGCTGACAGTGAGTAGCTATTATTTTCTACCTGATGCTCACTGGAGACTCTCGGCTCAGCCCTGGCTGGTTTTTGGCATTCAGGTAGCACCCGGAAAGTGCTTAGGGCACAGTGTAGGTGCCTAAAAACAGCCATCAGATGGGGGACAGCAGAATTTGTCCACATTTATCTGACAGCGCTGTGTTGCAAAGGCAACTGTGGAGTAGCTGTGTGCTGTGGAGTAGACTTTTCTACAGGACTCTACTGATGTCATCGATGTTTTCAGCAAACTTAAAGCAGTGCTTAATTCCAAAGGGGATGCAGCACCTGGAGGTGGCACAGAGCAGGAATTACAGAATCATTAAAGTTGGAAAAGACCGCTCATATCCCCAGGTCCAACCCCAACCCACCCCACTGTGCCCACCAACCGCGTCCCTCAGTGCCACATCCCCACCGTTCTTGCACACCTCCAGGGTCAGTGACTCCCCCATTTCCCCAGGAAGCCTGTGCCGATGCATCACCACTCTTTCAGAGAAGAAATGTTTCCTAATATCCAAACTGAACCTCTCCTGGCACAACTTATGGCCATCACCTCTCATCCTATCGCTGTTACATGGGAGAAGAGACCGACCCCCACCTCTCCACAACCTCCTTCAGGGCATTGTAGAACAGGAAAAATGCAGTGTTTTGTCCAACTCATAGCCAATCCCCATTTCTTGTGTCAAATGAATCCCTGAAACAGAAGCAGAAAGCCCCTTGGGTCGCAGTTGTCTTTTCTGCGCCATCACTTTTTGGGACAGAGTTACTCTTCCAATCCGGGTGTTTCTAGCACATTAGCAACAAGCCCAAAAACATGTAATTAAAAGAAAAAAAACACCCTGGTGTTAAATTAATATGGACTACCTTATAATTAATTTATGATTAATGGGAACAACTGAGTTAAGATTCTTTAACGATAATTAAAAAGCAAATTACAAGAAAAGAGAAGGGAGCGACTAGAAGTAATTATAGTGTACATACATTGAGATCCCACGCTGCCTAGCAAAATAATGCAAGTGTATTGAGCTAACTGCAGTGCCTCCAGCCCATGTGTACCAGTGCAACCTGCAGGGCATGAGGTTCCTCTGGCAGCTCTGCTGCTGTCGCATGGTTGTGCTTCTGATCATGGTTACTGCTCGTACTGTTAAGTAGAAACCAGAGTGCGGTATGCATCCATAGTACAAAGCTGTGAAAAAAAAAAGGAAGGGGGGGAATTTTATTAAAGCTGCCATGTGACAGTGTTCTGAGTATGGGGAACAGAAGACATGCTTTGGCTCAGCACTCTTCATTCATCATTTCCACTCTTCAGCTCTCATGTGAGTGACGACACTGTCTTTAATTTCATGATTTCACACTGCTTTCCGGAGTTCTCCTGTCTGCACCGCTCAAGGATGGACACAGCTCACTCAAGGGGAGCATATTTATTTATATTTATTGCCTTGTCTCTGCCATTAGGCTCAGTGCTGCTCCTCAGCCCTTAGGTGCTCCTTGTGGGGAAATGTGACTGCAATCTTCCGAATTTTTCTTGCAGTTCTCGCCAGCATTTCACAAACATGGGGACATACTGTGCAATGAGATGACATCCTTATCCCTGTAGGACAGCAGGGGATGAGAGCTGGAGGCAGGGAGCAGATTGGAGCCACCTGAGATGGCCACCTTCTGATTTTGGGGCAGTTTTGTGTTGTGTTGCGTTGCATTGTGTTGTGTGATGGATCTCGCTCTCCCTTGTGTTTGTTGCAGCCTCCTGGCTTCTGCTTATGCCCTTTTACTGTCTGGAGAGGTCTGCATTCTTCAATCTTGAGGATCCTGAGCTGCTTGTGCAGCACAAACAAAACGACAACTTAGAAAGATGTAGCAATGACTCAAAGTCCAAACAAGAAGAGCTTGGGAGGGGTCAGTGTGAGCAAAGGTTGGAGCAAAGGCTGGGTTGGATGGGACTCTGGGCAGCCCGACTTAGTGCCTGATTTAGTGGTTGGCAACCCTGTCCATGGCAGGGGGTAGGAACGATGCTCTTTGAGGTCTCTTCCAACCCAAGCCATTCTATGATTCTACAAAACAGCTCACCCACGGGATGGAAAGGAACCTCTGGTGCTGCCCGAGCCTTTCCATTGGGTTGGACTTGCGTTAAGACCTTGAGCAAACCCCTTTGCCTCTTTTGACACCTTCCAGTTGGAAAAGAAACCAAACCTGCTTGGCGCTCTCCCTCCCTTGCAAAATCCCCCCAAACCCGAGGAGCTGTGTGATCACCTGGAGCCCTTTCAGCAACACGGCCCCACTGCAATGGGAGAAACGGGGAAGGCAGCACGGAGCGCTGCTCCTGTCCCCTCCCGCAGTGGCATCAGATGACAAAGCATCACAGTGCATTCAGATTTGCAAATTACCACTTTTGTTGCCGCTGAGCAGAACCGCGTTGCTTTGACAAATGACTAAAGTGGCTGACGTTCCAGCACAGGTCATTTGTTAGGAAAGGAGGTGTCAATCCCCCTTCCTCCCTCCCGTGTTTTTTTTTTATTTATATATATTTTGGTTTAGTGTTTCCGATCTTTGATTCATCGACTCAGACCACTTGAAGTACAGACAGCGGCGAGAGTCGCATGTTAACGAGGCAAACAGAGCTGTTTTAGGAGTGGCCTCTTTTGAGAGGTTAATATTATAAATGCATCTTAAATGTCGAATACATAATCAAATGCCATAAAAATGGAAATGTTATGAGTATTGAAACCCAGAGAACAAAAATCATTGCTCATTGCTCTTGCCACCAAAGAATTCGACTGTGAATACAAGCTGCAAACTTGCCTGGAGTCATATTCCTGGAAATTTCATTCCAGAGTGAAAAAAATGATCGGGCCATGCCTAGTTTTTCTCCGCTGTGGAACTGCTGCTAAGTGCAGAGTAAAGTCTTGGCGTCTTGATCTCAAACCCCACAGGTTTTTCCAACCAGAAGTAGCAGGGTAACTCCTAGGGGCATGCTGCAACCTTCTTTCCAGCTCGTTGCACTGCAGGCTGCTTCCCTGCCCGTAGTAACACAGCATGGTTGGGTTGGAAGGGGCACTAGAGCCCCCAGCTCCACCACTTCCATGGGCTGGTTGCCCCACACCAGAGCAAAAAGTCACTCTCCATCTTTTTTACAATCTTCCTATAAGTACTGGGAGGTTGCAATGAGATCTCCCCAGAGCCGCCTTCTCCCCAGGCTGAACATTCCCAAACTCTCAGCATTTCTCCATAGCAGAGGTGCTGCAGCCTCTGGGCATCCTCATGGCCTCCTCTGGCCCCGCTCCCATAGCTCTACATCTCTCTTGTGCTGTGAGCACCATAGGTTGCCCTTCAGCACAGGAAAAGGGTTTGGCATCAATCAGGAGCATGACAGGTCGCACCAAGAGGAAGAAAATGTGCCTCATGTGCATAAGTAATGAACTGTCTAGAGAGTGCAGGACAGAAGATGATAACCAGTGAAAGCATGATGTAGTGCATAAGGAGCTGATTAGAGCTCTGTGGGGGAGAGCTGCAGCCAGGATAACAGAGTTTCAAGCTGATGGGCAGCTGCTCCTGCTGTGCTTCCTTCTGATCAATGGCAAAGCATGGTTATGCCTGCATTTGTTCTCCTCCCCTGATAAACCTGACTGATGGATTGAGCACTGGCATTGGGCTCTCCAACACAATGATGCCACAATGCTGATGAGTCCTGTGAAAGTCCAAGGCTTCTGCCAGCACAGCCCCAACCTTAAGGGATGTACCTGATATGTCGATGTGGTACCCAGCATGTTGATGGCGTACCCAATGTGTCCATGGGGTACCCCACGTGTCCATGTGGAACGCAACATGTCCATGGGGTACCCAGTATGTCCATAGTGTACCCAGTGTGTCTATGGGGTACCTGACATTTCCATGTGGTATCCAGTATGTCCATGGAGTACCCCACATGCCAATGTGGTATGCAACACATCCATGGGGTACCCAAAATGTTGATGGTGTACCCAGTGTGTCCAAGGAGTTCCTCACATGTCCATGTGGGACACAACATGTCCATGGGGTACCCACCGTGTCCATGAGGTACCCAGCATGTCCAGACTATCTCCTTAAACTGCCCGTTATTTTTTCACTTGGCAGACCCAACCAAGTGGTGGCTCTTGTTGTGGTCTGATTTGCCAAGCAATGAAAGACTTCATGCACTCATGTATTAATTTATTAATTAACTGAATTTTTGCCATCCTGCTCCTAAGTCCTGCCACTCTACACCACTCTACACCACACGTGAGTGTTTCTGCAGCAGCTCACACCGGTAACAAATAACTTGGAGGCAGCGAGGAGTTCTAAACGAGACAAGTCAATCCTGACTTATTGTTATTATCTCCTAATAGTTTGCCCGGTATTATTCTGTAATTACTCAGTGAATCACACTGGCAGTTTGCATGTTTGCACTGCTCCCATGCCTCGCGTTACCAGTGGTGCTGCTCCTGCACACGGGGACGCTGCCCATAGCCCGTGCCACTCTGCATCCCAGCACTGAGACAGCACAGACACACTGTTTGCTCGGGTTTAGTAACAGCTCCTTATCTCTGTAAATAATTCCTTGCTAATTAAGCTCCGACTGGCTGGTACTTATTGCCCGGCCCTATGAATAATAGAATGGGGAGTAAATCCTTATTTTAATAAGCCCAAGAAATATTCAATTCAGCCACGGTGCACTAAATTGAACGAGCCCTTACCAAGTGTCTGAGAGGCTGAGCTCCGTTCCTGCAGGGACCGCTTTGTCACCGTATTTCTACAAGGTACGACATTTTTATTGTGCTGATGTGGAGTTTCTTGGGGCCATTCCCAGTGCTTTGCTCTGGGAGTCCAGCAGGTTTGGATGCTGAAGGAAAGGGCTGCTTCCCCAATGCCCTCTGAAAGCCTCGGTCATGTTGATAAAGCATGAAGTGCCCAGAGACACTCCTCTCTCTGAGCCTGCCCCTCACTTATTTCGGTGACATTGGCTTGTTTCCCAAGCAAAGTGAGTTTTGTCTTGTAGGGCACACCACAGCAGGGCAGCACTTAACTTCACGTTGTTGCAGCTGCTTTTTTTCTTGCTACAATTCCCAAGCTGCGCTTCACCAAGTGCTACGAGGCACTGCTCTACGACTCCCAGCTGGATCTTACCCCTCCAGCTGCTAAGATGCATGACAGCTTTGGGCACACGTGCTGAGCATTCCCCTGGCTGCTGCCCTTTGCCAGTTCCTGGAGAAGCTGATAGCAAAGAGCTCTGGGGACATGGGTGGCATCTGAGAGCCCAGTGCTCATAGCCTGCTCTCTGCCAGCTCTCCACCATCGCTCCGTCACCACCAGCCACTTTTCTTCATCGGTATTTTTTGGTTCGTTGTGCATACGAGCATCCCTTTTTCTTCTTCTTTTCTTTTGCAGCAGGTTTAACCTTGCTGCCTTGTCAGAGGGCTTTGCTACGGTTGTTAAACAGCTCAACCAGAACGACCCAGCAGTGCCCTGCTAATTGCACGCACTTTCCTTGGATAATTGGGTCTGCTCTGACGTCGTGCTGAGCTCCTGCTCGGCCGTGCTGTGGACACAGTGCTCTGTGCATGGTGTAAACCATTTGGCCTCAGCATCCCCGAGCTTCTCACCCTGATGTAATTGGGACAGCAGCGTGCTCCATGCTGTTCTGCAAAGCCATCAGTGGTCCATGCTCTGGTCTGGGCACTCCCTGCAGGACCGGGGCCAGGACACACCACTCTCTGAGCTACAATTCCCCCTTTGCCAGCACCAGTAAAGCTGCGAGGAGGTCCAGCGTGGGCCATGCCCGTAGCAAACCCATCTCTCACCACTGTCCCAAGCTCAACACCTTGCACCTCATCCCCGTTCCCTGCCCAAAGCAGCCCTCCTTTCTTTGACAGCACAACTCCATCTAAAATGATGCAGCCGCGAGTCCGCAGCCAGTTTTATTAGCAGCAAAATCAGTGCACGGTGGGAAGCAGCTCGCTTTCAAGCCAGACGGAACGTTGCGGTGTTTGATCTTGCCGTCTCGTTTCCCGGTAGCAGCGCTGCCTTCTCTTCCCATTGTGGATCAGGAAACACCAATCTGGCCCATGCCAGTCACAGTTCTCAGCGGGGGCTTCTCATTGAAAGCAGCGTGCGTGCGAACGCGATACAGTTATATAAAAGCTCATGTTTTAGGAGACTTACATCTATTTATTTAAGACGTTTCAAGTACGAAGTACTTGGGGAGATAATGATTATTTATGACCACGTGTCACACCTTCTTCAAACACTGAGGGACTCTAACCAAACACAGGAAGCATCAGGCAAACAAGAAAATGACAAAGAGTTGGAAGCAGAGGAATCTTTGATTCCCATCCATCTCGTTCCCACCTCCTGCAGCTAACAGTTCCTGGAAGCACACAGTGCAGGAGCAGCTCAGTGCATCCAGCTCACAAGAGCCAATGCTGCTGCCAGTTCATGGGTGCATGCAAACGCATTGATCCCAAATCCAAATGTTTCTAACAATAGTTCCATCGTGGGACAGTGCTTTCCCATCCAGCCCTGCCTGCACTCCTCCCTCAGCAATGCCAGACCTCTTCTTGCTGCCCACTGTGAGGACATAGCTCTTGGTTGCAGAATGGCCAAGCCATCAAATCACTGTGGGGTCTTGGGGTGCTTAGGACCAGGCTGAGCTGTGGTTTGATGTCTGGCTTTTAACAGGCTGAAATCCCAGCAGTTTCGCCATGCACTCTGCAAGGGCAGGGTGAGATCCCTACTGCTCCTCCCAAGTAGCAATCTGGTGGTCTTCCCAGCATTGTGCATTTGGAAAAAGACCAAAAACCCCTTTGGATGATTTCAGCACTTGCATTTCCACGTTGCTCTGCAGGTCTCACAGCCTCAGATGTCCCCCAGCCCTTGGGCACAGCGCAGTGGGCAGCAAGTTGTTAATTCCCAGAGAACTTCATGGCAAGGTGCTACTTTCAGGTTCATCTTGGAAAATTACTAAAAATGCATTGCCACTGCTCAACCTTTCTGCTTATCACTCTCCCCAGTGGTTTAGCATCTGCAGAACACCCTTGAAAGCAGCAGATTTATCTCGTTTAGCAATAGGTGCATTTCAGCCTGAATCAGGCCCACCTTGTTTTCTTAACAAACAAGGGAATTTGCTCAAGGTATCACCCTTAAGGCAACCGATGTTTGCGAGAAAACAAGAGATTACAATTACAAAAGCAAGCACGGTGTGTGTACATAGAGCTCGTGGGGAGGTATGGGAAGTATCTGCCTGGATAGAGAAGCCCCAAGTTATTCTGGTGGCTGGTTCTCTCCCTGGATGAGGGATGCACAAAGCTGTTACTCACCATAGTAGCTCTGAGCCATGCGCTCAGCTGCATTTCCCCAGCAGAGTGGGTGCAGACCCCTGAGGGGTCACAGGTGGGCATTGCTGCACCATGACTTTCTCTGCTTGCAGCAAATCTGGTACGGCAGAAAGCTTTGGGATTGCTCTGGGTGATGGCTGAGTTCTACTAAGCAAGCAGCTGCTCCTTGGCATTTCCCAAAAATTCATTACTATGTATCTTTATATCATATCAGCTTTAAAGGACGCAGGTCTTTATAATGCTTGCACAGTGTAATTGATCCTGGGTTATCCATGAGCTCTCCATTTGCAGTCGTGCCTATGCATCCCTTGCCAAACTGTGCAACATGAATTGAGAGTGAGGACACAGTGGTGTTCCCTTGCAGGAGGTCACAGAAATCATAGGATCATGGCATCATAGAATCATAGAGTCATGGAATCCTGAAGTCATAGCATCATGGCATATGGATCATGGGATCACAGCATCATAGTTTGAGTTGGGTTGGAAGGGGCCATCATTCATGTCCGTAGGTGCTGTGCCGCAACCCGAGCAGCCTTCAGGAAAAGCTGTGCAGTGCAAAGGAATGCGGTGTGCATTGTGTTTCCTGTGTTACCACTAAACCAGGTTTGCTTTCAGAGCTGCTTGGCTCGGGGTTGCCCTGCTTGGAAAAGTCAGGAGGTCGGCAGCAGCAACATAGATCTGTAAGAGCAGCAGTAGGCTGTGGGATGGCTCCACCCCCTCCAATATCCTGACTGTGGTCACAACATGTGCCTAGGGAAGGGGAGAAGAGCAGGGGGAGGGCAGAACACTGCTTCCCCAAATATTCTGCTCATCTCCATCCGTCTATGGAAGGCAGAGTTGGTATTCAGTATTAATAACCATTTTTCCCCAGTAGCACAGTGTTACATTGCCTCCACCCCAGGCTGAGCTTTCCAAGCGTAGGATGCCCATTCTCCTTCTCAGCTGGCTCTAAGATCAGTATTTTCAATTCCTCCTCCTTTTCCTAAGGTCAGCATCAAGCATTTACCGTTATCACAGAGAAGCAACGCACTGCTTCATCCGGAGGAGCAGGAGAAAAATGAATTGGAAATAGTGATTATTTGCTTTGTGCAATTATTCTGGGAACGGTGCCCTGGGGACTCACTGTATAATGCAATGTCAGTGAACGTGAGAAAAAAAATACCCATTGCCATGAAAAACCCCCACCGAGAGGACGACACTCGAGGAGTCTTAGCATCCACATGAAAATGTCTCATCTCAATCCCTTCCCATCCCTTTCGGAGCTTCACATCCCCATCCCCAGGGGCTCAGCATGGAATGTGGGAGGATGCTGCACTAATACTTAGGGGTAGCCAGGACATTCAGCCGTCCTGCTTTTCCTCTGAAAAATTTGGAGCATGCTCTGCAGCCCAGCAGATTCCAGCTGCTGCTTCCTGCTTTGTTGCCATCACCTTTCCTTGCACCAAAATATCGATCCTGGTGAAGGGAAGAAGGAAGATGGGAGCTGTGCATTGCCCAGATTTTAAAGCCAGGTCCGATGGCAGAAGAGAAATTGCTTCCTAGGAGCGTCTTGTTTCTGAGATGAATGGTGAAATTAAAGCAGCTCACGCGGTGCAGGCGGAATTTCTCGCTGACTGCTCCAGAGGAGGACACACAGCAGCTCTGCGTCTTCCTCCTGGAAGTGTTTGCTAAGTTCCTTTCCAATCCAAACCACGTGCCATCAAACCACGTGCACCCACTCGTACTCACCCAGGCACAACTGACGGCTTCAGGACAAGTATCAGGAGCACAGATGTTTGCAACATTTATGGGGATTGCCATAGGGGGATTTATGGGGATTTCCACAAAAATGGGAATCTTCACCTTTTTGCATCTCTGGAGCAAAACTGCTCATTTTGGAGGGGTAAGAAAACCGACCCAGAAAAAGCCCTGAGGATGTTCCTTCCTGTGAAGTGAATTCTGACAACGTCTTTTCTTGTCAAGGCAGAGTCAGCCCCAGGAGGAAATTCCTTTCTGCTGTGATTTTGTGTCTTTGGGGCTTCTCCCATCATAGAGCTGCCTTCAGTTTAGCATCCCCTGGGATTGTATTGAAGAAGAAAAGAAGAAGGTATGAATTGCACAAAAAGGTGCTGAGTTCTGGAGTGCATCTCAGTGCTCAGAGCCCTGTGAGCACAGCGGGGCTGTAGGGAAGCTCCCATCTCCCATTCCCCACCCCTCCTCAAGTTCAGTTCAAGGGTGGGCACCCAAACTTCAGAATGGGCACAGACTTCAAAGTTTCCCAGTTGTGCTTTTTGTTCTTTTTTCCCCCTAAATCAAAGTCATCGCAAAATTATATAACTGCAAAAAAAAAAGCATCATTGGGGGAAAAAAAAAGGAATAAAATAAAATAACCTCAGAGATGGCACTTCTGTGTTATCCAGCCTTATCTCCATTAGTCTGCCCACACAACTGCTGTCACCCATTAGCTGCCAGAGAGATGTCACACAGATCCCTTCTGCCTGGAGCTGCGCAGGTAGCGCTCACCTGTCCCCCAGGGAAAGGATGGAGGACACTGCTGGGACCATCGTGGTCAAAGCAAAGCACAGAGCTGAGAGCCTCAGATGTACAAAAGCTCTGCAGGAACCGCAGGTTGCAGTCGGGAGGGTTTGCAGCAGTGATTTCCTCTGCCGGGGAATCACTGCGCTGAAATTCCCGCTGAGTTTGCAAGGAGTTGGAGCAGCTTCAGGGCCATCGAAACGTTTCCTAATGGGGATTCGGTTTTCGTGCTTTGATGAAGCAAAGGGAATTTTTTCATCCTACAGAAAGGGGTCGTTTTCTTGGGGAAATGCCCCTTGATACCCACCGACACCAAGTGGCTTTTCTGCCTTGCCAGCTGCTGCACCCTGGGGTTGGGTTGTCCCCAGTGCTTCAGGAGCAGTTAGGTCACAGCTGAGCTGCCGGAGCTTTGCCCTCTGCAGCTTCCAGACGCATCCTTCAGGTAGAGAAACAATTTTTGTAATAATTGCATGTATTGATTTCTTCCAATGTGACCCCTGCGCTCAGCTAGGAGCGCACAGGGAGGGTTTGCGTGCATTCCCAGCACACAGGCACCAGCCACAAGCACTCCCTCCTTGTCCCCAAGACAAGCAAAGAGATTTGGGGACTCTTGGGGACTCAGGTCCTGGCTATGTGACCAGCCCAAGATTGAAAACTGTTCCATTTTCCGGTGGAAAAAGTGCAGCAAATAAAGCAGATGCCAAGCAGGAGGGATGTGGCTGTGCTGCTTCTTGCAAGCAGTGATTGTCTGCTTGGGGCTGGGCTCCAAAGATCTGCTCTCATTGTGTTGGTTGAGGAATGACTTTTCCCCTTTCCCTCACTGATGCCATAATGCCCTGACATCCCTTTGGCCTTGGCTTGTGTTTGGAATAGCAGCAACAGGTTTAAGGGGAGGAAGAGCTGCTTCCCACCCAGCTCCCAGAAGCATCTTCAAATACATCAGCAAGACAAAGAATAAATATTAACTTAAGAAATTGCCCCCTTGAATTGTTTTAGAAGCAAAACTCCCTGGGAGAGATATAATGTTCAGTCCCCTTCAGCATCTGAACACAGAGCAGCTCTCTCTGTGTTTACTAGATCCTGTGCATTTAACCTGAGCAAAAAGAGTTTGGTGGCAGCAGGGGGGGGTGGAGTGAAGACAGTGGCAGAGTTTCTCTCCAGACAGAGGAGATGACATGAAATATTCACCACGATCCTCCGACGAGCCCATCCCTGCCCTGGATCAGGCTCTGCAATGCCCCCATTCAGCCCCACATTCCCACTGGGAGCCCCAGGCTGCTGTCCTCCAGGTGCTTGGGGGTGGGAGCTGAGGGCAGACGAAGCTCAGGACGGATTCCACAGCCACTTTTTGCACTCCAAGCTCGTGCCTCGGGCTGCCACCCCAATACATTGGAGCTGAGATGTCCCTCCCACACTCCTGGGCTCGAGCGTGCTGCCCTATCGCATCCCTCTGCCACAGCTGAAGGCTGAAATCCACACGGATCCACTCGCATTGCTCACAGCCCCACACCAAAGCCCTGAGTTACACAGAATTCAGTAGCAAGGCAAGCTTCGTGTTTTGGGGTTTTTTTTTTCTGGTTGTTTTTTTTTTTTTTTTTCTTTTTCCCCTAGATTCTTTTTTAATTAAGCCAGAACATCTCCTGTGGCGGTGCACGCGGAGCACTGAAAAGCTCTGGAGCATGATTAAACACCCGAGCGAAGCGGCGACAGCATCACTCCTGTGCTGCACAGCCCATCAGGAACAAAGAGCGCAGCTCAGTAGCAGGAGCTCGCCCAGCAAAACAGCTCCAAGGAAACTTCAGCCTTTTGTTGACCAAGGAAGGGGAAAAAAAAAAAAAAAAAAAGGAAAAAAGGAAAAAAAAAAAAAAGACAACACAAATACACAGCTGCAGAACCGCAGTGCGAAGAAGCATCCCCAAGGCTCAAAGTTCAGGGACACAAGCTCCCTCTCTCCGAAAAGGAGATAATATTCCATTTTCTTTTTCATCCTCCTGGATGTGTCTCGTGCATCCTCCTCCCCCTGCAGCCCTGCAGTGCTTCTTTGTGAAGGTGCTGCTTTCTGCTCTCTCCTCTCCGTGCTCCACGTTGCACCGGGTGGACCCTGAGTACCTCCAGCAGGGACGTGGGGAAGCATCCCAAAAACTCAAGCACTGGGTGCCCATTTTCTCAATGTTTCGCCATGGCTGGGCTGAAACTTTGCAACCAAGGGATGGAGGGGAGGCTCCTGCTTGTCGCTGGCCAGCAGGAAGGTGGCCACAGGGCCACCAAAATGCACGAAGGGCATTGCAGCAGGATGGGTGCCCGACGCTGATGGCACTTTTCTTACTGCCACCGAAAAAAAAAAAAAAGGAGCTCGTTGATGTTCAGAGGCTGTGAGATCTTGGATATGGGATTTGCTTGGAAGGATTCATGTTATAATTAGTTCTGAACGAAGCCAGAGGTATTTTCATTTGTTTCACTCCCTCTCCTCTTTTCTTCGGTAGTGAAATGGAAAACAGGGGGAAAAAAATGTGAGGTAACTGGGAGAGTGCCAGCTGAGGAGTTTAAACAGATTAAAATCATTCCTTCTTTCTACCTGCAGAAGAAATCTGTCTGTGTACACACATACGTGTGGTGTGCACTGTTACTGTTTTGCTCCTTGCATGAAAGTTCGTGAATAGTGGCTGTGTTGGAAGCGCCCATTTATCTACACCCTTGGAGGCCACAGGACAGCCCTATAACACATGGCATTGTGCAGGACCTTTGAAAATGCGTTTCCAAATGGATTTGAAGCCCATTTCCAGCTGTGTGTCTCATCAACCCCTCCAAAAACACGGGCAGAAGGAGCTCAGCCCACCCTGTATGTCCTCCCAACGCACCAGCTGCTGTAAGGCCAATGTGACACCTCTGCAGGGCAGTCCCAGACACCAGCAGGGACGTGCCACCTCCTAAAGACTTTCTAATTAATCCTTAGCAGCTTGCTGTCACCTAGAAAATCCCACTTCTATTTACTTTTCAGCAAGTCCCAGCATAATCCCTGGAAGAACGGCGGTATCTTTGCTCTCTTGGGCATTTGTTTCATTTCTCTTGGGTTTTGAGTTCGGTGTGTTTTTGTTTTTAGGGTTTTTCTAATTATTATTCACACACGCAAGGCGTAGAAAACGAGGTATCAGAGTATTTCCGTATTTCTGAATCTGAAAGCAGTTGTAAATGCAAGCGGTTTTACTACTCTACTCGTGCCATAATGCACGCAGCAGATGAAGAAATCGCTTACTGACGTGCTATTTATGTGCCTTCAATATTTTATTATGGATCAAATCTCTTACCTCCCCCTGCTGAAACCACGCACAGCCCCATAGCACTGCAGACCTCAGAAAATCCCTATAGCAGACATAGGGCTGCACCTAGTTCTGCTCTGAGCATCCTCAGTTAATTCGGAGAATCTCGTAGCTGGCAGCTCAATGATTTGCTTGCACGGCAACAAAACAAAACATCACACCAAAGAAAATGAAACCAGTTTGGAATAAGAGCAGCGTTTTTGGGTTGGTGGCACCATGCAGGCTCCTCAAAGCTGTGCTGATCTCAGATGGCACTGGAGTGGGTTTGTTGTATGCTATGGGATTTGAGGCAGCAGTAATAGAATTAACTCCGAGATGGCAGCTTCCATGGAAACCCCTATTTCCAAGTGTTTTATGACTTTCTCATAACATGGTGGCTTCAGCAGGAATTTTTTTTTTTTTTTGTAGCAGCAGCAGCAGCAGTTAGGCAAAGCAGAGCATTATTCTGGAGAGATGGGTGCTTACAGAACATAAAACAAGAGCACACTGATTTTTCTCTGGCATGCCAAGCTGGTCCATCAAGTCCAGGCCCCATGGTGCCCCGTTGTGCTTGGCCTCTTCCATTCAGCAGTGCTCAGCTGTGTGCAGCCTGTTCCGTCCAGCTGTGCTCAGCCTCCTACATCCAGCAGTGTCCAGCTGTGCTCAGCTTCCTCTATCCAGCGGTGGCCAGATGTGCCCAGCCTCTGCCATCCAGCTGTGCCCAGCTGTGCTTGACATCTGCCATCCAGCTGCACCCAGCTGTGCTCGGCCTCTTCCATCCAGCTGTGCCCAAATGTGCAGAGATGTTCTTGGCCTTTTCCATCTTGTGGTGCCCAGCTGTGCTCAGCCTCTTGTAGGCAGCTGTGCTCAGCTTCTTCCATCCAGTGGTGCCCAGCTGTGCAGAGCTGCTTCCATCCAACGATGCCCAGCTGTGCACAGCCTCTTTCATCCAGTGGTGCCCAGCTGTGCTCAGCATCTTCCATGCAGTGGTGCCCAGCTGTGCCCATTCTCTTCTATGCAGTGGTGCCCTGCTGTGTACAGCTCCCTCCATTCAGCTGTTCCCTGCTCTGCCCGGTCTCTTCCATCCAGCTGTGGCCAGCTGTGCACAGCCTCATTCTCCCTGGGGGCTGCAGGGCTCTGGGCATGGTTTTGTTGGTTTTCCAGCTTGCCAGGAAAAGCATTTGGGCTGCAGCTTTCCCTCCTTTTGCTCCCTTATGAGCTAAATTAAATCATAATACTCAGAAAGTTCAGGTGGAAGAAAGCATTACGATTTACTTTTCAGGGCTTTTAAAGCTTTTATTTAATCTTTTTGTCTTAACTCGAGTTGATGTTTGAAATGAAAATGAAGTTCCAAAAGAAGGCAATGCTTTCAGTTTCCAAAAACGTCAGACTACTCGTCTTTTGTGTATCTTCTGAGGACGTGCAAGTTATGTCCCGAGGGAGGATGGTGGGATTCGCCTGAAATGGATGCTTGATTTTCTCCAATGTCATTTTGCTTCCCCCCAAATTGTGGTTTTCTACGGAAGGAGCAAACTCACCCCCAAAAAAGGATCACTTTAAAAGTGACTCTTTGACTGGTAAGAAATATTTATAGGCTCCAGTTCTGTCATTATGCCCTGGAGGTGCGCAAGAACCGTGGAGATGTGGTATCAAGAGATGCGGTCAGTGGGCATGGCGGGATGGGTTGGAGTTTGACTTGGGGATCTGAGAGGTCTTTTCCAACCTGAACGATTCTATGACTCTGTCCTTCCACGCATGAAGCCCAATGGGCTTTTTAAGCCGCTCTGGCTGGGTCAAGAACCAGGACTCACACAGGGATGACTTGGGAATGGGAAAACAAATGGAAACGATTTCCAGCGGATGGGCACTGGGGAGGGGGGAGTGCGGTGCCAAGGCAGCTGATGGAGGCTTTGCATTTCACAGTCAGGTTTTGTCTTGAGAAAGTGTTCACAAGGAGAACCGCTGCAGGATAGCAGTGATGCTGGGGCAGGAGGGGTCATCTGAGGATGTTTATAGTCCAACTCCTTGTTTTCTCCTTGGGTCTGTGTCAATATATCATGGGAATAACAATCTCAGACTGCCTCATAGCAAAGCTATTTGGATCTTTATTACCCTGTGAGCGAGCCAAGGGGAAGAACTCCCACTGATTTCAACAGGCAGGGGGAGAAAGCTGAGATGCAGGCCGAGATGCTTAATGGGAGCTACTCGATAGCACATTATTACAAATGTACTAACTTCTGGCCTTCTTTCATTTCGTTTAAGAAAGGTCACGGCCATCTTTCCAGGTCCTAAGGGGATTTTAGATTTATGGGAAGTGGTTCAAAAAAGAAAAAGAAGGTAAAATTGCGGAGCGTGGACAGAAGAACACTGCAAGCTGAGGTACTGCAAGTCACCCAGGTTGGAAAACTGAGCCCGTGGCTGCGTGCTTGTGTGTGCACGCTCGTGCAAATCCCCGCTGCAGCAACCCCAGTATGGGGTACACGAACTTGGGGTCCCCAAAAAATGGTTTCCCGCCATGGTCCTAGAGCTGGGAGTGGGGTTTCCTGGGGTTGTTTGCAGCTCTTGCCACGGTGAGAAGAAGAAACTCTGCAAAAGAGGCTGGAGACAGCCAGGCTCTAACGGCACCATCTATCGGGTAAAAATGCGCAGCAGATCAAAATGCACAGGGAGAATGAATGGAAAGCAGAAATATCAGAGGGGATTCGAAGCAGTTATCGCCACTTAGAGCTTAATTGGACACAGTGATAGGAATGCTTCTTAGCACTATTCTAAATCAAAATGAAGGTAACAGTGAGCTGCTTTTCAGAGAATCCGAGCTAAGCAAACCCACTGAGATGTCAATACGTACCACAAGTATTTCTTTCTCCCCATGGCATCGGGGAAAGGGTTTTTGCGTGTGTGTCCGGGCCAGACGCGGTGCAAAAGGAGCCCGGTGTCCCCCACACAGCTCCAGTAAACGGGTACCGGGGCTCGGGGAGCTGATGGGAAGGGGATGCTTTGGGGATGCGTTTTTCCATGTAGTGGTGGAACAGACAGCGCTTTGCTACAAGCTGCGAGCCTCGCCCGCGCTTCCAGAGGCTGTGCCGGTGTCGGTGCGATCACGTTTTCCCCCGGGGCTGCTGAAAACCAGAATAACAAACTCCGGCCGAAGGAGGAGGAGGGAGGCACCCCGCAATCTCAGCTCCACGCCCAGAGCCCGGCGGGTCCCGGGAGCCGCCAGCGGGGCCGCGCTCCCCCTGCTCTGCTGGGAATAAAGCCGGGGAGGAGGAGGGGGCTCCGGCGGGCGGCGGGGCCGAGCGGCGCTCCGTCCCTCCCTCCCTCCGCCTCCCGAACGCGGCTGGCGCCGAGCGGCGCGGCTGCCGCCACCGCAGCCCCGGAACCGGGACGCGAACCGCGGGGAAGCGTCGCTTTTCTCTTCCTCCTCCTCCTCCTCTTCATCATCCGCCCAGCGGGGCGCGGACGGCTTTTCCCCGGGAGAACGGGCATGAGAACGGCGCGGGGCCGGCGCTGAGCGGCTGCACAGAGCGGGGCTGGGTCCGGGACCGGGACCGGGACCGAGACCGGAGGGAGCGGCGGTGGCGGTGGAGGGGTCACCCGCAGCGCTCGCCCCGCGGCTCGGAGCCGCCGGCCGGTCACGGAGCGCGGAGCTCGGAGGTGCCGGAGCGCGGAGCTGATCGCGAAGCTCGGAGGTCCCGCGAGCGGAGCGGCAGCAGGAGCACACCGAGCAGCGGGCCATGCCGGCTCGCTACCGCCGCGTGTGAGCGGCTCCCCCGGCCGAGCGGCAGCCTCGCCGAGCCGCCCCGTTGCCCCCCGCGGGGGTGCGGTCGCGGCGGGGAGGAGGAGGC